>NC_062567.1:46142783-46445533 GCF_022837055.1 Prionailurus viverrinus | reverse complement strand
TTGAGCCCAAGATTGAAACCAAAGAGCCAACCTCACCTCAATGCTTATAAACTACTGGCTATTTATAAATTCCTTTTCACTCTAATAATTCTCCCAAGAGATGTGCTATCAGGGACACATACCACATCAAGGATCACTGTTTGTCTCCCAGTAATTCTCTATGTTGAATCCTGCTATTTCTTTTTCCCTCTATTTCAGAAATGTCATTAGCAACCATTATACTCCTAAATGAGGCAGCTTTTCCTTTCTTACAGACCATCAGGACTTACATTCTAGGCTTAACATATGGACTTATACCATGACTGAAATATCACTGTATCCCAGATGCTCTGCTTTACAAGGATAAGAGAAAATATCTTGGAAACAAGATGACAAAAAGTTCTTTACAGTTTCTTTTACTCTCTACCTGGCCTATCCTTCACCTTTATGAAATGGATCCACTCTATCCACCTAAATCAATTATTGGCTGTTCAGCCTCTATCTATGCTTATGACCGTGTCAAGCAAAGCAAGTTAGGGATCTACATGGGTTTCGTCCATGCTTGTCAAATTCAGAACACCACATGTGTGCACGCGTGCACACACACACACACACACGCACACACGCACAATTTACCAAACATTGCTGTGCATTAATCCTTAAACTGACAATACCCTTCAAAAACTGTCCTCGAAAAAATCACTTCCTTCATGCTTTTCAGCCAAATTAACATCTTAAACAAAATTGCTGAGAGAGAAAAATCTCCCATCTCACAAGACATTTCATTGCCAAGATCTTGGTTTTACTCCTATACACTCTCATGAATGTACACCATAAGTTACTAAACCATGTCCGGATTTCCAAATATACAGTCTTTCAATTTAACATACTCTGGGAAAACTTCTGATAAGAGTTTCTCCAAACCCCTAAATGTGCCTAGTGTTCAGAATGAATCATTAGACCTTAGAGAAATTCACCAAGAAGCTAGACAACTGTGGCCCCCTGTTGGGTAAAGATTCAACTCTCAGTCCTTTGAGAAGATTTGATCAATTATTCCAGGAGCTAAGAGCTGCCAAGAAAATCTATTTAACACTTTCCTCTCAGTGAGAGAGTAGATGACACACTTTCCTAAATTAAAATTTGAAAATGTGCAAAAAAGCCCTGCTACTTATTGAGTTCATATTGTAAGTCAATAAAAAAGATGCATAAAGCAACTACCTGTGCTGCATGTTGTGCTAGTCTTACAAGAGTCTGGGGGATACTTACGCGCTAAAACAAACGTGTAGACAATCTGTCCCATCAAAAATGTAACTGGAATGCTACAGAATGGAACTACAAATAATAAGATTTCATTTAAATTTAAATAAGCATGTTAAGCTCAAGAAAACATAGAATAAATATGTTAATGGAACCTAGAATTTATATAAAACCTATTCTTATTTTTCCTGAAACCAATTTCACCATTTGCACTGCCTTCCACTCTCACCGCACACTACTCATGAATTTAAGGTACTATGTGACCTCTCCCAGGAACATTTAAGTTTTACCTCTATGGTAAGATATAGCAAATTATGAATGACAAATTTTATAAAGGGTATTAAATTATTTCAAAAGTTTATGAATTTATATTATTCCTAATACTTAATCTCTTATGCAAATATTTTTAAATGACCTACTGAGAACCACTATAATCTCGCTATTGAAATTTGTATGTTGGAATTTTGAAGCCCATGTCTACTTTTACAAAAAAAAATATTGCTATTCTTAGGTGAATGGCATATAAGTACTTGTCTATGATTATTTACCTAAAATGGTCATAGAGTGGTACCAAGGGAACTTACTGAACAAACACCTACTCCATAGTCTGGGTATTGATCAATTTCCAAAGATTCTGATTACGGGAGAAAAAAAATAGAAAAATAAAAGAATTTGGGATGAATAAATTACCATCTGAGAGAAAAAAACCCAGTGATAACTACCTTTTGTCACATAACCATATGGAGGAAAGCAAACCACTATGATGTGAGTACATACGTATTTGTGTGAGTACAACACACAAATGTATGTATTTTGTATGTATTTTGTGTGAGTACAACACAAAATTTGTATGATGTGAGTGCATAGGTATTGAGTACATACGTAGTTTCAACCCCGTTACGTGCCAGCACACTTGGGCTCCAGCTGCCTGAAACCCTTTGAATCTCTCCCTCACAACCCCTTGTTATATTCCAGTCAATATATACCCTTGTTCACAATGAGTTATTCTTTAGCTTTAGGGTCAGAACTTTCCAACACCTCTACTGTATCTGTGTAAAAGGAAAAGTACATAATTCCTATTGTGGCTCACTTTGTTCCAGGCACCATGCCAGTTGCTATACGTGTAATACCTCATTTAATCTCCACAATTATTCTATGCCCTAGCTATTACCCACCATCACTTTTATGCACTTTTATTTTAGGTGTGCAAACTCAGAAATCACAGGTGGACGAATCAGAATTTGAATCCCAGGCATTCTGACTTCAAAGTCTAACTTCCTTTCCCCAAAACAGCTCCATTTAATGAAATGGGTAACCATCAAGCATATATTTATTTGCCAAACAATTTTAATCTGAGCTACATCTAGAGCTACAGAACCAAATTCTCAAACTTGAACAAGAGATCACCCTTTGAACTAAATGAACTAAGTGAACATTCAAAGTGAAGTACGTTTTGAAAGGAAAATAAAAACTAAAACAAGAGAAACATTTCTGGTGGAGCTACCATATGTATTAAACAAGCCTTATATCATCTCCCCCTACCTTTTGATTTGCAGGAAATACCAAATGTTTTCCAGATCCCTACTTACCACAGTCTCCTGCTCTCTGGTAATGTCTGTATCTGTGTTCAAAAAAATATTTAAACACGCAGAAGGAGCTTGGCATGTAGGTGTACCCCTTAAACAGCAGGCATCTAACATGTGCTAAAACACCCTGACTGTAAGCAGACAGGGCTTGAGTTGATATTGTCTTCCAAAACAAACAAACAAACCCCCGCTACATTATGGAGCACAATGATTGCCAACACTGCCTGGGCATATCTGTTCAAAACTGAATTTGAGCGGTATTCACCACCTGCTGGGTGCTGATTCAAAAAACACCGCTTCCCCCAGCACCTCATCTCCTTCTGTAATTTCTCCTCAGGAAGTTCTTTCGTGGCACAGGTTTTGACAAGGTGGCTGATTTTCCCCGTGCTTTCAGATGCTCTGTGACAAGTCATCAAAAACTTTAAAGCACCACCACCCCTCCTTTTACAAAGTCATTAGACGTGCCAACTCTGAAGTTGGTCTGAGTTCGCTCTACAGTAACAACTTGGCGGCCACGTTCATCTGGAAGCATTCCCCCTGGTGGTGCACCACAGGAACACGGGCTTCCTGCAGCCTGCTCCTGGGGGCAGGGGAAACCTGAAGCTGTCATGGGTGTCACATGCCTGTGGAAGTCACGTGCCTGTGTCAGCTCTCTAGGGAAGCTGGTTCCCGTCCAATTCTCACAGAGAAGGCTACTCCTGTCTGCAGGCAGGGTTTCACAGCAGCACATCTAGAAGACTGGAGACTTTACTTAAGGTCAACTGTACAAAACACAGAGCAGCCGGAAGACAAAACGGTGAGATCTCAGGTACGCAAGAAGGCTCCCCGTCACCCAATATTCCCTATGGGTAAATAATTCAAATTGCACAATTAAAGTATCATTCCTTGGCATTTATTAAAGCTACCTTTCCCGGGGAAATGTAGCCCTTTATCTCTCACACATTAGCAGGAAGTGAATTTTCTGTTCTCCTCCCAGACAGCGTGTGAATAAGGGGAAAGGCACCCTCAAAGTACACACCTCAGGGGTGGGAAAGGTGTGCAGCAAGAGGCTGCTGCACCCAGAGGCAAGATTTCCCCTGCCTCATAAGGACTGTCCCTTATGCCAGCTGACTCTGGTGATGATCCAAAGAGGCTGCTGTAGGCCCCTGGTCTTTTCCTGTTCTCACTGCTTGCCCACGGCATATCCAGCATACAGTACAAAATGCAAATAGACAGACTTGAATTTCAAAGTAATCATTTTTGTTTTAAAATTCCTCAAAGAGGAAGAATAAACAAGACATTTTAAAATTATTAATTAAAATAACATTTGAAAATTAGCTATAGATTTCCCATCTCCCTTCATTTTGGGTTTCCAGTTAAGACAGGTCACGAGTGAGTGGTCGTATACGGAAGGCGTGGTGTTATCAACAACAAAAAATATAAGTGGAAAAAAATGTTAAATAAGTCTATACAGAAATAGTGTAGTTTTCAGGCTAAGAGCAGTTTCTCAAGTCACACAGACCAGGGTTGAGTTCTAAGTCACCACTCTGTTGCTACATGTATCGCTACAGGCAAGATGCCTTACCTCTTAAAATTCAGACCCCTCATTTGTAAAATCAGGATGAAAACAATACTGACTACATAAAATTGTTGGGGAAAGTAAAGTACAGGCTACTCCATGTACTTAGCACAATGTCTTGCATATGAAATACTCTGCTCTGAATGATACTATTTTCTGAAATAGTATTTTCTGAAAATACTATTTTCATTTCCCTTTGAATATCTTTTAAGTAAATCAATTTTAATTTTGTTAGCATGACAATGATCAAGTAATTTTGTAACAACAGAATGTTTTTCAAGAGATAAATACCAAAGTAGTGGGGGTAAAATGGCATGATGTCATTTTGAATTTTAAGATACTACAGCTAAAGATGAAGGCTAGTAAAGGAAGTGTGACAAAACTGATTTCTATTGAAACTGGGGGACAGGTAGATGAGTTCATCACACTAACCTCTCCACTTCTGTGCATGTTTGAAAACCTTCATAATTAAAAGGTTAAATGAATCAACTGGTCCATCAATACATATTTATTAAGAATCCTCCAGGAGCCCAATATAGAACTGATGACGTAAGATAACAGTTAACTATTACTTTAAACAAACACACACAGGCAGGCATCAACTTTACCTTTCTGGTATGATGCCAAGAATCAAAGACTGAGTAAAGGAAAAGGTTTTGATCTGTGAATAGGGATTCTACAGCATCCACAGATGGTGTTTATGCCCATGACTCATCAGCAGAGTCCCAACAGCATTTCTCCAACAGGGTTCCTCATCTGAACCAGAGAATAAAAAAATGATTTGAATGACTATTTTCTCATTCCTCCCAATGGAGAATTAGTACCCTTCTAGAGACATCAGAGAGAAGTTAATTCATGATATATAACTGATGCCTTAGGTCAGTAAGACTTCATTCTGTTGCAGAATCCCAACTACAGAAAGCTGCTGGCACCCCCACTCAGGTTTGCTCTTAGTTTATTCACATTTCCACTAACCTTGATGCTCTTGTTTTGAGCATACTGGAAACAGCAAATCAGAAGGTGGAAATCTCTATAGCAGAAGACTGATCACAGGACAGAAATTTAAAAGTTTATCAAAAATGCATTCAGGAAACCAAAAAAGCAGAGCAGCCTGGCCACCTATCTAGAGGGAATTGCTCTAAAAGCCCCACAAGTCCATAATATTTACCGAGTAGTTACAATATTGAGTACTTACAAGGAGTTACATGCTTGTAACAATAATACTCCAAGTCACAAAAACTATTAAATTCTACTCAGTGTACTCTTCCTCAGACAGGGACTAAACCTTCAGAGTTCTGCTGCTCCATAGGACATTACTAGGCAATTTTTATTTCCTTCTTCATATTTATAAATTTTCAAAAACGTCTATAATGATTGTGCATTATTACATTTATAATTAGACAAGAACATATTTTTTAAAAATATTTATTTATTCTGAGAGAGCGTGTGCGCATGGCAGGGAGGGGCTGAGAGAGGGAGAGAGAGGGAATCCCAAGCAGGCCCCATCCACACTGTCAGCATGGGCCCAATGTGGGGCTTGAACTAATGAACCATGAGATCATAACCTGAGATCAAGAGTCGGATACTTAACTGACTGAGCCACCCAGGCGCCCCTAGATAAAAACATCTTTTAAAGATACTTAATTTGGGGGCACCTGGGTGGCTCAGTCAGTTGAGCTTCTGACTTCAGCTGGCTGGAGCCTGCTTCAGATTCTGGGTCTCTCTCTCTCTCTCTCTCTCTCTGCCCTTGCCCTGCTTTCTCTCTGTCTCTCTCAAAAATAAATAAACATTAAAAAGTTTTTAAAAAACTGATTAAAAAAATAAAGATACTTAATTTTAGGAAAATTTCATTCCAGGTGACCTGAGTTTTAAACTTTTTAAGTCATTCCACAGTGATCCATTCTCCAAAATTCACAGATAGGTATGCATCTTAGGTAGTGTCCTTGGTATTAAGGAAAATGTGATCGAAATGGTGAGAAGAAAACTTGTAGAGAAAAAATCAAAATAATTAAGTGTTAACAGACATCTATTAAACACGATGGGCAAGTTTTCAAGAAGTGGGTAGGAGGTCAAGCTTGACCTCGAAGGGCAGAGGTGGGTAGAGGTAACAGGAACAGGCCAAATGACCCAGGACCCTTAAAGAAAGAAAGAGCAGAAGTGTTGGACTTGGCACAGTAGGGAATAAAAAGCCACTGTAAGTTCCTAGAAAAGGCAACAATGCTTCTTCTTCATTCATTCATAATAATGAATAATTATTCATTCATTATTATTCATAATAATGAAACACTGATAATAATAAATTACTTACATCACGAAAAACACTCTTGCACATGAAAGGAGGGATACAGAGACCTAACAAACACAGATCCTACCCTCAGGCAGGTTATTAACAAAGTATCACTACGACATACAAACACAAGAAGGATATCAGTAGGTACGTAAAAGGAGAGGACCTTGGCAGGTGAGTGATGAACAGTCCAGCAGAGGAGACAAAGAGTCTTCACAGAGGAGATAAAATAATGAAAGCAGTATTTGGGGAAGATTACTGGAATAATCGATTCCATCTATTAGTCACTCCTCAAGTTAAGGTGATCTAACTACATTTCTCATTGAATACTGACACTAACTCTGCCACATAGGCATCGGGTCCATTTTACAGACGAGGAAAACTGAAACTCAAAGAGATGGAACTACTTGTCAGGGCTAAGATTCAAACACAGGTGTCTATGATTCCAAACCCAAATTACTTCTAGAATGCCGTACATATAACCATTAGAGTGAAAAACATTTACTTAATTCAACTATATGACATATAATTTTTAAAGAATTTAACAGACATTTCTATTTCCAGTTCTTGTGAGAATTCCCACCTGGCTAAACCATCCACCACTTCCTGACAGAACTATTTGGCTATCCCCAGTAAGTCTTTCCTTTGACTAAAGACAGTGATTGTATTAATTTAAGTAAGAGTATATACTTCTCTTGAAATGGAAGTACATCTTAAGGAAACCAAATAACCCAAATAGCAAATCTGAGAAAATAAATATAATTTGTGCTGTGTGCAAAAACAAAGAAAAGGTTTGACCAAATAGAGATTTTCCTGGGGCAGATAAGACAGACCAGAGGTGGAGAAATCAGCAAGGAGGCCACTATTGTGATTTAGGTGTGTAATAGAACAAGCCAAGCTTAGGAATAAAAGAGAAAGGGGTGAATCCACAAGACATTTTTTATGGAAGAAACAGTGAGACTATAATCAATACTCTGTCATGCAGAGGAATAAGTACAAAATAAAAGGCTCTGTACATAAAGATTTATGAAGTCAAGATGTACGCTCATGAAACATCCAGAGAGAAAGAAAATATATAGTTATTATGCAACATGTTCAACCATCAGAGAAAGGGGGAAGGAGGAATGCACACCAATAACTGGAACTTAGAGCCTCAGAAGCCAGAGAGGACTGTGATGGCCAGAGGAGCCATAAAAAGGTATGAATTCCAAGTACAGGGAATATCATGGACCTACAATTCCACAGAACAGTAATTCTAAGTAATGATCAGAAGACTCAAAGAAGTCTTGTTAGCATCGATGCCTATTGTCTAGACTCTACATGCTAATCACTTGTCTCACAGTTTCTCTATATTATGTAATCATTAAGGCAATATGACAACCAAACATAGTATTCATCTACAGACTGAAGTTTTTTTTTCTTCCTGGACTCAGATCTATGGAAATGTTTTCACTCATAGAAATCCATTAGATCTTTGCCGATATGAAGATATTTCCTACAGTATTTTTAAATGATTATCTAAAGGTTAAGAATGTAATGTTGACTGGTTCATCCTTTGAAACAGAGCAGCTACATACCCTGATGATGAGCAAAGTTTGCTTTGTGTACAGCAGTGTGCTTCCCCAGTGATGTTTTAGTTTGATTAAGGGAAGTTTCTCAAGGGCAGAGCCTCCTAACTTCATTGCTCTTGTCTCTTTCACAAAGATAGGGAAAGTACGGAGAAGGTACTCTCTCTCTCTCTCTCTCTCTCTCTCTATATATATATATATATATACATATATATACATACATATATATATATATATATATGCCTGCTGAATGAAAGAATTTGAAATTATAATAATGATCACAACCTGAAGAGTCAACAGTAGAAAAAAAAAGGGAAATAAACTCTGCTTATAAAGATAGAAGGCTAAACTATGTTTCTCGTGTCAACTTTGGAAAACTATCAGAAACATTGAGGTTTCTCTCTGCATACTGAAGGGAAAGAAAAATCTCCCCCAAAACAAGAAAATGTACACAGCTAGAGCTCCTTTGCCAAAACAAATATGAGAATCATCACAACCTACCTTCCCACCGAATCCACAACACAAACTTAATAATCTTAAAGGAAACATGAATGTGTTCTTTTTTTTTTCCACTAGAAAATTAACTAAATCACTCCTTCTGTTAGACCATCTCGCATCTGTATGCAATGAGAAATCTTTAGGCTCTGTCCCCTCCAGTGTCGGAGACCATGGAGAAGATAAACTCATGTCAATTTCCAAAATCACCGTGAAGAGTGCTTTTAATTCCCATTAGTCACTGGCATTATTTGAATAAAATAGGCTCCTCTTTAGACACAATGCACTTTTCAGTTACCTACCACCTACCACCTACTTTACTGCCTAACCCTCTTGATTTTTCCAATATGCTTTCATTCTCATTTTAATACACGTCTTCACTTCCTGAATCAAAACATAAAAGGCTAATTTCTCCTAAAATCTGCTTATAGGAATGTTGCTAACCAAATATAAAAAATATCATAAAGAAATTAATTAGGGGCGCCTGGGTGGCTCAGTCGGTTAAGCGGCCGACTTCGGCTCAAGTCACGATCTCGCGGTCCGTGAGTTCGAGCCCCACGTTGGGCTCTGTGCTGACAGCTCAGAGCCTGGAGCCTGTTTCAGATTCTGTGTCTCCCTCTCTCTCTGACCCTCCCCTGTTCATGCTCTGTCCCTCCCTGTCTCAAAAATAAATAAAACGTTAAAAAATTTTTTAAAAAAGAAATTAATTAAATATAAAAGTGACAGACAGGATTTGTCAAAAATAATATATAGTAATTAAAGATTCTCTGAATCTCTAGTTAATCTGGGTCACTCTATAATTTACTGCAGGGTTCTGAATCTGAAATGTCCTTAGGAACCCTCTGAGGAGCTTGTGAAAATGAAGAGTCCTGGACTCCTCCCCCTACAATGGACAGTTAAAGCTACTGAGCAGCTCAGAAACGTTCATTCAAGGATCTCTACATTGGAGACATAGGGTGCATACCTTAAGCATGCCAGATACCTAGTTTAGTGTCAAATGTTAGGCACTTGAATGAAATCTCACACACACACACACACACACACACACACACACACACACACACACTCCTACCTAGTGGTCATGGGGGCAAGAATGTGACCACTAGGTGTTCAGTTGAAAAGCTTATCCAAATCTGGATTACAAAAGTAGTTAAATTGGATATTTTTACCAGCCATTAAAGACCACAATCTTGACATCATTAGCCACATTCCAAAAGAACCAAAGCACCTGTTAAGTGGCACCTTTTTAAGAAGTAATTACCAGAAGCCACTCTTATATCAGACTTTGCTTTAGGGGAGGAAGGCCTGACTCTACAAAGAGAGTCAGAAGTTGCAGCCAGTGTCTCAACATTTTAAAAATTCTGTATAGTTTGCTGGAGCGGAGATGAAACATTTATCCTTCTCTTGCAACCACTTTGGTTTCCAGGGGACTGACTCACAGCTGAGGCAGGCGGACGAGAGGTACATCCGTAGACACACACACAACACACACCAAAGTTAACTGAAAAATTTCAAAGTGCCTTTTTATGCCTTTAACTCAAAGATGAACACATTTCAAGGTGACCCAATCCTCAAGTGACAGACAGTGTTTTAAAAGGGCCAGAGCTCTCCACTTAAACAATTTCTAGTGACATGTTTAAATCGTATCCTCAAGGGCTCTATCTGCTGTCCTATTTACTAGTCTTTCTTTCCTGGCAGAGGCATCCCATTTTAAGTGAGCGCTTGAAGTTCGTCTTCCTTCCTAACAATTAAAATCTACGGGGCTTAGATGCTTTAAAAAATTTTTTTTAACTTAAGAGGCACCATGGAGAACTTTTAATTATTTAACTATATGACCAACCCAAATTATTACTTTATAGGTTTTTTCTATTTATCAGAACAGTATCAGAATAAAAGACAGCCTCATCATCATGCTTACAAGCAAACAGTAAAAGAACTTATAAGGTAAAATCAAAGTTAGCATTCATAAAAGGATAATCATAACATTCACTGTGTATGTATTTTATATATAGAATAGGAAGGATTGTTTTCATCTTTCTTCACTAAAATATTACCCTTAGCCATTACAAAATGAGAAGATTACACTAGAAATCTAAAAATTGGGTTCCTATAGTTAATGAAACATGACAAGCTGGTCTTACTCAGTTCCTTCACAGAAACTACTCCCTTCACTAAAATACCCTTCACCAAAAAACCTCCCCTGAATTGTTCTGTATCTTCCCAATCTGACTACTTCTCTGTAATGATTTACGTGACTAACTCCCTTAGCTGACTGTGAGCTACAGGAAGAGCAGAGAACAGGCAATATTCACTTTGGTATCCCAGCTATTCCCATAAGCATCCAGAACCAAGTGCCAGGAACAGTGGGCACTCCACAGTTTGTTTTTTAAAAGACAGACTGGGTGGCTCAGTCTGTTGAGCACCTGGCTCTTGATTTTGGCTCAGGTCATGATCCCAGGGTCGTGGGATGAAGCCCCACATCAGACTCTACGCTGACTGTGGAGCCTGCTGGAGATTCTTTCTTCCTCTGCTCCCTCCCCAACTTATACTCTCACTCTCTCTCTCTAAAATAACAAAAAATTAAAAAATACAAAGAGACAAGAAAAAGAAATTTAAAAAACTAAAACCCCTTTACTCTGATCACTTGGAGATCACTTCCAGGTCCCCACCCCAAGACACTCTGAGGCACATCAGCACATCTACATAAGGAACTTCCAGAGGAAGGCTGGTTTTAACATGTCATCCCATAAAATTTCTAATGCAATGACATCTAAACCTACTCTCCAATCTACCAAAGATTGGATATTTCCATTCTCTCCCAAGATAAACTTCTTCTCTGAAACAAACTGCCATGGTTGAGATGAGGATCAGGGGGTGCCTGGCTGGCTCAATTGATACAGGCTGCGACTCTTCATGTCGGGGTCATGAGTCCAAGCCCCATGTTGGCTGTAGAGCATACTTTAAAAAAAAGAAGAAGAAGAAGAAGAGGAAAAGAGAAAAAGGTTAAAAAAAAAAAAAGTGGATGAATGTAAGAAAACAAAAAGCTTTCACAAAGACACAGGCAAACCTCAGAGAGTCACATTAAAATTATTCACCAATTGCTGACATGCCTTCTCTCGTCTTACAGATTGAGTATCCCCGTTGGTACCAAGAGACGAAGTGTGGTGGTTAAGCATACAATGTTAGCACCAAACCACCTAGGTTTGAATTGTGGCTCTGCCACATTAACTCTGCATAAGCTCTGCCTAACTGGTTTTTGGCAAATTATTTACACCTCTCTGTACCTCAATTTACACATCTGTAAAAAGGGCATCACAACAGAATCTTCACAGTGCTGTTGTGAAGACTAATTGAGATAACACAAAAAGTATTTAACACAGTGCCTAGCACACAGCTTAAGCTCTATGTTAAACCACTATCTTTGTACCTAGCGTCTAGGCAGTGTCTGGCACATGGCTGGTATTAAATAAAGAACATTCTCAAGCATCCTGCGCTTTGCCTAACTTTAAGATTTAAACTTTCATTCCAGGGGTGCCCGGGTGCTCAGTTGGTTAAGCATCCAATTCTTAGCTTCAGCTCAGGTCATAATCTCACAGTTGGTGAGTTCCAGCCCCACATCAGGCTCTGACAGCATGGAGCCTGCTTGGGATTCTCTCTCTCCCTCTCTCTCTCTCTCTCAATGCCCCTCTCACTCTCTCTCAAAATAAATAAATAAACTTTAATAAATAAATAAATAAATAAATAAATAAATAAATAAATAAATAAAATTTCATTCCAAATACTTAAAAAATTTTAAAATAACTTTGCAGTGGAAAATCACCATTACCGGGAGTTGCGGCAAGATGGCGGCTTAGGAGGACGCTGGGCTCACCGCACGTCCTGCTGATCACTTAGATTCCATCTACACCTGCCTAAATAACCCAGAAAACCGCCAGAGGATTAGCAGAATGGAGTCGCCGGAGCCAAGCGCAGACGAGAGGCCCACGGAAGAGGGTAGGAAGGGCGGCGAGGCGGTGCGCGCTCCACGGATTGGCGGGAGGGAGCCGGGGCGGAGGGGCGGCTCGCCTGCCAGGCAGAGCCCTCGAGTCTGGCTGGCAAAAGCGGAGGGGCCTGACGGACTGTGTTCCCACAACAAGCGCGTCTTAGCGTCTGGGAGGTCATAAGTTAACAGCTCTGCTCGGAAAGCGGGAAGGCTGGAGGACAAAGGGAGGGAGAGCTGCTGAGCCCCCTGACAACAGAGCTCAGTTTGGTGGGGAACAAAGGTGCTCGCCATGGCCATCTCCCCCGCCCATCCCCCAGCCGAAATCCCAAAGGGAACTGGTTCCTGCCAGGGAACTTGCTCGCTCCGCGCAAACACCCAACTCTGCGCTTCTGCGGAGCCAAACCTCCGGCAGCGGATCTGACTCCCTCCCGCTGCCACAGGGCCCCTCCTGAAGTGGATCACCTAAGGAGAAGCAATCTAAGCCTGCCCCCTCCTGCCCCGAGCACCTTGCCTACCCACCCCAGCTAATACGCCAGATCCCCAGCATCACAAGCCTGGCAGGGTGCAAGTAGCCCAGACGAGCCACCCCACCCCACAGTGAATCCCGCCCCTAGGAGAGGGGAAGAGAAGGCACACACCAGTCTGACTGTGGCCCCAGCGGTGGGCTGGGGGCAGACATCAGGTCGGACTGCAGCCCCGCCCACCAACTCCAGTTATACACCACGGCACAGGGGAAGTGCCCTGCAGGTCCTCACCATGCCAGGGACTATCCAAAATGACCAAGCGGAAGAATTCCCCTCAGAAGAATCTCCAGGAAATAACAACAGCTAATGAGCTGATCAAAAAGGACTTAAATAACATAACAGAAAGTGAATTTAGAATAATAGTCATAAAATTAATCGCTGGGCTTGAAAACAGTATACAGGACAGCAGAGAATCTCTTGCTACAGAGATCAAGGGACTAAGGAACAGTCACGAGGAGCTGAAAAATGCTTTAAACGAAATGCATAACAAAATGGAAACCACCACAGCTCGGCTTGAAGAGGCAGAGGAGAGAATAGGTGAACTAGAAGATAAAGTTATGGAAAAAGAGGAAGCTGAGAAAAAGAGAGATAAAAAAATCCAGGAGTATGAGGGGAAAATTAGAGAATTAAGTGATACACTAAAAAGAAATAATATACGCATAATTGGTATCCCAGAGGAGGAAGAGAGAGGGAAAGGTGCTGAAGGGGTACTTGAAGAAATAATAGCTGAGAACTTCCCTGAACTGGGGAAGGAAAAAGGCATTGAAATCCAAGAGGCACAGAGAACTCCCTTCAGACGTAACTTGAATCGATCTTCTGCACGACATATCATAGTGAAACTGGCAAAATACAAGGATAAAGAGAAAATTCTGAAAGCAGCAAGGGGTAAACGTGCCCTCACATATAAAGGGAGACCTATTAGACTCGTGACTGATCTCTCTTTTGAAACTTGGTAGGCCAGAAAGAATTGGCACGAGATTTTCAGGGTGCTAGACAGAAAAAATATGCAGCCAAGAATCCTTTATCCAGAAAGTCTGTCATTTAGAATAGAAGGAGAGATAAAGGTCTTCCCAAACAAACAAAAACTGAAGGAATTTGTCACCACTAAACCAGCCCTACAAGAGATCCTAAGGGGGACCCTGTGAGACAAAGTCCCAGAGACATCACTATAAGCATAAAACAGACAGACATCACAATGACTCTAAACCCGTATCTTTCTATAATAACACTGAATGTAAATGGACTAAATGCGCCAACCAAAAGACATAGGGTATCAGAATGGATAAAAAAACAAGACTCATCTATTTACTGTCTACAAGAGACTCATTTTAGACCTGAGGACACCTTTAGATTGAGAGTGAGGGGATGGAGAACTATTTATCATGCGACTGGAAGCCAAAAGAAAGCTGGAGTAGCCATACTTATATCAGACAAACTAGACTTTAAATTAAAGGCTGTAACAAGAGATGAAGAAGGACATTATATAATAGTTACAGGGTCTATCCATCAGGAAGAGCTAACAATTATAAATGTATATGCACCGAATACCGGAGCCCCCAAATATATAAAACAATTACTCATAAACATAAGCAACCTTATTGATAAGAATGTGGTCATTGCAGGGGACTTTAATACACCACTTACAGAAATGGATAGATCATCTAGACACACGGTCAATAAAGAAACAAGGGCCCTGAATGAGACACTGGATCAGATGGACTTGACAGATATATTTAGAACTCTGCATCCCAAAGCAACAGAATATACTTTCTTCTCGAGTGCACATGGAACATTCTCCAAGATAGATCATATACTGGGTCACAAAACAGCCCTTCATAAGTTTACAAGAATTGAAATTATACCATGCTTACTTTCAGACCACAATGCTATGAAGCTTGAAATCAACCACAGAAAAAAGTCTGGAAAACCTCCAAAAGCATGGAGGTTAAAGAACACCCTACTAACGAATGAGTGGGTCAACCAGGCAATTAGAGAAGAAATTAAAAAATATATGGAAACAAACGAAAATGAAAATACAACAATCCAAACGCTTTGGGACGCAGCAAAGGCAGTCCTGAGAGGAAAATACATTGCAGTCCAGGCCTATGTCAAGAAACAAGAAAAATCCCAAATACAAAATCTAACAGCACACCTAAAGGAACTAGAAGCAGAACAGCAAAGGCAGCCTAAGCCCAGCAGAAGAAGAGAAATAATAAAGATCAGAGCAGAAATAAACAATATAGAATCTAAAAAAACTGTAGAGCAGATCAACGAAACCAAGAGTTGGTTTTTTGAAAAAATAAACAAAATTGACAAACCTCTAGCCAGGCTTCTCAAAAAGAAAAGGGAGATGACCCAAATAGATAAAATCATGAATGAAAATGGAATTATTACAACCAATCCATCAGAGATACAAACAATTATCAGGGAATACTATGAAAAATTATATGCCAACAAATTGGACAACCTGGAAGAAATGGACAAATTCCTGAACACCCACACGCTTCCAAAACTCAATCAGGAGGAAATAGAAAGCTTGAACAGACCCATAACCAGTGAAGAAATTGAATCGGTTATCAAAAATCTCCCAACAAATAAGAGTCCAGGACCAGATGGCTTCCCAGGGGAGTTCTACCAGACGTTTAAAGCAGAGATAATACCTATCCTTCTCAAGCTATTCCAAGAAATAGAAAGGGAAGGAAAACTTCCAGACTCATTCTATGAAGCCAGTATCACTTTGATTCCTAAACCAGACAGAGACCCATTAAAAAAAGAGAACTACAGGCCAATATCCCTGATGAATATGGATGCAAAAATTCTCAATAAGGTACTAGCAAATCGAATTCAACGGCATATAAAAAGAATTATTCACCATGATCAAGTGGGATTCATTCCTGGGATGCAAGGGCTGGTTCAACATTCGCAAATCAATCAACGTGATACATCACATTAACAAAAAAAAAGAGAAGAACCATATGATCCTGTCAATCGATGCAGAAAAGGCCTTCGACAAAATCCAGCACCCTTTCTTAATAAAAACCCTTGAGAAAGTCGGGATAGAAGGAACATACTTAAAGATCATAAAAGCCATTTATGAAAAGCCCACAGCTAACATCATCCTCAACGGGGAAAAACTGAGAGCTTTTTCCCTGAGATCAGGAACACGACAAGGATGCCCACTCTCACCGCTGCTGTTTAACATAGTGCTGGAAGTTCTAGCATCAGCAATCAGACAACAAAAGGAAATCAAAGGCATCAAAATTGGCAAAGATGAAGTCAAGCTTTCGCTTTTTGCAGATGACATGATATTATACATGGAAAATCCGATAGACTCCACCAAAAGTCTGCTAGAACTGATCCATGAATTCAGCAAAGTTGCAGGATACAAAATCAATGTACAGAAATCAGTTGCATTCTTATACACTAACAATGAAGCAACAGAAAGACAAATAAAGAAACTGATCCCATTCACAATTGCACCAAGAAGCATAAAATACCTAGGAATAAATCTAACCAAAGATGTAAAGGATCTGTATGCTGAAAACTATAGAAAGCTTATGAAGGAAATTGAAGAAGATTTAAAGAAATGGAAAGACATTCCCTGCTCGTGGATTGGGAAAATAAATATTGTCAAAATGTCAATACTACCCAAAGCTATCTACACATTCAATGCAATCCCAATCAAAATTGCACCAGCATTCTTCTCGAAACTAGAACAAGCAATCCTAAAATTCATATGGAACCACAAAAGGCCCCGAATAGCCAAAGGAATTTTGAAGAAGAAGACCAAAGCAGGAGGCATCACAATCCCAGACTTTAGCCTCTACTACAAAGCTGTCATCATCAAGACAGCATGGTATTGGCACAAAAACAGACACATAGACCAATGGAATAGAATAGAAACCCCAGAACTAGACCCACAAACGTATGGCCAACTCATCTTTGTCAAAGCAGGAAAGAACATCCAATGGAAAAAAGACAGCCTCTTTAACAAATGGTGCTGGGAGAACTGGACAGCAACATGCAGAAGGTTGAAACTAGACCACTTTCTCACACCATTCACAAAAATAAACTCAAAATGGATAAAGGACCTAAATGTGAGACAGGAAACCATCAAAACCTTAGAGGAGAAAGCAGGAAAAGACCTCTCTGACCTCAGCCGCAGCAATCTCTTACTCGACACATCCCCAAAGGCAAGGGAATTAAAAGCAAAAGTGAATTACTGGGACCTTATGAAGATAAAAAGCTTCTGCACTGCAAGGGAAACAACCAACAAAACTAAAAGGCAACCAACGGAATGGGAAAAGATATTCGCAAATGACATATCGGACAAAGGGCTAGTATCCAAAATCTATAAAGAGCTCACCAAACTCCACACCCAAAAAACAAATAACCCAGTGAAGAAATGGGCAGAAAACATGAATAGACACTTCTCTAAAGAAGACATCCGGATGGCCAACAGGCACATGAAAAGATGTTCAGCGTCGCTCCTTATCAGGGAAATACAAATCAAAACCACACTCAGGTATCACCTCACGCCAGTCAGAGTGGCCAAAATGAACAAATCAGGAGACTACAGATGCTGGAGAGGATGTGGAGAAACGGGAACCCTCTTGCACTGTTGGTGGGAATGCAAATTGGTGCAGCCGCTCTGGAAAGCAGTGTGGAGGTTCCTCAGAAAATTAAAAATAGACCTACCCTATGACCCAGCAATAGCACTGCTAGGAATTTACCCAAGGGATACAGGAGCACTGATGCATAGGGCCACTTGTACCCCAATGTTCATAGCAGCACTCTCAACAATAGCCAAATTATGGAAAGAGCCTAAATGTCCATCAACTGATGAATGGATAAAGAAATTGTGGTTTATATACACAATGGAATATTACGTGGCAATGAGAAAAAATGAAATATGGCCTTTTGTAGCAACGTGGATGGAACTGGAGAGTGTGATGCTAAGTGAAATAAGCCATACAGAGAAAGACAGATACCATATGGTTTCACTCTTATGTGGATCCTGAGAAACTTACCAGGAACCCATGGGGGAGGGGAAGGAAAAAAAAAAAAAAGAGGTTAGAATGGGAGAGAGCCAAAGCATAAGAGACTGTTAAAAACTGAGAACAAACTGAGGGTTGATGGGGGGGTGGGAGGGAGGAGAGGGTGGGTGATGGGTATTGAGGAGGGCACCTTTTGGGATGAGCACTGGGTGTTGTATGGAAACCAATTTGTCAATAAATTTCATAAAAAAATAAATAAATAAATAAAAATAATAAATAAATAAATAAATAAATAAATAAATAAGAAAATCACCATTACCAAAATCTACATTCTACACCAAAGTTATGCTTTAGCAGGAGTGGCAAAAATGAGCTCCCTACATCCCCGATTCTTATCTAAGTTCTTAAAGGGAAAATAAAAATTATAATGCAAGAGGGCACTTGGTTATCACAATCCATTTAAGGTACAGTTTAGGTACATCTATCTAATTTCTTAAATAGACAAAAAAGTAACTGCTTATCACATTTGCAATTATTTTAATTGTAGACTTGGCTTGATGCCCAGCTCCTGAATCAGATGTAGGTCTTTGAAAGCAGAACTATCTTTGTCCATCTTGTATCCAGGGTAATATTAGCCAGTACACAATTCGTACTCAATAACTAACTATTTTTTGAATGAATAAATATGCTTCATAAAATACAAAATCCCATCATGGTTCTTGGTTTGACAACTAGCCAAAACTAATCTCCTTTATCTGTGTTTTAAATAAGTAAGTTGCCCTTTCTGTTTGTTCTCACTTGCACTACAGAAAAGTCTCCACAGAGAAAAATAATCTCTACATTCCTCAGTAATCATGGCCCCTGATCATTCCAATTGCAGATATATGCCTAAAACAACCTCTTATTAATGCGCTACAGAAAATCCATAGACTTGTCTCCATTCCTCCAAATTAAAAATCAGTTTTGTTACTTTTTTTCCTATTGTTTCTCAGATATAAGCTATTTGAAATTTTTCTTTCTGTACACAAAAGCTGACAGATATACAGATACAGAGTGGAAAGGTCTTAGAAGTCACCTAATACAATATCCCTACTTTCCAGATGTCTCCAAAGAAAATCACAATTGAAATAAAGTCACACTGTCAACATGGTTCCTAAGCCACTTGGGACAAAACAAATATCAACTTTAATGATATTCAGAAAAGAGGGAGGTGTACATCCACCAGCTCCTGTCTACAAAGAAAAGCCAAGGCAGAAGCCCCAGTTCTCCCAAGCAAGTAGTTCTAAATTCAGTTGTTCATTCAACAGGTACGTTTGCGGGCTTTCTGGCATAGTAGACGCTATTCTAGGTGCCTGAGATACATCAATGAACAAAAAGAAAGATCACTGCCCATGCTGTACCTACACGTTAGGCAGAACTTTGGAGGCATCCAGGAGAATAAAGAAAAGAACATAGGTTCATTTTAAGAGAATGCGCAGGGCCAGAAGCAAACCTTAGCACCACTAGTGGTTCTCACACTTGAATGTGTTTCAGAACCATCCAGAGGAATTATTAAAAACTCGGAAGGCCCTGCGCCACCCCAGAGCTTCTGATTCATTAAGATCTCAATGGGGCCTCAAATGTCCATTGACAGATGAAGGGATAAAGGTGTGGTATACATATACAATTGAGTATTACTCAGCAAAAAGAATAAAATCTTGCCATTTGCAGCTACGTGGATGGAACTAGAGGATATTATGCTAAGCGAAATTAGTCAGACAAAGATAAATATCATATGACTTCACTCATATGTGGAATTTAAGATATAAAACAGATGAATATAAGGGAAGGGAAGCAAAAATAATATAAAAACAGGGAGGGGGACAAAACATAAGAGATTCTTAAATATAGACAACAAACTGAGGGTTGCCGGGAGGGCTGTGGGTGCAGGGATGGGTTAAATGGGTAAGGGGCATTAAGGAGGGCACTTGGGATGAGCACTGGGTGTTATACATAGGGGATGAATCAAAGGAATCTACTCCTGAAATCATTATTGCACTATATGCTAACTTGGATGTAAACTAAAAAATATATATACATATACAATATATACATATACATATATACATATATATATATATGGAAAAAAAAAAGTAGAAAAAAATATCTCAGTGGGGCCTTAGAATTTACATTTCTAATAAGCTCTCATCTAATGTAGACACTGCTAATCTAGGAAGCAAACTTTGAGAACCACTGACCTAGTTGGAAACAAAACGAGTAACCTGGCCAGAACCATAGGCTGCTTGACACCAGGCCCAGATTTAGGGGTTTCTCCCTTCTAACTCCAAAATGGTCCAGTCTTTATGAAAATATACTTGTCCGCTTAGGGCAAACACTGCCCAAAGAAAAATGTTTTTCTAGCTCTATGTTTGAGTTGGAGAAAATCAGAAATAAATGCTTTAAGTATAAAAGACCTTAAGCAGATTGCACTGACCACTAAACACTGACATAAAAACTAACATTACAGTTAGAGAATTTGTTCTTTCTTTCATGTGTCTAAATGCCATGATAAAAGCATGTTTTCCCTAAAGGGCTTTATCATAAGGGCCAGGTTCAGTCTCAAATGAGCCTATTAATTAAAAAAAAAAAATCTATTAACTAAAAGTACATACACTAAAATATAAATAAGTGATTGGATTAGTAACAATTTTAGTTTTTTTGTGCTAATTGTATTTTCTAAAATTTTTACAATAAACATGCATTTCTTTTGTAATAGGAAAGAGAATAAAAGTTACTTTCTTTAAAAAAGTGACAGTGTTCATTTAAAAAGACCTTTAATTAGAAAACTATAAAAGGCATTAGTTAATATGCAGCATAAATTAATACTGAATGATTTTTTTTCTTAGTACATAAGTTCAAATAACTTATTTTACATTTTAGGTTAAATCTCTGTCTGGATTAATGATTAATATCAGTGAAGGAAAAAAATCCTTGAAATATATCTGATTTTATTTAAACAAAGAGAATAAAACAAAACCATGATCCTTTAAATAACTACATAAAAATTACATTTACTATTATTCTACATAGCAATTGTGGGGTTTTTTTGTCATTTAGGATTTTTTTTAAGTTTATTTATTTTGATGGGAGGAGACAGAAGAGAGAGAAAGAGAGCAGAAGTGAACATGTGAGGGAGGGGCAGAGAGAAAGGGAGAGAGAATCCCAAGCAGGCTCCACACTGTAACCACATAGTTGGACGTGGGGCTCAAACTCATGAACCCCAAGTTCATGACCTGAGCCAAAATCAAGAGTCAAATGCTTAACCAACGGAGCTACCCAGGTGCCCCACAGCAATTTTTTTTTTTAATTTTTTTAACGTTTATTCATTTTTGAGAGTGCGAGTGGGGGAGAGGCAGAGACAGAGAGGGAGACACAGAATCTGAAGCAGGCTCCAGACTCTGAGCTGTCAGCACAGAGACCGATGCGGGGCTCGAACTCACGAATTGTGAGATCATGACCTGAGCTGAAGTCGGTTGCCCAACCACTGAGCCACCCAGGTGCCCCGCCCCACAGCAATTTTTTGTCATTACTATTACTTTTCAACAAATGTATGGATGTGATGGGAATTCTTCCAAGTTAAGAAAGCTTTGATTGTATTTCTAGAAAGAAAAATAAACATGTAAGTTTTGGAAAATTAATGTTGTATCCTTGATGTGTACAAAGTTAAGACATCCATATCCCTGAAGATACCAAGGTAAGACCTACACTCCATCTCTATACCCCATCCACCATCTATCTGGATCTTCTAATCTAGGGGTATTCCTTATTACTAGAGTCCACATTCCATAGATACAACTAGAGTTTGTTTGTTTATTTATTTATTTATTTATTTATTTATTTATTTATTTATTTTTAGAGTTTAAAACATAATCTTCCGGGGCACCTGGGTGGCTCAGTCAGTTAACCATGGGACTTCGGCTCAGGTCATGATCTCAGGATTCATGAGTTTGAGCCCCACGTGGGACTCTGTGCTGACAGCTCAGAGCCTCCTTTGGATTCTGTGTCTCCCTCTCTTTCTGTGCCTCTCCCTTACTGCTCTCATGCTCTGCCTCTCTCTCTCTCTCTCTCTCTCTCTCTCTCTCTCTCAAAAATAAATAAATACATAAGTACATAAATAAATAAATACATAAATACATAAATATATAAATAAGGCATAATCTTCTAAACAGCAATGACTAAAAGAGAATAAATTTGATGAAGAAATCAAGTGTCTTTATAAATCACACGCTAATGATTTAACAAAATTTCTGGACTACTTTTAGTCTAGAGAACTTAGTACAGTCACTTTTAAAGAAAATAAAGCACCTTATGTGTTATATACAATCATAGCTAATTTTCTGAAAATTAACCTCTAAAAATGTAATTCTATACAATATTACTATTCACTAACACTTATTAGTTACCCACAATGTACCAAACACTTTACATCCTCTCATTTGATCTCCAAACTACCCTATGAAGTACTATTACAACCATTTTACAGATTAAGAAATTTAAGCACAAGTGATTAAGTAATTTGCCCAAAGTCACACAGCTAAAGTGAAGAACCAGGATACAGATACCCCAAGCTATGATACTTAAACTGAGAGCCTTGACCTTCGGCTCCGATCATGGTTTTGCTACGTTTTGAATTATAAATTTTTCACATTTTAGGAAATCAGAACTAAACTTTTCGCCCAGTAATGTTTAATAATATCAGTTAAATGAAAAATACTGAAATAATTCAGGCACTCTTACAAATCTCTGTACCTCTAAAATCATACACAATTTACAGTAAGTTCTACAGTACAGAGATCTGGCAACTTTTCCACCAGCATGCCTTTTTGGGATACAGCTGTGTTAAAATTATCTACAGAAATCCAGCATGCACACGGACCCTATTGAGTGGGTACAGAAGGTTTTTATCTTGTTTTGTTTGGGTTGCTTTCTGTTTTGGTTTTTTTAGTATTTTGGTTTGGTTTTTGGTTTGGTTTTGTTCTTTGCAACCAGAAAGCTAGAAGGTGAACGCATTAAGTTGGAAGATGAAAGTCTAATCCTTTGCTGTCTTCCGCTTACAACACAAGGCCTGGGTGCCAATGTGCACAAGAGTTTAAGTCTCGGAGGATCGGCCTTTGCTCAGGGTGCGTGCGGACGCGGCGCCACCCCTTCCCGCCCCGTCGAGCACTCCCAGCGGCCGAGGCCAGGGCACCGGGTGGCGGCGAGCCCCGCGTTCGGCGGAGGGCGGGGGACGGAAGGCGATGGAGACGGGCGAGGACAACCCGCGGGGGCCTTACCCAGCTCCGTGCCCAAGTTGCGAGCAGACATGGCGCGGGCCACAGCAGCAGTCGCAGGCTCCTCAACTCCCAGCTCAACTCCTCCCAGCCCTTCCTGCGTCCCACCCCCTCGGCCCCGGCGCGCTCGCCCCGCCCCTGTCCCTCTGGGGGCGGGGCCGGCGACCTCTGCCCCCGGGCCCTCTGCCCCCGGGCCCTCTGCCCCCGCGCCCTCTGCCCCCGGGCCCTCTGCCTCCGGGCCCTCTGCCCCCGTCTGCTGCCCCGCGTAGGAATCCTGCCGCCCATCGCCCTGGCTCCTTCCCGCAGGTATGCGACTCGAGCCCTAGCTCCCGAAACAATGCCCCCAAAACCCGTTTTAAAATGCTTGAGCTGCCAACTGCA
The DNA here is from genome assembly GCF_022837055.1 of Prionailurus viverrinus. Lineage (NCBI taxonomy): Eukaryota > Metazoa > Chordata > Mammalia > Carnivora > Felidae > Prionailurus > Prionailurus viverrinus. Next base: position 46,421,610 of record NC_062567.1, on the reverse strand, counting down.
CTGAATAAAGACATTTCGAAACTTTTAACTGTAAGATTAAGTAACCAGAGGGGAGAGCATTGCTCCCAGTTACTGTCCGAGGGCAGAGCTCTGCAGCCCCATGCCTGAAGGGCAGCAGTGGTCCCTTAGCCTCGTAAGGGCGGCCAGCGAACAAACAAGGGTCCAGAGCACACTGGGACTTCTAACCTAGACCTCGTGAAAAAAAAAGCAGATCAGTTGCTTGGAAAAAAAGGGGGTGGGGCTAGGAGTGAGAAGTCGGCTTTCTCAGCATAGCACTTGCAGTAATTAAGTGGGACAGTGGGCACATCAACTGCGTTTCTAAGGTTCATTTTCCTCGTCTCTAAGAAAAGACTTTGACGATTTCTTGGAGCTCTAAACTCTGAATCTGTAATACTAAGATTTTTTTCAGCTTAACTTTTCTGTAATCAGGAGGTTAAAATTGTCTAGAGTCATTCATCATAGACTACTAGTCAGCTCCTCTCTATTCACCATAAAAGGCACCTCCTCTCTGCTGGAAGAAAGAAAACTCCTAGTCGTGGCTTGTCCACCAGGAGCCAGTTACTGTGCTAGGTGCCTTTAGATGTATGATAGCATTTGAGTCTCAGAACAATCCTGCCAAGTATGTATTACATCTCATTGCTATACCTGCAGACACCAAGGTTCTGCGTAAAGAGGCATCCTGGTATACTGGAAACTGACAAGGCTGGGAAAAGGCACACAAACCCCTTAATATACCAGCAATTCCACTAACAACTCATCTGTAAAATGGGGATGATCAAAATATATATGCCTTGCAAAGCTGTGTGTGTCGAGCACCTAGGAAATGTTATGGCATATAATAGGTGCTCAACAAATGGAAGCTGTTAATGTTATTGTCAAGTTCACAAAACAATTATAGGGCTCAACAGGAAAAGTAACCCCAGTCTTACTCCCTTACACTGAGCTGCCTCTCAGCTTTGTCAAGACATAGCTATTGCTCAGTAGTTTGAATGTGTCTAGATTCTAATCCATGTATAATAGCATGTTTTCCTTTATTTTTATTTTAACCCTCAAAAAGAGAAGAGCAAACCCTGAAAGTCTGGAGCACTTGCAGCTAGACCATCTGCTCTCAAGTAGAACATAAACAATGTCACAGAAAATCAACATCAGCCAAGGCCATTGTAACCATGATGAAACAACAAAAACAAGACCACTCGTACTCCTGTTTGAACACAGAAAAAACATGAACATGTCCAAAACACAAAAATGACAAAATGGCCCTTTTCCTGCCTAATATAAGTGTTACTTCTTTATCTAGCAACTTTAACCTTACCCCCTTCTTCTTGTATTCTAAATAAGAATTAAGATGCTCTGTCATAGAACACTTGGGGCAGCTGGCTGGCTCAGTCAGAAAAGCATGCAACTCTTGATCTCAGAGTCGTGAGTTTGAGCCCCACATGGAATGGAGAGACTACTAAAAACAATTTTTTTAATTTAAAAAAAAAAAAAGAATTCTTACCACTTCCTTCCAGCATCCAACCCAGAGTAATGCTCTGCTTCCTTGAACCTTCCCCAAATCATGGAACACAAGCCCATTTCTAACACTCTCTGACACACCTCAGAGTCCTGCATGGTGAGTGTTCTTCCTTGTTTCAATAAATTAATAAATCCAAATTTATCCAACCACAGGTGTCTTCAGCTAGAGAGCACTGACATCCATACAAAGACAGTAAATGGAATTCTGCTTTTAGGGGCAGACATAACTCTAAGCCAGATTCTAAGCCACTTATATACACCCACATGCAACACAAATTTATTAAAACAAACAAAAACTGTGAGATCCTAACTTAGTTAAAACACAAGAATCAGGGAAGCCTCCTACAGCTGACATTTCAGCAATGTATCTGACAAAAACTTCTCAAGGACTTTTTCTAAAATTGACATGTTTCTAATACTAATCTAGAATTAATCTCTACAGTTTGAAAGTATGTTAAACTTTCAGGATTCAAAAGGATAGTAGGGATAGAAGGAAAAAAATGAGTTTCATTTAACTTTTTCTTTTAAATGTTTATTTATTGAGAGAAATAGAGAGAGAAGGAGTAGGGGGAGGCGAAAAGAGAGAGGGAAAGAGAGAGAATCCCAAGCAGGCTCTGAGCTGCCAAAGCAGAGGCCAACTAGGGACTCCATCTCACTAACCATGAGATCATGCCCTGAGCTGAAATCCAGAGTCAGATGCTTAACCAATTTCCAGATGCCTCTTATTTTATTTTATTTTATTTTATTTTATTTTATTTTATTTTATTTTAATTTTATTTCATTTTATTTTATTATTATATTTTTTGGAGATGGGGAGAGATAGAGCATATGAGTGAGGGAAAGCAGAGGGAGAGAGAGAATCCCAAGCAGTCCGCACACTCAGCATGGAGCCCGTCAAAGAGCTCGATCCCACGACCTGAAATCATGACCTGAGCTGAAATCAAGAGATGTTCAACCAACTGAGCCACCCAGGCACCCCAATTTTTTAAGTAAGCTCTATGCCTATGCCCAACATGGTCCTTGAACTGACGATCCTAATATGAAGAGTTGCATGCTTTACAGACTGAGCCAGCTAGGCACCACACAAAATAAGTTTAATGGGGAAAAATGTTGCCAAGTTTCACTTTGTGAATATCATTTTTAAACTTACTGCCTTCTGAAACTTTTGAAGTATCCCTAGGCAAGGCTTTTCCAAGAAAGATCTGTAGACCACTATTATGACACTGGAATCTCCCAGGAGTTTTTCCTAAAGCAAATTCTAGGCTTTACCACAGCCCTACTGAATCAGAATCTCTAGGATCATGGAATCCATATTTATTTTTAAGTTTATTTATTTATTTTGTGAGACTGAGAGAGAGGAGGGAGAAAGAGAATCCCAAGCAGGCTCCTGCTCAGTGCAGAGCCCAGCATGGGGCGTGATCTCACAACCATGAAATCACAACCTGAGCTGAAATCAAGAGTCAGCCACTTAACTGACTGAGCCAACCACACACCCCTGGAACCTATGATGTTTATGCAACCTAAATGTAAAGAATCATCAACCTAGGGGCAGAGAAAGCTATGCATGTCACCCTGAAGCTTCAGCCCAAATTGGCTCTTACATGAATAAAGTTATTTCAAGAATTGTATTTTTTTAATCCATGCAAATTTTGTCATTCTTTTTTTTAATATAAACTTTAAATTGCCAGATAAATTACTTGTCTTCCCATCCCCACTCCTTCTTCAATTAAAAGTAAAGCTCTAGGACTATGTCATATTTATTCTTGAAGCCTCAAGAACCTACAATGCCTGGGACATAAGAGTAATCCAATTGTTAACCTTCAAAGGGCATGGGCCATTTGTGTTTGGTTGTTCACATGCCTAAGGTTTAGTGGCATCATTGGTACATGGTAAACCGTGTATATTTGTTAAATGAATAATTGTATATTATTGGCGGGGCTATTTTTTTTATAATGCCCATGGTTTTATCCAGTCCAATTCCATTTGACTGTAGTCTGTATCCTATGATTTCTAAGAGCGTTCACAGATTCCTTAGGTAAATATTCACTTGGAATATATGGATTGTAGCCAGATTTTCTAAATCAAAACAGGAAAGATATAGAAGCAAGGAGGACCAGACAAGAGTAGGAATGGCAGAATCGAAATCTTTCAGAACTGAAGGGACACTTATAGAACATCTAATTTCTATTTCATGGTGAAATAAAAGAAATAAGAAGTATATTCAGTCTTTTATAGAAGATAAATTTATTCCATTTAAATAACAGTTCTTTATTCTGATACTAGGTCTTTACTACCAACTTGGATTTGTAAAAATGTCTCTTTTATGAAGACTGCAGTGGTAGAAAGAAAAAATTTAACAGCCTCACTTGGCAAGACTAAAAGCAAACCATTCTATCTTGCCCCTCACCCCTCCTTTTTCTTTAATCTATTGGTCCACAAAATCCCAAAGTTAGAGAATCATTGGTAGAATAAATCTATAATACTAGCTAATACTAAGTGCTTCCTATGAGTTAAGTTCTTTACATTATTCAAGATTTCAGAAAAAAAAAAACAAAACCCTGTTAGATATTTCCAAAAAGATGTATGTGTGAACTATCAATTTCTTTTACAGATAAAGAAACTAAGGCACAGAGAAAATAGTTTATGTGCTAGAGGATGATTTAAAACCCAGGCAATAGGGGCACCTGGGTGGCTCAGTCAGACTCTTGACTGAGTGTCAGACTCTTGACTTCTGCTCAGGTCATGATCTCAGGATAGTGGGATCAAGCCCCATGTCAGGCTTCACCCTCAGCATGGAGCCTGCTTCCGATTTTCTCTCTCTCTCTCTCTCCCTCTGCCCCTTTCCCTTGCTCATGCTCTCTCTCTAAAGTAAAAAATAAATGAGTATTCTCCTTCTCCCTCTCCTTCTGACCTTCCCCTGCCTACAGACCACACACATACTGTTCCCACTATCTTGTTGAACCCAAACTCATTAGATCGGCCATTTAACCTCTGAAAGTCAGGTTTTCTGTATATAAAATAGGGATACTGGGGCGCCTGGGTGGCGCAGTCGGTTAAGCGTCCGACTTCAGCCAGGTCACGATCTCGCGGTCCGGGAGTTCGAGCCCCGCATCGGGCTCTGGGCTGATGGCTCAGAGCCTGGAGCCTGTTTCCGATTCTGTGTCTCCCTCTCTCTCTGCCCCTCCCCCGTTCATGCTCTGTCTCTCTCTGTCCCAAAAATAAAAATAAACATTGAAAAAAAAAATTAAAAAAAAAAAATAGGGATACTATCTTCATTGGGTTATGGATATATTCTGCCTAAGTTCTTTTCCCTCATTAATTATATAAGGTGACTCAACCTATAAAGTATTACCTATCATGGCTAATGATAATAGGCTTTGGCCTTATTTCCACAGGTACTTTTGTTAGATGCCTCCTTTGTTTCTTCAGGAACTTTATCCATCTATAGTCACACTGTTGTAGGTGACACTATCTCACTGGCAATGGTGCATTCCTATAGATAAACAAAGAAAAGCTAAAACTCCTGAGAATGCTCTTGTTCCAGTAATTATTTTTACCTAAGAATTCCCCTAGTATAAGAACCAACATGTACAGTAATGTATATGGTAACCCAGTAAGAATCACTTTTTGTTTCAAAATATTAATCCTCCTTGTGTAAAACATAGGTAGCTACTACAGAAATATTTTCCCCGTCTGCATTTTCCAACTCTCATTTTGTTGTTGCTCCTTCTGGAAAATTACATCTCTCTACCTCAACCCCCCTGCCCTTAGTCTCAAAGAAGAAAAGACAGCTCAATTAATAATACCATGAATTTGTACTACTAAAAATGTCTTGTCATTATGAATTATGGTACATACTTACCATACTATTTCACAGCCTGAAAAAGAATGTGTTGAACTTAATTTACTGGTAGGACAAAGCCTCAAGACAATTTACTGACCACATTCAATTCTGGTTTCTTGGAAGAAACCTCTGGATGATACCAAAACTGAGAAGTAAGGATTCAGAAGTGAAGTTACTAAAACCTAGATGGGAATTCAATCACTATGACCTACTGCCCATTAGGACATAGACAGGAGGCTCCATGGGAAGAATGGAATGGGAAACAGTGGGTGGAGACGAGACTATCCTATAAGCTGGACTGCTCCTAGATAATTGGGCCTCAGGTTGCCTTTGGCTGTACATGGGCAAGGGCTTTGAGGGGACCGCTCCACGTCAGATTCTTCCGTAAACAGGATGATCTGCTACATGGGGGATAACCAGAAAATTATCTTCCTGGTCTGATAAATTTGGTGCTAATTTAGGGCCTTGTTTCAACAACATATTTATTTATTTATATATTTTGAGAGAGAGGGAGGAGAGGGCCAGCAGGGGTGGAGAGAGAGAGAGAGAGAGAGAGAGAGAGAGAGAGAGAGAATCCCAAGCAGGTTCCACGCTGTCAGCACAGAGCCCAATGCTGGGCTCAAACTCACAAACTGTGAGATCATGACCTGAGCCAAAGTCAAGAGTCAGACATTTAACCGACTAAGCCACCCAGGTGCCCCTCAACACCTTTTGAACACTTGGTAGTATACCAGCCTCTTTTCTAGGCAAAAAAAGATAGTATTGTTGAAGATGAAAAAGACTCAAGATAATTTCAGATAGTGTAAGGACTATGAATAAAAAAGCAAAATATAACTTGGATGTAAATTTAAAAATAAAAAAAGAAAAAGAAGAAAAAAGAAAAGCAAAATAAGTGACAACAGAAGGGTTACAGGACTTGAGACCTGAATCACAAGAAAGGGTTAGCCTTGCAAATATTTAGGTTAAGAGCGGACCAAGCAGCAGATATAGCAAGCCAAGCGAAAAGGCCTTGAGATAGAAACAAAACCACCATGGCCACAGCAGTGTAAGCAAGGGAAAAATGAAAAGGTCACAAGAAGGCAGAAGTCTGATCATAATAAAAAATTGGTAAAGTGGGAGGCCACTATGGATTTAAATAAGGCAGTCCCTGGTCTCTTCAAATCCTTTCCTGCCATGTTGAGGATGGATGGGATAAGGGCAGGGTGGGGGAGGCAGGGGCAGAGAGGCTCCACAATAGTCAAGCGAGAAATAGAGCCTGGCCTAGGAGAGTAACAGTGGAGAGAAGAGGCAAGGTACAGATTCAGAAGAGCCCACAGGACTTGCGTAGAGATTAGAAATGGGGATGGGAGAATGGGCTCCAGGACTTCCTTAGTTTAGGCAAATGTTAGGTAGTGCCGGTAGAGCTGGTAATGGAAATAAGTAGCTGAGTGCTGAGAGCAACCGGTTTGGTTGAAACAGTATTTGTTTTAGTTAGGTAGGTCTGTAATACTTATAAAGGTGAAGGTGCAACACTCAGGTGCTCAGGGAGGCAGGCTGGATATAGAAATTTAGAAGATACCAGAAAATACTGAATGCCATATGGATGATACTTTTTGTCCCCCTTTGGAGAGGCAGAGCTAGGAAGTACAGCCCAGACCAAAGGTGAGTAAAGGGAGATTTGGCAACTATATGAGCAGTTGGAAAAGTAGAAGGAAAACCAGGAGTGTGGTTTCATAGACAGTGGGGAAAAAAAGTGTTTCGAAAACAATGAAGTAGACAACTATTGAATCTGCTGAAGGTTTAGTAAAATGAGGATGGAAAAGTGCCTAGGTTAGAACCATGACAAACACTGAAGACTTTGACAAGTGCAACTTAAATAAGATATATTCTCAAACTTTTTGCTTAATTCTACTAGAAGATTCTACCATTACAAAGTGTGGGAGGCAGACCAATGGCCTCCAAAAGATGGCCATGCACCCCCACCCCCCGCTCCAGTCCAAAAGATGTCCATGTCCAAATTCCTGGAACCTGTAAATATGACCTTACATGGCAAAAAAAGAGTTTGTAGAGGTCATTAAGGATATTGAACTGGGGAAATTATCCACAAAGGTCCAATGTAGTCACACATGTCCTTTTAAGTGAAGGACAGTGACAGGAGAGTCTGAGATTTGAAGATTACACCACTGGCATTGAAGACAGATGAAAGGATGATGACCCAGGTCAGCGGCTTCTAGAAGCAGGAAAATGAAAGGAAACAGATGGCCCCCTGGAGTCTTCAGAAGGAATGCAACCCTGCCAACACATGGATTTTTAGATCAGTGAGACTCATTCTGGATTTTTGACCTCCTTAACTTCTAGACAAATATGTATTGTTTTAAGCCACAAATCTGTGGTAATTTATTACAGCATTACAGCAGCAATAGAAAATCAATACACAAAGGATACCAAACTGGTTGTTTCCACAGACTGGTCTGTATAGTCAGTATATATGACTACAAAGAAAAACAAGGTTAGCCTTAAGAATTAAAAAGTAAAGTCTCTGAAAACATGCCTTTTCTTATTAAAAACAAAAGCAGTGGGTGCCTGGCTGGCTCAGTTGGTGGAACATGACACTCTTGATCTCGGGGTTGTAGGTTTGAGCCTCACATTAGGTATAGAGATGACTTAAAATTTTTAAAAACTCTGGGGCACCTGGGTGGCTCAGTCAGTTGAGCATCTGACTTCAGCTCAGGTCATGATCTCATGGTCCATGAGTTCAGCCCTCATCGGGTTCTGTGCTGACATCTCAGAGCCTGGAGCCTGCTTCTGATTCTGTGTCTCCCTCTCTCTCTGCCCCTCCCTGGCTCACACTTTGTCTCTCTCAAAAATAAACATTAAAAACATTTTTAAAAATAAATTTAAAAACCTCTTTAAAAATACAGAAAAACAAAATAAAAACAAAAGTAGCTATCAAAAGCAACATTAATCTGGCAAAAGCTGACAACTAAAATGACTTACCTGAGTAACCAGTATGTAAAAACATGCTAAAAGCTTAAGAACTTGACACTTTATTCAACACGGTCAACCAGAAACCTGACCAACATGAATAGCCTAGTTACAAAAGAATTATAAGGCATGGTATGACAGAACTTCACGCCTGAAATCCTTCAACTTACAAACTTAGCTCGAAACAACTTTTATAGATTCCAAGCTATATGCCACCCAATGATGTGGAAGCATGTATCTGTGTTATTGTCTTTAGATTTTTCTAACCCATAAGAAGAAATCCCCTTGACTCATAAATTTCATGATTCCGATCTGACACCTATAAATCTCAACTTATTTAAGGTAAGTCGGACTCTGACTAGAGTCTAAGCAACCCACGGAACATTGATAATATTGCTGCAGCTGAGTGGAGAAGCAGGCACGGAACAAGCGGTCACAAAACCACCATCCTGAGACCGTGGAGATTATCAGCGGCTCTCCCCGTGCCATGCCTCTCTTGGCCTTCAGAGGCTGTCATGGCCTACAGGGCTTTCCTCTGAATACCACAAATCACCCCAAACGTATTCTCTGGTTGGTTATTTAAGGAAAGTTATCAAGGGTCATTCACAAGATGAATACGGAGAGAAAAAGCAATTGGCAGCGATGTTATTCATTGGTCTAAAGTATTTTCCAAATTACTGGTTTAACAGACTCCTCATATTTAAAAAAATAAGTACAAGTCTAAAGCCAGTTGACCCATTTTATTATAAGGCTGGTAAAAAGGCTTTTTGAATGCCATCTGAACTTAAAGTAAAATAAACATTGCAGGTGTACAATTATCCCACGTTTATAAAATATTTGCTATCTGTATATACACATATAGGTACACAAATGCGCATTAACGCTCAGTAAATTTTAACAGATTTTGGGGGGATGGTGAGATTTTAAGTGATTTTCCTGCTTTCCGCCAATTTTGATTTACTATTTTTTTCTTATAACTAGCATATATCATTTAAATAAGTCATTATTCTGAATTTCTTTTAAAAAGCAAGTCAAGCATTTCCATCCAAAGCAGGAAGAAGGAAGGTAAATGCAAACCCAGCAAAAAACATGGAAATTTTAAAAATTTAGTACAAATAATTGAATTTCAAATTCAGGAAACAACATGTTTACTACAAATTCTTTAACCACATTGTCTTTTTGATATAATGTAGAAAAGCTTTCTGGCAACTTCCATTTATAAACTCAAATCTCCCAAGAAACAAACATTGTTTTGTTTAGAGGCATTTTATTTAGACAACTAAAACAATTAGATGTTCAGAAGCAGTGTACAATGAAAGAGAAATCAAACCAGTTACTTTATCGTGAATTCCCTCCTCTTTACAACTAAAGCAAAAGGAAAAAAAAAAAGGCTTTCTGCTTTTAAGGGAAACATCAGAAAAATAGGCCAATATATTTTTCTTCTCCATAATAACATAAACGGCTACAAGAAATCTAATTATAATAAGAGAAATTGGATGTTGGCTTGCACATACTCATTAAAAAAACAACAGGCCATCATACCACAAGAGCCTACTTCCACCTGCCTTCATGTGATACTCTTGCGTTTTCATGTACAGGTAACAAACACCAAGTTAGTTCCAGCACTGGAGCTAAGTCATATTCCCCATAATTTACTGCTCATGTTTGCCTTAAGCAGAGAGTAACTCCGGGAGGCTGATGCTTTTCTCTGCTTGCTTGTTTTAGTCCATAAGTTGTACATTATCTGCAGCACATGCCCAATGCTCAGGCCTTAACTTCAGGAGTTGAACTATAGATGGAATCTGAGTTCTCTGAAGCAATTTCTTCTGCAATGAAAAAAATAACAATGAAAAACACCCCACATTAGTCAACTTAATAAAGAAAATTTCTGTGTAAATTTCTGTGTTAACCACATTTCTGCGTAATAAAGGAATGAAAATTTTTTTGGTAAGTGTGCTGGTGAGGCGAGGCAAAAGAGAACAAGGGCACAAACCATTAATGACTAGACTCATGTCACTGAAAATGCAATGAAGAAAGAGTTCATGTATTTCACCCATTACACTCTTACACTGTAACTTAACTTCCCAGGGGACCCTCTGCTGGGCTACACTTTCAGTGACTCCAACTATTGAGTAAACACTGAATTAAAGTCTTATCTTTGGAAGACCTGGCCGCCTCCTTTATTTATTCAAAATCAAACAATACTTTATGATCAGTATACCTTCCAATCTGTAATTCTACATTTGGGAAGCAGCACTTGGGAAGTAGCATGTCCTGAATAAATGTTACAAAACAATTACAACTGCAACAGCTTGTATTTTTATTTTAGCAACTGCCTCCTAAGTTAGACTCCACTATAAGAGTAACCACCTCAAATCCACACTACATCTTCATGCCTACCACTGTGCTACAGATACTTAAATATTTGTTTTATGAACATGTGTATAAAATTACATACATATAATAAACTTTCCATTACTTAAGTATGTCCATATTTAATAAGTGTCCTTTGTCAATCAATAAAACTCATCTAACCCTTTAATTTACATCCCCCAGGACTCAACGAAAGTTCATTCATCAGTATTTACCTAGCTCCTCTTCTGTTGTCTCTGGAAAACTGATCTTTGGCTTTGCCAGCTCACCGCTATCTTCTTCTATGGAAAGAAAAGCACTTCATGATTATGTGAATAACTTCCAATAACTTCCAATATTTAAAGAGTACACATTATTCTAAGCAATGAGCTACAACATAGGAACCTCTTTCTTAATAATTAAAATTCTAAAATATTATGTGTCTCCTCAAAGTTCACTATTAAGTTCATACTACAACTATTTTGGGATCAATAACTAAGTATTTTTATTAAAAACATGTCTACCTTATTAATAAGGATCTGTGAGTAATACCATTCAGAGATTAAATACATTTACTTATAAATTCTTTATACTGCCCTCTAGCAAAATTTGAATTAGGTCCATTCCATTCACCAAATGATCAAGTGTAAAAACAAACAAAACAAAAAACACAACAAAAAAATTTAACCAAACAAAATAACACAGTAGCCAATTTATAATCAAGGGCTTCTCTGCTTCAACCATATTATAGAATTTAAAATCTATAGGCGACAGAAACATAGAAATAAAACTAGTGATGAAAAATGACACAAAATTATGAAGTTTAACTTGATAACTTTGTGGGCTTTTTAAAGTAAATTCTACCAACACAGGGCTTCAACTTCCAACCCCTAGATTAAGATTCACATGCTCCACCAAGTGAGCCAGCCGGGGGCCCCATAAACTTGATAACTTTGAATACAAATTCTTACCAGGAAGCACACATTTCCAAAGGCCGTATGTTTTTCCTACCACAGTCTGCCATAGTCTCAATGTTCCATCTTCAGAACCACTGGCATAAAGTTCTCCATCAGGACTAAATCTCACACAGTGAATAGGACCAAAGTGTCCTTTGTAGGATTCTGAAAAAGAGGAGAAGGGCTATTAGATAATTTAAGACTTAAATAGTGGCTAAGTATTGATACACTAAAGAAAATACTGTCTTTTATTATTGGGAAGATGCAAAATTCTCAAGTCCAAATTCAAAGAGCTAAACCTCACTAAAAAAAAAATGAAGTGATTCTGGGTCGCCTGATTGACTCAGTTGGTTAAACGTCCAACGTCAGCTCAAGTCATGATCTCATGGTTCATAAGTCTGAACTCTGTACTGACAGCTCAGAGCCTGGGGGCTGTTTCAGATTCTGTGTCTCCCCCTCTCTCTGCCCATTCCCTGGTCATGCTCTGTCTCTGTCTCTCTCTCTCAAAAATAAATAAACATAAAAAAAAAAATGAAGGGCACCTGGGTGGCTCAGTCAGTTAAGCATCTGACTTCAGCTCAGGTCATGATCTCACGGTTTGTGAGTTCGAGCCCTGCGTCAGGCTCTGTGCTGACAGAGCAGAGCCTGGAGCCTGCTTCAGATTCTGTGTCTCCCTCTCTCTCTGACCCTTCCCCACTCCCACTCTCTCTCTCCCTCTAAAATAAATTAAAAAAAACATTTTTCAAAAATCGAAGTGATTCTTCTCACAAAGTGGTACATAATGTCTACCATTTCTCGGTAAAATTACCCACTTCGAATTTTAGCGCACATTACGGTTTCATATTATCCCTCAAAAAAAAAAAAAAAAAATGAGGCTTCATGTGCCAATAAGGATGAAGGAAGGGAGTAAATTCTACAGAAAACAGGTCTAAAGTCTCAGTTCAATCCCAATTTCCACATCCTAAACTCACTGACTATTTACCAGGAAACCAATTCCTATTATGACTACGGAGAGCCACCAGATGGAGCTCTTTTATACACGTTGCCTCTTAATTTCCTACCAGACTATCGGGATTCTACTATTCATTCTGTCACACAGAACATTAAGATACAAGCTCAATGCTGATGCTTAAATATTTTAATCTGTGGAATTTAATGAGAAAGTGTACAGATCAGTAGTGGCGCTGTTATGTTTAAATCGTATCCTTATTTATGAACTTTTCTCATCTACTTTCTAAATGCTAATCATCTTATTAGTTTTCAAAGTCTTTATCAGACCAATGCTCCTGTTCTGTCTCCATCCATTCAACTCAAGAACCCTCATCTTCCCCCATCTCTGTCCAACCAGAGAATATCATGAGAGTATTATCACAAGAGAAAAATTTTCATGAGAGTAGAAAGGATATGAGAGGTTTGTAATGAGAATAGCTGGGTCAAAGGTCCAGAGTTCACTAACTGTGACCTCAGATCTCAGGCAAATAATTTACTTCTTTTTCAAAAAGAATACATGGCCAAAACATTCTGAAACCTTGGAAACTGACATTAAATAAAGATAATGAAAAAAAGAATCTTAGTTGGGGCATCTGGCTGGCTCAGTTGGTAGAGCACATGACTCACGATCTTGGGGTCATAAATTCAAGCCACACTTTGAGTGTAGAGATTAAGAATAAAAGAATCTCTTATTTAAAAGTCATTTATACTCAAATAATAAAGAGTGAACCATAAGCAATTATATGGTCCCTTCACCAAACTTCCATTTATCCAACCCAAATCCATTAGCTTTCCCAAAGAAACAAAACATAAAGTTGTCTTTTGCTCTCGTGTATAATTCTAACAAGCTTAATATCATTGGGTGGTAAAGCAGGAGAGTTAGAAGAAATAAAATAGCAGCTTATGGAAAAAGGGATTATAAAAACTAAACATACTAGTTCAAAAAGCAAAAACTATTTTGGGAAGGCTAAAAGTAGATACTGAGAGCAATGATTATGAAATACCTACATAAATGTAAACCTAGATCACTTCTCAGCCTTTTGGCTAAGACCAAGTGTAGTATCTGTTCTTATCAATTTAATAAATGTAAACCTAGATAAATGATTATTAAACCTAGATAAATGTAAAGTTAGGATGTATGTCAACTTCAAATTAACTTTACATGTCCCTCCCCCTCCTTTACTAAGGACTATTATTATGAAAATGGAACCAAAAGTCAGACTCCAAAAAAACCCCAAAACCTCCTCCAATTCAGATCCCAAAGGTATCCCTATAATAGGTCACAGCTGTTCCCCCCCCCACCCCCCCACTATTCTCTACAAAGCTTAGAGATTCTTAAGCTGGCAAAACAGAGGAGCCAGGTAGACGGGCTACATACTAGCACTATACTTCACAAAGAACAAATATCCTTACAGCTGCTTAACGGAATTTTGATATAAGACTGCCTTGTTGTATCCTCAGATAAATATACTGCACTACTGTATAGAATATCAGAATACAATGAACTTAGGTTAAAAGGAAAAGGTAAAATTGAGAGTTCAGTATACTTTGTTTGTAGTTCTACAAATACTTCTACCAAAAATGGAAAAAAGTCCTTTATTTTTTCGCTTGGAAATAGCAAGCTTTAGTTAGCCATAAAATTTGCTGAGGTGTTAATTACTAAAACCTAGCATTTGACAAATGTAAACACATCATTTTAAGGGAAGAAAAAAAGGACAACTCACCTAATTCTTCTCCACTATTATAATCATACTTATAAAGTTTAAAGTCTTCACCACCTGCAACAAGAAATTCTTTCTCAGGATGAAGAGATGCAGAATTGATGGTTGCAGGAGCTTCAAAGGATTTAATTGGGTCCAAACTGGAAAATAATTTAAATAATATTTATAAACGTTGAATACTGCATAATAATACCAAAAAATAATTCAGTTTCTTTTAAACTGTTCCTAATTTCTGAAACACAAGGAATAATTACATCTTCATTTAGTCAAACATAAATAGAGATGTTAAAAAAAAAAAAAAAAAACCTGTAAATAATATTAGCAAAAAAAGTTCAGAAAGATACTATGCCCAAGCGGAGCTCATACCAGAAATACAAGGCACTTTGGGCAGCAAATGCCTTCTTGGAAATGACTGTTAGCTAATTAAAACAGCATGGCTAATCTATTTGGATTTTTACACTGAACAAAATGTAATTCTATATTGTTTGATTTTTCCATGATAACCATGCATTATCTTTGTAAACAGAAAAAGGTTTTACAGTAAGTAATTAACATAATGGATTATTTGTACATTATTCTCAATTGCTGAAAATGTATGAGCTTCTGCAACAACAAAAAACCTTCAGTGCCATAAAAATATAAAACTGCTAAAGATGGTTCAGGTTTTAATATCAAGCTTTAAAAGAATAACCAAATTTAATATACAGCTATATAATAAAAATCAATGCACAACAACAGCTTCACCTGAGTATCAATGAGTTTGGACATCAGCTCTTTTCCAGTCTAATTCTAAAAGTCCTGAAAGGCTCCAACATAAAACATCAAGAGCATTCCTGCTCCGAAATGCCACCACCCTATTCCCATCATCACACACTACATACAGAAATTCAAGTTAGTCATGACTGGTGCAGGATCACTGAAGAGCAACCTTCTGCCTTGAATGGTAGAACGTTCAGTAGGCCAGCAAACCTCTGCCACTGAAACAAGATCCGAGGTGCTGATCTAAGCAGGGCTATGTGCTGCCTAAATCCACAAGGGACCAATGAACACAGTCATACAAATTAATGGCTCCGGGCAATTGCATTCTATTACTACCACTTCACTGTGGGTGCATGAACTCCTTTACATTCTTAACTGCTTTTCTCCGTTTTTACTACCTCCTCTTTCCTTTTTTTTTTTTTTTAATTTTTTTTTTTTCAACGTTTTATTTTTATTTTTGGGACAGAGAGAGACAGAGCATGAACGGGGGAGGGGCAGAGAGAGAGGGAGACACAGAATCAGAAACAGGCTCCAGGCTCCAAGCCATCAGCCCAGAGCCTGATGTGGGGCTCGAACTCCCAGACCGGGAGATCGTGACCTGGCTGAAGTCGGACGCCTAACCGACTGCGCCACCCAGGCGCCCCCCTCCTCTTTCCTTTTGCCCTTCAGTAAAGCTCAACTGTGCAAGCGGCCCTTCTGACAAAAGGTAAAAGACTGCTGGTTGGAGCATAATGTGGTATAATCTTTACAGAAATCATGTATGCAAAGAACTTTATTTACTTACTTATCAAAGTTTTTATTTATTTATTTCGGGAAAGAGAGCAAGCAGGGAGGAGCAAAGACAGAGAAAGAGAAAGAGAATCCCAAGACAGAGCCCAAATATGGGGCTTGAACTCAAACCAAGAGATTAGGACCTGAGCTGAAATTGAGTTGGACACTTAACTGACTGAGCCACCCAGCCGCCCCTACAAAGAACTTTCCTACCCTTTGAACTGCTAATTCATATAAGGAACTACTCAGGTTTCTCTTACAAGGAAATATCAGAGATGTACCATAAATCACTGCAGCGTTAAAACAGGGAAACTGACACATGATTAACACCTATTATGTAATACACCTACCAAAAATATTTTCAAACAATTTTTAATAGCTAAGAATAATTTAAAATAAAAAATCTGAATTACACTCATAGGACCCTAGTAACTAAAGAAAAATGCCCACATGAACACACACATATAATGTTATAAAAGACTAAAACAGAAAATAAAACTACCATTAACATTCTGGCATCTATAGTTGAAGAACTGTGGGTAAATTTTTTTTTCTATTTCCCAAATTTACAACAGAGGTATTAACCATATTTATGGTCACAAAAAAAAAGAGGTCTGTTTTTGGAAAACATCACTAGGTCTACACAAACTTCAGAGAAAAACAAACAAACAAACAAACAGTTTCTCTAAAATTTTAAAGGGAAAATAAGAGAATCAAGATCACAGTGGTTTTATACAGTAATGAATGTTAATTATAGTACCAGTCTAGCAATCCTTTTAAGAAAATTATCATTTAAAAGTTGTTAAATTTTACCAATGTCCTAGATATCTGGAAATTAATATGATTAATTCATCAATATTCCAAATTCTTAAAAAACATATTGTTAATGGTATGGAAATATTTCCTCCTATATTATGTAGTATAGGCTAAGATTTGTTTTGTAAAGAGTTAAATACCTTTCACATTTGCCTTCTAATTTTTAAGTCACCAAAAAAAAAAAAAAAAAAAAAAAAAAAGACAGAAAAGAAAAGAAAGAAAAATTAAGGTATTTCTTGGACATACCTTACTGCACTATGAAAAGCAATAGATCGTCCATAAGTTATTACCAAGATCTCTCCCTCAGGAATATATTCCATACTGCTAACAGACATATTAAAATTTAGAGACTTCACTTCTGTCATAGTAGCATGATCCCAAAGGCTGCAAAAAAGGAAGAGGAAAACAGTGGTATTTACTCATTTAAGAAAAGTGCGTAATTCCCAATTATACCTACAGATTAATCAATGAGAGAATAATCACAATTGTGGTACAACAACCTTCATTCCAATTCACAAATTATAGATGATACAGAGAATGTTTGGGTTCCTATACAATGATAAATTACTTGGTATCTGGTTGGTGAGGTCAACTTTAACACTTACACATACCTCCCAAGCCATTTAGCAAAATTACACTGTTAAGACATATAAATCTTAATTTTGCAATTCTAGTGTCACTCTAAATAATGGTTCTTATACTCTGTATTTGTGAATATGATGACAGCTATTATATATTACTACGGGAGAAAACAATCAGCACAAAGAATTGTGTATAGAATTTCAGGACTTTCATGGACTCCCTACACCCAGCCTGTCCACTGACTCAGGTTGAGAGTAGGTGCTTATAAAGATATCAGTAGTTTTAATTAAGTGTCTTGTGGATTCTGCTCTAGGTTTATAATAGTAAACAGACAGCTCCAGAAAAATGTCATCTATGCACAGCTTAAGTTTTAAATTATTAAAGAAAAATTACTTACCGGACAGTTTTATCATCAGCTGAAAGAATCTGTTTATCCTCACTGCACCATAAAGCTTTTTTAATACCAGAAGTGTGACCACTGATTTCCTTAGGTTCTTAAGATAAAACAATTTAAAATTATTAATATTTCATTTTCTTAACTGAGCAACATTGAAACAATATGTAAAAAGAAAAGAAAAAATAAATTTTAAGTAAGACTGCCAACTTTTCAAAGCCCAACACAATGCGAAGTTACTGTTTATAAAAGAATACATTTAGTTTTTCTGCACTAGATGGAAAACTTATTCACATAACAAAGAACCCAAGAACTATGCTGTTATTTATCCTCACTTGGGACTGAATATATCACTTCCTCCAGGCTACTTTCTGCTTTCAAAAGCATTACCATTACTGTACCACAATGAAATAAAAGAAGCTAATCCAACATCATCACTAACACTGGGACCTTCATCCAAGTCACTGTTGGTAGTAACTAACAGGAAAAAAGAGGGAAATAGAGGCTGACAGAAGAAAAGGAGAATAAAAAGCAATGTGGCATTTCCCAAGAATATTTTTTTTAACTTTATTTATTTTGAGAAAGAGGGAGAGAGAGAATCCCAAGCAGGCTCCACACTGTCAGTGCAGAGCCTGATACAAGAGTTTGAACTCAGGAACCATGAGATCATGACCTGAGCCACCCATGTGCCCCTCCCAAGAATATTTCTACGCTGAGAGCAAAGCACCCAAAAAATAGGAACCGGTCTCCATTGGGAGACTTTCCCTTCAAAAGATTAAAAAACAACAACAAAACAACAACAACAACAAAAACAAAAACAAAAACAAAAACAAAACTACTCAGTGTTATCTTTGGACAAAAACATGCTGGAGGCAAAGCTAGTCAACACTACTTTGATTTGGGGCAAGTTACTTAATCTGTCGAAGTAAAGGTTACTTAACCCTTTCATTTCTTCATCTGTATGATGGGATAACGACAGTTACTGTACCTCATAATTTGAGTATAAGGACCAAATGAGAATATTCATCTGAAGCTTCTAACCTGGTGTCTGACATACAGTAAAACTTCAGTTAATTGCTGTTATTTCTATTGCCAGTACAGTGCAAGAACCACTTTCAAAAATCACCTTTGAGAAAGGTAAAAGATGAAAAATATCCACCAAAGGCCTCAACTACCTCGCAGAGTCAGATAGACATGCTGATTATAAGAGGTCCAAGTACTTTGCTATGTTTTGGCTTCAAGTTATCAAAGAGAATGAAGAGAAATACTTCCAGATGCTAATGAAGAATCACCTATAAATGTAGTCTGTTTGGTCACCTTAAAAATGCTTTTAGGAAAGAGAGTATCTTGAGAATAATTACTTAATATCCAATGTAGCTTTGACTTTCACACAAACTTCGGAAGTTCACAGATTTATGAATAAATAATAAATACCCATAATACAAAATTTAAGATACCAACTTATATAAAACAAAATCTTGTTCATCATAATTTCATAGCTTTTGAAATATATATAATGTGGCTAGAAAAGCATTAAACTACTACAAAATAGACTACTACAAAATGAATATCTGTACCAGAAAAGAAATCTTTTACAACTTCTATGCAATAGAGAATTCATTAGGGAAATGATAAATTTTACCACCAAAAACTTTACAATGTGTATACCATAAACCTATTTATTTGAGAGACAGAGAGAGAGAGGAAAAGAGAGAGAGCATGCATGCATGAGCAGGGGAGAGGGGTAGAGGGAGAGAGAGAATCTCAAATAGGCTCCACATTCAGCATGGAGCCTGATGTAGGGCTTGATTCCACAACCCTGGGATCATGACCTGAGCCAAAATCTCAACTAACTGAGCCACCCAGACACCCCTATACCATAAACCTTAACTAATAAAATTTAAGGGGCACCTGGGTGCCTTAGTCTGTTAAGTTTCCTACTTTGATTCAGATCATGATTTCATGGTTTGCTGAGTTCCAGCCCCACAATGGGCTCCACTACACTGACAGTGCAGAACCTACCTGGAATTCTCTCTCTCTCTCAAAATAAATTAACTTTTTTAAAAAATGTAAAAGCAAGCAACAAATTAGAATACAATAAAGAACCTTAAAACCAATAAAAAAAGATGAACACCACAACAGATAAATTGGCAAAAAGTATGAACAGGCTATTCACCAACAAATACATTAAAATGGCACTCAATAGTTATTTAATCTCATGAATAATTTTTTTCAGGTTTACATTAATACCACAGAAACATTTTTCTTCTATTGAATTGAGAAAGATACAGTTAGTTATCAGTGTTTGTTAGAACAGGTTAACTATAGATATATTTTTTACATTTCTGTAGAACACACTTTAGTAATTCCTACCAACAGTTTCCAAGTATACCTCCTTTTTGTCCCAACAATTCTATTCCTATGTAGTTATTCTACAGAAATAATTGCGGAAATATTTGCAATTAAAAGGATGTTAAGCATAACACTACTTATAAAAAGATTTTTTTAATGTTTTTATCTCATTTTTGAGAGCGAGAGAGAAACAGAGCACGAGCAGGGAAGGGGCAGAGAGAGAGGGAGACACAGAATCTGAAGCAGGCTCCAGGCTCCAAGCTTTCGGCACAGAGCCCGACACAGGGCTCAAACTCACAGACGGTGAGATCATGACCTGAGCCAAAGTTGGATGCCCAGCCAACTGAACGGCCCAGGCACCTCAAGCATAACACTACTTATGATATTTAAAATCTGTTAAGTAGCCCAAACAGGTCACATAGTAAGAGATTTTTTTAATCCACTTATCCATAGGATGAAAATGATACAGTCATTAAAAACAGTGGATAGAATATTTCAAAACATGAAAAAATTGTGAATTGCAATTTTTAAAATTTTTTTAAATTCAAAAAAAATTTAAAAATGCTATTAACTAATACATTCACATGGTTCAAAAATCTGAATATATGTACACACTAAGAACTCGCACCCTTCTTACCCTCTACAGATAACCACTCATTCTTACCAAAAAGTAGTAACAATGCTATGCATCTTTTTAAACTTAATATGATAAAAATTTAGCAAAATAAGATTTTAGGTTGTAAGAAAAAGATACAAGTACAATGTAGCAAATAAATGGACATTATAAAAAAGAGATTTGCATAGAAAAAAAAAACCTGGAAGAATATGAACCAGAAACTAAAGATATTAACAATGATTAATACTGGATTATGAATTATGTTTTCATTTTTTTCTTTGTGACTATCTTTAACTTCCAAATTTGAGCACTGAACATGATTCTTTTTAATCAAGAAGACTTATTTAAATTAAAACAAAATATAACACAGGTATAAATCATGCTTACCTGCTTCAGGTTTGTTCAAATCATATATGCGTAACAGTTTATCCTGTCCCCCGGTTAATAAGTAATTACTATCCTGAAAACACACACAAGGAAAATGTTAACAGATTAGCCATTTTAACAGCTATATCTTTCTGAAACTTCTTCAACACCAACTAAAATCTAAATAAAGTTCACCGACATCAGGGGTACCTGGGTGGCTCAGTTGGTTGAACATTTGACTTCAGCTCAGGTCACAATCTCAGGGTTCATAAAATTGAGCCCCACATCGGGCTCTGTGCTGACAGCTCAGAGCCTGGAGCGTGCTTTGGATCCTGTGTCTCCCTCTCCTCTGCCCCTCCCCTGCTCACGCTCTCTCTCAAAAATAAATAACCTTGAAATAAATAAAGTTCTCAGGCATCATAAAGAGACGTAAAACGTACCAATTCTGAGAAGATACTGTAGAACATTTATCCTTTTCGTAATTGCCTATTCGTAAAACCCTTTAAGCTTCTCCAGTTCAAGTGTATTATACCACCTACCACATGAATCTTCTCCATCTGCCTTGATCCTGCTCCCTCCCCACTAAGAAACACTTCTTTGGTGATCTCAACTTTATCCTCTCCCTTCTGACAGTAGTTAGGAAACATTATTGGCACATTTTAGATATTTGTTGCTACCGACGGAGAACTCAGCCAAGAGTTCCAGGGTATCTCAGGATTAACCAAATAAATAAACAAATCTCTATAGCGTAATATGCAATTATATTATCAAATATAAGGCAATATACACCTAATATCGCCCCAAATATACAAACCAATCAAGTATACAACCGTCACTACATCCTATAGTAACAGCAATTTCGCTCCCTAAAATAAATTCTATTTTCTGATACCTGCGTAAAATCCACAGTCTTGACAATGTGTTTATGAGCCAGCGTCATCAATTCATCTCCTGAGACAGCATCCCACACTTTGCTAAAAGTAAAAAGAGTGAAATTAGAAGAGAAATATAATGGTAATTTTGATGATTACCAAGTAAGTTAGATACATAAAATGTTACATAAATGTATTACGTATCTCTCATTATCTTTAGTATCCCTCACTGTTAAGAGTTCATTTGATTACATATTTTAAATGATTCTAAAGAAAAATATACCTGTAGAAGCCATGTAGCGAATCTAATTTTGACAATGAAAAAGATCTACAAATTTAAGTAAATGATATCCATGAACCAACCCATCCTTACCTTTAGCCTGCAGCCATAATATCCTTTTAGCAGGACTACAAAACATTTTAACCAATTTTAAGTTTCATCTTTCCAATTTGTTTCTCTAGTCACTAGTCTCACTTACGTGCAAAACAAACAAGTGAAAAACAAAAAATCCTAGAAAAAATTTGCAGAAGAATGAAAAGGCCACATAAAATTTTATATCAAGACAGTAGAGAAGAAAATATTCTCTCTTCCTCAAAGTTGACTCTTAAATTCTCAAATTCTAGTCCAATTAACTTCCCCCAAAGTATCAGCCTTTGATTATATAATGCTAAAACAGGATTTTTAATCTCTCAACTGCCTGTTTCCCTGACCCACTCCAACCCAAAATATATGTGTGGTTGTGTGTCTATACAAATATATATGTATGTATGCACACTATAAGAGGTTCCACGGGGCGCCTGGGTGGCTCAGTTGGTTAAGCGTCCAACTTCAGCTCAGGTCACGATCTCGCGGTCCATGGGTTCAAGCCCCGCGTCGGGCTCTGGGCTGATGGCTCAGAGCCTGGAGCCTGCTTCCAATTCTGTGTCTCCCTCTCTCTCTGCCCCTCCCCCGTTCATGGTCTGTCTCTCTCTGTCTCAAAAATAAATAAATGTTAAAAAAAAAAAATTTAAAAAAAAAAGAAGTCCCCCAAATAAAAAAGCTTAGAGAATGGGGCGCCTGGGTGGCGCAGTCGGTTAAGCGTCCGACTTCAGCCAGGTCACGATCTCGCGGTCCGTGAGTTCGAGCCCCGCGTCGGGCTCTGGGCTGATGGCTCGGAGCCTGGAGCCTGTTTCCGATTCTGTGTCTCCCTCTCTCTCTCTGCCCCTTCCCCGTTCATGCTCTGTCTCTCTCTGTCCCCAAAATAAATAAACGTTGAAAAAAAATTAAAAAAAAAAAAAAAAAAAAAAAGCTTAGAGAAGAAAAAAACTCATTTTCTATCAGAAGTGATTATTGAAAGATAAACAAAGAAAACCTTGCTTACTGGGAAAAGAACTGTTAAGAGTGAACAAACTATGCTCCATAAAGATTTTCATTTTAATGTAACTGACATTTATTTTTAAAAATAAAGGGAACCGTATACAGTGGGGGGCAGAGTGGAGGGTGTGGGGGAAGCACGACCAAAGCAGCAGCATCCAGGGTGCCAACATATCTATAGTCTTTTCCATCCTATTTAGAAACACTACTAAAATTGAAGATGACACCTTCTGACAGTGTGTTCTAATAATCACTTCTACTAACTTTGGCATATTTCCATTATTCACAGTAACAATCCTAAAAAGGGTTTATAGCCCTAAAAATAATCTAGAATAACCTAAATGTTTTCTAATGTATTTTTCAATCACCAGACATGAAACTGATATTAACTAGCTGGCTGAGGGGCTCAAATGAAGGCAGTGAAGGATCATTAAAACAATACCCTTTCATCAGCTAATCATGCAGCATTTACTTTCTGCACAACTCATGAAGTACCCATCATCTCCCTCAACTACGGATTCACCTTACATCCCCTGTTTCGTGCATATAATAATGTTATCTATTCAATACTTTTCTTACCCTTGGAACAGACTTACCATAAGTCTCAAAAGAGGGGTTGCTTAAAGTTTAACAACAAAAAACATTAAGTTATTTTAGGTGGAAAAAACTGCCCAGCTATCTTAACATGACCAAGTCATCAAAAAGGAGATAATTCCACCTTCAATGTATTGGCAACCTTATTCAGAGAAAAATCCATCTTTCTATTGTCTTTTACAAGCGAGAAAACTGACCATACACTGTTTACCTATGGATTTCTGGGCCTAACTCCAGATCCATTTAATCACCCTCTGGAACAGAGCACAGTAACCTTCTCCACTTTAGGCACCCTCTCCAAATGATTTTAAGAGGAAAGTGGAGATGCTAAGAAGAGGATCATGGGAAGTAAAGCTTACATTAGCTTCATGAATTAAAAGATATAAAGAGGATGGAGTTTCAGGAAATAGTGTACTTATCACCTGACTCAATTGCCCGAATTATCTCAAGATAGCATTCCAAACTGACCCACAGACCAGCTCTGCTGAATACATTTTCTCCACAAGAACAAAATACACCTCTAGATACACATGACATTAATGAATTTTATGAGAAACATAGGAAGGGTGAGTGCTTCCCAAAAATTATTTATACCAACTATGATTAATCAGGTAAGTGGGGGAAGCTATTCTTTAGCTGCATCAGGTTCCATAACAGCAAGTCCCATGCAAATCATTAAAAGAGATTATACACAAGGCTCCTACTCCTCCAAGACAGACACTGAACAAGTAAGGGGTAAGACTCAACTACTATTTATTGAAGCATCTACTAGGCAACAGGCGCTGTGCTAAACTCCAAGGATGTAAATGGAGAAAGATCTCTCTAATCCTCCCAAAGACCATGTGGTCTTACACCCATCTTACAGATACGAAAGCCAAAGTTTTAAGAAGCAACCCATGATCAAACTGGAAATACACAGCATGGCTAGCACATGAACTCAGCCCTCACCAAAGCGAATGCTTATATCTTTCCCACTCTATCATGGCACCTAAAAGCCTCAAGGGGGGGGGGGGGGGGAACAAAACCAAAAGCATTTAATATTTAAATCTATTCAACCCTTTTGCACAAAACCAAATAATTTCATGGCTTTAGCCAAAGAAGTTCCAAAATTGTACATATGATTTTGGTCTAGTGGGAATGGTAGCTATCACTGCTACCTTACACATGCAACACTTACATACTCATTCAATTTTAGGCAATGTTCTAAATATTAGAAACATTTTAACTCATTTAATATTCACAACTGACATAGGAGACAAGCATTATTACTATTCTCATCTTTATAGATGACGATACTGAGAAAAAAGAGGTTAAATAAATTCCCAAGGTCACAGAACTACTAAATGCCGGAAGCAGGATTCAATTACAGAATCCGGTTCATACTTTTCATGCTACTTGTAAACATAGACATTGAGACTTGAAATGTTAAGCACAAAACAACACTGAATACCTATCCGCAGACACGTCCTCAAATGTGTGATTTGGGTTATTAATGCTCTATAAGTGACCTAAATAAAGATAATTGTTCCTCTGGCAGCAAGATAAAATCCTGACTACTCTTTCCAAGACTAAGTATTTAAAGTGCCATATTTTTTCACGCCTTTTTCGCTCTCCATTTCAGAGGCGTTATCGCATGAACAGTAATTTCTATCTAGCTCTTTATCTTCCCAAGGACTGGTATTATAATTTGGTCAAATGCACAAAACGAAGGCTCTTCACAGATTTTACAGAGACAGGCATCCTTCCCGACAACTTTTTGCACAAGTCTCTTAAAGATCAGAGCAAGCCCATCAAGCAGGGGGTGACAAAACATTTTGCTCACTAATTAACACTGACAGGGCCCAGAACTGAGGTTAACAAAAATGTATCCTTTCAGAATTGCAATTCAAAAGCTTGTTTAATGCTAATGTTTGCAGTGTCTAACATCTTGTTCCACTTAAAACTTCATTGTATTTTTTTAATTTGAGAGAGAGAGAGAGACTGTGCAAGCTTGCGTGAGGGGGAGGGGCAGGAGGGTGCGAGGGAGGGAGGGTAGGAGAGAGAGAGGGAGAGAAGTAGAGAGAGAGAAGGGGAGGGAGAGAGGGAGAGGGAGAGAGGGAGAGAGGGAGAGAGGGAGAGAGGGAGAGAGGGAGAGAGGGAGAGAGGGAGAGGGAGAGAGGGAGAGGGAGAGAGAGAGAGAGAGAGAGAGAATCTCAAGTAGGCTCCATACTCCCACAACCCTAAGATCATGACCTTAGCTGAAACCAAGAGCAGACGCCCAACCGACTAAGCCAGCCAGGAGCCTCAAAACTTAACTATGTTTAAAATACCACTTTATTAATATTCACTTATTACAGCAGACTGGGAGCTAGTTTCAACAACGAAATTTTTAATATCCACATCCCAAATGTCTGAAGTCTACTAGAGTTGAAAACCTCAGTTTCTACGTCTGTTATAAAATCAATGACTTTCATTCCCAATGACAATGTTCCTACTAGACTGAGCAAAAAACTCTGGAGGAGTTGAAGCGGAAAAAAAAAAAGCTAACCTCTTGGCAATCAGACACAAGTATTACAGAAGCAAAACCAAGATCTGTGATTAACCCATTCTTTACTGTCTACTTTAGAAAACTTCCTCAAGTTATTTATGCAACAAATACTAAGTACTGAACAAGCCAGGGGATATAAAAAATATAAGACATGGCCCCTGACTTTAAGAAGCAACAACACATAAATCAATTATGTGCTATAAAAGTGCCAGAAGTTTTAATACTGGGAACAGTGTGAGCCCAAGAAGAAATGAATGGGCACTTTCACCTGATTGCACTCCAGAAGTCTTCTGAGAATCACTTTTACCAAATTAAATAAAAAAAGGTGAATGGGAAGGACATGTTACAAGTATGCATGCTCACATCTACAGTAACATTTGACCTGAAGCTGTTGACATTACAGGATTTATATAAAATCAACAGCGCCTTATTTTATCAGGATTACACACAATCACAACAAGGCACAGCACAAAGCCTTGTAACAGTTACGCATAAAGACGTAATAGAAATCTATTCATTGAAGTACAGACAAAAGTTCAGGCTGACATTTATAACTTTTGTTACTGCTCTCACCATCTCAAATTTAATCCCGGATAAGCACTATTATCTCCCTCACCTTGTTTTAAAAACTAATTTATTTAATTTTACATACAGTAGAATTCATTCTGTGCCATAGAAATCTACACGTTTCAACAAAGGCATGGTCACATATCTACTACTACAATGTCTTTATTTTTTATAAATACTCCTAACATAGAATTACGAGGAAGGAAGGAAGGAAGGAAGGAAGGAAGGAAGGAGACTACTTTTACTCTCCAGAGTTGAGTGTAACAAAGTCTACTACCATACAATTGCTCTTGACATTGCCTTCATCAGTTTACACATTTAAGTGTCTGTTAAGTCATAAACACAATCAGAAACTAGAATACCAAGACTATATAAAAAAATGAAAGTGCCCAGAAGGGAAAAGTGGGTCTTTACAAGTCACTCAAACATATGCAAAGGCCAAAACCAAAATAGGTAAGATGTATTTTGGCGACAGTAAGTTTAGTGTAACTAGACCACAAGGCATATGGTATGCAGTGACAGAGAGGTAGATAAACCAAGATGAGGCCAAAGTGTAAGCTGGCAACAACTGAAATTTAACCTTTAGGCCAGTGGTTCTAAGGCTGGACATCAGAACCACTTAGTAGAACTTTAAGGAAAAAAAAACCAAAAAACTGATGTTGGGGGATGTGGGCGCCCCATCTCCAGATCAATTAAATCAGAATTTCCCAGACACATACATCTGAATAATTTAAAGTTCCCTTGGGTACATGCAAGGTCACAAACCACCGAAACTGCAGAGGGAAGAAGGAAGATCATTAGAGAAGTGACATGATGAAATCTGTTTTTAGGAATATTATGGAAGATAAAAAGAAAGGAAAGCTACTAGTGGTAGGGGCATAAAAACATCATAGCCAGGAGATATGCTGCTATAGAATCAACAATGATGAGGAGCGCCTGGGTGGCTCAGTCGGTTAAGCAGCCAACTTCAGCTCAGGTCATGATCTCCCGGTCCATGAGTTTGAGCCCCGCATCGGGCTCTGTGCTGACAGCTCAGAGCCTGGAGCCTGTTTCAGATTCTGTGTCTCCCTCTCTCTGACCCTCCCCCATTCATGCTCTGTCTCTCTCTGTCTCAAAAATAAATAAACGTTAAAAAAAAAAATTAAAAAAAAAAAAACGATGATAATGTGAATGTAAGGAAGAAATCAAGAATGATTTAAATTTCAACCTTAAAAAACTTAGAAAATAAAAAGCAATGGAGTTTGGAAGTTTTAAATATGTGTAAAGCCAGTTAACAAAAACAGAGAATGAGATGGGGCTAAAAATCCAGGCCATCAGCACTAGGAAGCCACAGAAGTGTGCAATATCACTCAGAAAGCACATGTAGTGCAGCATTTGTAAGCACGACCCCCCAAGACTCGTTATCTAAAGTGCTTGTTAACAATGCAGGTTCCTGGGTCCTAATCCAGACACAGACAATAAGTCATTTAAAGTCTCTGAAAATTGGTGAGAACCACTGAAGAGAAAGAAGCAGAAAGGACTAGAGGTTTAGTGAGATCAAACATCATGTGCTCTATCTGATAGGCACTGAGTCAGAGTTTTATGAATAACTGAGGTTGAAGTTTTGAGTACTTCCATTAACACAATCCACGGAGATCTCCAAAACTGGCTGTTTCGGCTATACTTACGCAGTGAAATCCGCAGCTGCTGTAGCTGCTTTGGTGGCATCCTTATTCAATGTGGCACCCCAAACAGCACCCTTATGACCCAAAAATGTTCCAATCCAGTCTCCTGTATCTCCCTGACGTAGCATAGGCTTCCCGTCTAAAACACATTTAAAAAAGCATGTTATTTCGAAGTTCAGATTACTTAAAATCTAAGACTCGAACATAAAGTGATTGTGTTCAATAACAAAGTGGAACACTGCTTTTATTGTTTAACTATTCTCATTCACTGAGGTCACTATGAAACGTCCAGAACTAAATTAACTGAAGAGCTGAGCCAGACATGCTCACTGAAGCGTCTGTAATTCGGTAGGAAGAATACTGATCTATGTCAAAATAATGCAGATTTCAGTCTTATTTTGGAGAAACGTCTTAACCTAAATCTCAGTTTCCAATTGAAGAACGGGACTAATACCACAAAGGAATGTCCAATGAAATAACAACAGGAATGACAAGTCTCTGTAAAATAACGAAAGGTATTACTTAGCCTGGCCTAGTTTCTTCATGCCCCAAATCCTTGAAAGATTATTTACAGTATTTGATGGCCGGGGCGCCTACGCAAGCGTACAGTCCGGATGCTCCAGAAATAGCAATAAAAGTAAAATGAGAGGCCTAAACGGGGGGAGGGCAATACTTGGCCTCACCAGAGGATCAGAAAAGCCTCTCTTGGCTCCAACTACGAATCCCTATTTTCCCCATCAGACCATGTTGGCCTCAATCTCAAAGGCTGAGATCACCCTTCGGCACTGGGGAATACCTTTGGAGCCAGTCCTAGCCGTCAGGGATCTGGATCCAGGGGCCCTGCTCACCTTTGCAAGCGCTGATTAAGAAATAGCCATAGGGCGTGATGCCACTGAAGGCCAAATCAACCACAGGCCGCGTGTGGCCCGAGCAGGTGAGCGGAGTCTGCCTCATTGCCATGGCGGCGGCGAACCGAGCGATCCGGCTGCGGAGCCGAGGGTCGTCTGCTCTTTTCTTTCCTCTGCCGCAGAGCCTCTGGCTCAAGGCCCCCGCCCTGACACTGGGGACTGGGGATGGGCCGAGAAACAGGAAAAAGAGGCCAATCGGGTAGCAGCGAGGTCAGGAAAGGGTTTGGGGATGGGCCAGGGTGTCTGCGACGGGCGACCGACAGCGGCCAGGGAGGGAAAGGGAGGGAGGGAGGAAAGTAGGGGAGGGGGAAAACCGGAGAACCCGCGGCCAAGACCCGCACGGTCCACACCGGTACCGGCAGGAAGTGACGATACCAATGACGTCAAGCGTCCGTCGGAAGTGACGATCTAGCAAGAAGGCAAGTTTGCCCGGTGAAGAGCTAATAGGACAGCAGTGCGCAGGCGCTAGATCAGCACTCGTTGGCCACATGACCCTGGTCCCGCACCGGCCACGTACGGCGCCTAGAGAAGCTCTAGACTTTGCCTTGGCGTCTCCATCCAGTTCCCAGCTTTGACCAGCCGAAACCGGTCTTGTCCCTGGGCGGAGTTTGCTGAGTGCGAAAGCTGTGACTGCCCTTCTCGGAGCCTGGACCTGGCGGCCCTTGTGGATTATGCGCCAAGCAATCCAACTGGCTGGACCGTGCTTGTTATCTGAACAGAAAAACAGAGTTGTTCCCAGCAGCGCCCCAAACCAGCAAACTTCGTCTAGGAATTTTTTTTTTTTTTGTTTTCAGTTCTTACTAAACAACTACATAGGCAGCTCCTCTGGGATTGTCTACAAGTAAGGCCCTTAAGAAACGTGGTTTCTCCAGGCACTCATAAAAATTCCAGTAGTGTTAGCGATTTAGATATGAGTGTTATGTGGTTTTAAATACAATTAAATTTATATTACTTTCTCTTTTGAGGACGTTGAGGGACACTAGTGCAGTGGTCCCCAAACTTTGATGAAATACTCAAGTCAGTAAAATTTGAATCTGCACTCCCATTAGGGAGATGATGTGCGTATTACGTACATGTACATTACAATTAGGCAAAAACGTAAATACCAGAAGAATCTAAAAACTATAAATAGAAACTCGGGTATTATTTTCCTACAGGCAGCCCACTTCGGGCAGGGGTATTGCTGCTCTGTAAAACAATCAGAACTGTTGATACAAAACTTTTGTAAGCAGGAAACGTCCTTCCTGGAGCAAGTTTCTTTCCTTTTAATATAGACTGTAAAGGGAAGACAGATTTTTGTGGCTCTTTCAGTACTTTATCCCCAAGACCATAATATTTTAGCACATACCAATAAATCAGCACAAATGACTGAATGTTTCCTTCTCCATTTTTTTTTTTTCTTTTTTGGTAATAAGCGTGTATCGCTTATTCAAGATTCAAGTCTTGAATGGAGACTTGAAGTACTTTCCCGTTCTATTTTCTTAGCATTTTGTTCACTCATTTACAGTACAGCCTTACTCTATATGTTTTTCATTATCTTTGGTTTTACTCTCTCTGCGGTCCAACACACACAGACTCCACACACTTAAATTATGAGCTTCTTTTAATGGCAATGGTTATGGCTTTGTCATCTTTGTACTCTAGTACTGGAAGAGTGAATGGCATTTAGTGGATGCTCAACAAATGATTGTTTACTGATTAAATAACTATTACTGATGGCGGTAAATGAAAGACACAACTCAAAGCAACTAGTCAGTAAAATATTAGTATATATCCACTAGTTGCTCATGGAGTGTAGATAAGTATATAACTGATAACTACCTGTCTCTAAAGAATGTATACAACTTTATATAATGACAGATGGTACTACCCTTATGGTGGTGAGCATTGCATAATGTATAGAATTGTCATATCACTGTGTTGTACACCTGAAGCTAATATAACATTGTATGTCAGCCATACTTCAATTTTAAAAAAAGGAAACGGAAAAATGTGTTTTTAAAAAGTGTACTTCCTGCTCATTTGGATTCTAATTTTTGATAGTAATATGTATCTGGATCAATGGTGTAGACTTCAAAAGCAGTTTAATATTAGAAGACAGATTAATGCAATTAATATAATGTCACTCCAACACAGCATTCTATTAGATGTTTAGACAACCCAAATAGGCATGTGTTGCAAACAAAGTTACAAATCTGCGATTATTTAAAGATTATTCATGGAGATTAATATATAAAGAAATATGTTTTAAAGATCTAACAAATTATTGGAAGTAATGAATGTTTAGCAAGGTTGCTAGATTTAAAAAAAAGTATCAGAAAACTAATTGCATTTCTATAACTAGCAACAAACAGAAAATGTAATTTTTAAATGTGCCATATAAAATAGCTTCGAGACATAAAAAGTACTTGGGAATAAATCTGACCGAGTATGTTTCCCAGCAGGAAATTCCTGGCACACTGAAATGTAGAAATGGAGAAAAAGCTGGCACACTGACATATAGAAAATGTAGAGTTTAATGAATGGAGCATTTACTAAGATGTAGTCAGGATCAAAAGTAACCGATAAGGAATGCTGAAGAGGCTCAGGGAAAAGATGGGGTACTAACCATAGATGTGAATGGGTGACTGAAAAGGAGCAGTTATCTTAACCTGAATTCCCAGAGCTATGTCGATAGGAGAAGGCTACTGGGAGAGAGCTGCAAAACTCAGGAGAGGAACACAGCTGTAGCCACCCATCACGAGCCCCAGTAGTGGAAAAGAAGTAAGGGAATGAATACTCAGATCTCTTGCCCATGCTTCCCACTGGCTAAACCTATCCAGAGGTCAGGAGGCAAGGAGTGCCTAAATGTCACTTGATAGAAGCCATAAATGTCATCCCTCTTAAGACATGAACTGTAGTACAGAAGGAAGGAGTAAGGATCTGATTAAGTAAATTGAGAATATTCAACATAATTTTTTTCAAATGTTTATTTATTGTCGAGTGAAGGGGGTAGAGAGCAAGCAGGGGAGGAACAGAGAGGCAGAGAAAGACAGAATCCCAAGCAGGCTCCATGCCATCAGCACCCCTCAATTTAATATTTAAGACCTCTATGGAGAATGATAAATTTCATCGAAAGGCATTAAAGAATATAAAAATAAATTGATGGATATATTGTGTTTATAGATTGGAAGATTCAGTATTGGAAAAATGTCAGTGGTCGCCTGTTACAAGCTGAATTGTGCTCCCCCTCCCCCCCACCGATTCATACATTCAAGTCTAACCACCAGAATGTGACTATATTTGGAGAATTGGAGAAAGAGCCTTTGAAGGGGTAATGAAGGTTAAATGAGATCATATGGGTGAACTCTAGTCCAACATAACTGGTGACTTTAACAGGAGAGAACACAAACAAACGGATGAGCACATGACAGAGTGAGCAGGCAGCCACCTGCAAGCCAAGGAAAGAGGCCCAGAAGAAACCAAACCTGTACCACCTTGATCTTAGACTTCTAGCCTCCAGAACTGTGAAAAAAAAATAAATTTCTGTTGTTA
This sequence comes from Prionailurus viverrinus, assembly GCF_022837055.1. Lineage (NCBI taxonomy): Eukaryota > Metazoa > Chordata > Mammalia > Carnivora > Felidae > Prionailurus > Prionailurus viverrinus. Next base: position 46,388,592 of record NC_062567.1, on the reverse strand, counting down.
AAGCCACCCAATCTGTGATCGTTTGTCATGGCAACCCTAGCAAACTAACACATTTCCAAATTGATCTACAGATTCAATACTATTCCAAGTTAAAGCCCCAATTGTTTAAAATGAAACTTCAGGGGCACCTGGGTGGCTCAGTCTGTTAAACATCGGACTTTTGATTTCAGATCAGGATCTCACTGTTCACGAGATCAAGCCCCACATTGGGGTCTACACTGGTAGTGCAGAGCCTGCTTGGGATTCTCTCTCTGCCTCTCTCTCTGCTCCTCCCCCATCGTGCTTTCTCTTTCATTCTCTCAAAATAAACATTTAAACAATAAAATGGAGCTTTACATACTAATGTTAAATATAGAACAGCAAAAGACCATGACTAGCCATCATACTCTAAAAGAAAAAAAAAACAAGGGAGAAGACTTCTCTAACTGGGTACCATGAATATCATTTTCAAGTGTAATAAACACTGTGGCAATGGCATGGTATAAAAATACCAAAAAGGAACAAAATAATAGTCCTCATAGAGAAAAATCCAATGACAGAGCTACACTATGGATTAGGGGGGGAAAGAATAATTTCGATAAAGTTCCTAAAGGAGATTGGAAGCAGATTAGTTCCCTAGTTCAGCTTCCAGATGAGGATACAGCTGGCTCACATCTTGATTTCGGCCTTTAAAATAGTGAGAAGTCCCAGTTAAAATATGCTGGACTCCTAAATAGAGAAACTGAGATAACAAATTTGTGATATTCCAAGCTGCTGATTTTTTAAAAATTTCTTTTTAAGTTTATTTATTTATTTTGAGAGAGAGAGAACGTATGAGCAGGGGAGAAGTGGAGAGAGAGAAGAAGAGAATCCCAAGCAGGCCTTGCACTGCCAGCATGGAGCCCAGGGCAGGGCTCAAACTCACCAACCATGAGACTGTGAGACCATGATCTGAGCTGAAGTCGGACACTTAACCAACTGAGCTACCCAGACGCTCCTTAAGCTGTAAATTTTTTTTAATTGAGGTATAAGTGACATATAACAGTTTCAGGTGTACAAGATAATGATTCAATATTTGTGTATATTGTGAAATGATCACTACAATAGTGTGGTTAACATTCATCACCGTACATTGTTACAGTTTTTTTCTTATGATGAGATCTTTTAAGATTTGCTCTCTTAGCAACTTTCAAATATGCGATACAGTACTATTAACTTTATAGTTGCTATGCTATACATCACATCCCCATGACTTGTTTATTTTATAACTGGAATTTTGTAGCATTTTACTCCTTCCCCCTTTCCACACTCTCCCCTCCCATCTCTGGACACCACTAATCTGTTCTCAGTATCTCTCACCTTGTTTGGTTTTTCCAAAATTTAGATTCCACGTATAAGTGAGAGCATTTAGTATTTATCTCTCTGCCTGACTGATTTACTTAGCATAATGCCCTCAAGCTCCAACGTTGTTGCAAATTGCAAGATTTCACTTTTCTATGGCTGAGCAGTATTCCATTATACATATATGTATACCACATTACATATGTATATCACATTTTGTTTATCCATTGATCCATGGATGGACACTTCGATTGTTTCCATATTTTGGCCATTGTAAATAATGCTGCAAAGAATACGAGAGTACACATATCTCTTTAAAATACTGATTTCCTTTTCCTTGGATGTATACTCAGAAGTAGGCTTGCTGGATCAGACAGTAGCTCTATTTTGTTTCTGGTTTTGTTTTTTTGAGAAAACTCCATATCGTTTTCCATTGTCGTTACACCAATTTACATTTCCCCCAAGATACAAATGTTCCATTTTCTCCACAGCTGCTCCAGCACTTGCTATCTCTTCTCTTTCTGATAATAGCCAGTCTAACAGATTTGAAATGATACCTCATTGTGGTTTTGATTTGCATTTTCTTGATGATTAGTGATATTGTGCACCTTTCCGTGGCCATTGTATGCCTTCTTTGGAAAAATGTTTATTCAGTCCCTCTGCCCATTTTTAAATTGGATTGATTTTTTGCTATTGAATTGTATGAGTTCTTTATATATTTGGAGTATTTACTCCTTATCTGATATGTGGTTTGCAAATGTTTTCTTCCATTCCACAGGATGCTTTTTCATTTGTTGTTTGTTTTGCTGTGCAGAAGCTTTTTATTTTGGTGTAGTGTTACATATTAATTTTTGCTCTTGTTTCTTATGCTTTAGGTGTCCTATCCAAAAAATCATTGCCAAGACCAAAGTCAAGGAGGTTTGTCCTATTTTTTTTTCTAGATGTTTTACCAATTTAGTTCTTATGTTTAAGTCTTTAAACCATCTTCAGTTAATTTCATTATTCTGCATGTGATTATTTTGTTTTCCTAACATCATTTATTGAATAGGCTGTCCTTTCCCCATTGTCTATTCTCAGCTCCCGTGTCAAATATTAATTGACTGTATATACAAAGGTTTATTTCTGGGCTCTTGATTTTGTTCCATTGGTCTGTATGCTTGTCTTTATGCTAGTGCCACACTGTTTTGATATCTATACCTTTGTAGTATAGTTTGAAATCAGGAAGTACAATGCCTCCAGCTTTATTCTTATTTCTCAGGATTGTTACCTCTATTTGGGGTCTTTTGTGAATACATACAAATTTTAGGATTTTTTTTTCTATTTCTGTAAAAAATGCCATTGGACCTTTGACAGAGATTGCATTGAATCTATAGATAGCTTTGGGTAGTATGGACATTTTAACAATATTAATTTTTCCAATCTGTGATGAAATATCTTTTCACTGGTTTGTGTCTTCTCTAACTTCTTTAATCTTTAATCTTTAGTATGGGGGCACCTAGGTGACTCAGTCGGTTGAGCGTCTGACTCTTGAGCATCAGACTCAGATCATGATCCTGGGGTTGTGGGATCAAGCCCTACATCAAGACCTGCATCAGGCTCTGCTCTGTGCTGAGTATGGAGCCTGTTTAAGATTCTCTCTCTCTCACCCTCTGCCCCTTTCCCCTGCTTGCACTCATTCTCTCTCTCTCTCTCTCTAAAATTAAAAAAAAATGTTTAGGGGCGCCTGGGTGGCGCAGTTGGTTAAGCGTCCGACTTCAGCCAGGTCACAATCTCGCGGTCCGTGAGTTCGAGCCCCACATCAGGCTCTGGGCTGATGGCTCAGAGCCTGGAGCCTGTTTCCGATTCTGTGTCTCTCTCTCTCTCTCTCTGCCCCTCCCCCATTCATGCTCTGTCTCTCTCTGTCCCAAAAATAAATAAACGTTGAAAAAAAAAATTTTTTTTTTAAATGTTTAATTTTTAAAAAAAAGTCTTTAGTATATAGGTATTTTACCTTCTTGGTTAAATAAATACTTAATTCCTAAGTATTTTATTGTTTTTGATATAATTATAAATGGGATTATTTTCTTTATTTCTTTTTCAGATGTTTCATTGTTAATGTATAGAAATGTAACTGATTTCTGTATATTGTTTTTGTATCTTACAACTTTACTGACTTTATTGCTTAATCTTATCAGTATTTTGGCAGAGCCTTTAAGATTTTCTATATATGAAATCATATCATCCCCAACAAAGACAATTTTATTCCTTCCCTTTTGTTTTGAATGCCTTTTATTTCTTCTTGTCTGATTGCTCTGGCTAGGATTATTAGTACTCTGTTGAATAGGAGTGGTAAGAGTGCACTCTTGTTTTATTCCTGATCTTAGAGGAAAAGCTTTCAACCTTCCATCATTGGGTATGATGTTAGCTGTGGGCTTATATAAGGCCTTTATTATGCTGAAGTACATTCCTTTTATGCCCAAGTTGAGCATTTTTATCATGAAAGGATGTTGTATTTTGTTAAATGCTTTTCCTGCTTTTACTGAGATGATCATATGGTTTTATCCTTATTCTATTAATGTCCTGTATCACAGTTACTAATTTGCCTATGTTGAAATACCCTTACATCCCAGGGATAAATCCCACTTGATCATGATGCATGATGCTTTTAATGTGAATTTGATTTGCAAATATTTTGTCAAGAATTTTTGCATGTGTATTCATTAAGGATATTTGTCTGTAGTTTTCTTTTCTTTAAATATAGTTTATTCACAAATTGGTTTCCATACAACATCCAGTGCTCATTCCAACAAGTGCCCTCCTCAATGCCCATGACTCTTTCCCCTCTCCCCCACCCCCCATCAGTCCTCAGTTTGTTCTCAGTATCCAAGTGTCTCTTATGGCTTGCCTCCCTCCTTCTCTGTAACTTTTTTCCCCCTTCTCTTCCCCCATGGTCTTCTGTTAAGTTTCTCAAGATCCACCTACGAGTGAAAACATATGGTATCTTTCTCTGACTGACTTATTTCACTTCGCATAATACCTTCCGGTGCCATCCATATTGCTGCAAAAGGCCAGATTTCATTCTTTCTCATTGCCAACTAGTATTCCATTGTTTATATAAACCATATCTTCTTTATCCACTTGCCAGTTGATGGGCATTTAGGCTCTTTCCATAATTTGGCTATTATTGAAAGTGCTGCTATAAACATTGGGGTACAAGTGTTTATAGCACTTGTATGCAATTGGACATTGCATATGTCCAATATGCATCAGCACTCCTGTATCCCTTGGGTAAATTCCTAGAAGTGCTATTGCTGGGTCATAGGGTAGACCTATTCTTAATTTTTTGAGGAACCTCCACACCATTTTCCAGAGTGGCTGCACCAGTTTGCATTCCCACTAACACTGCAAGGGGGTTCCCGTTTCTCCACATCCTCACCAGCATCTATAGTCCTGATTTGCTCGTTTTAGCCACTCTGACTGGTGTAAGGTTATCTCAGTGTGGTTTTGATTTGTTGTAGTTTTCTTTTCTTGTAGTGTCCTTATCTGGATTTCATATCAAGGTAATAGTGGCCTCATAAAACACCTTTGGGAGTTTTTTTTCCTCTTCAATTTTTGGATGACTTTTGGCGGGATTAATGTTCATTTTTACTTAAATATTTGTTATAACTCACCAGTAAAGCCATCTGATACTAGGCTTTTTGTTGGGAGGATTTTGATTACAGATGCAATCTCCTTATTCCTAAGTGGTTTGTTGAAATTTTCTATTTCTTCATGATTTGGTCTTGGTAGGTATGTTTTAGGAATTTATCTATTTCTTCTGGGTTATCCAGTTTGTTGGCATATAAACATTTATAGTCTCTTATGATCCTTTTTATATGTGTGGTATGTTACAATGTCTCCTCGTTTATTTCTGATTTTATTTATTATGAGTCTTCTCTCTTCTTTTTTAGTCTACTTAAGGTTTGTTAATTTTGTTTGTCTTTAAAAAAACAAAACAAAACAGTTCTTAGTTTCATTGGTCTTTTCAGTTCTATTTTTGGTGTTTATTTCATTTACTTTTGCTGTGATCTTTGTTATTTCCTTTCTTCTGCTAACTTTGTACTTAATTTGTCTTTTTGTTTTGTAGTTCCTTGAGGTACAAAGTTAGGTTTTTTTATTTGATCTCTTTCTTTTTTCTTAATGCCATGGTAAACTTCCCTCTTAGAACTGCTTTTGCTGCATCCCATAAAGTTTGGTGTGTTTTGTTTCCAGTTTCATTTTTTTCAAGACTTTTTTAAGTTTCCCTTTTGATTTCTTCTTTGAACTATTTGTTACTCAAGAGTATATGTTGTTTAATTTCCATTAATTTGTGAATTTTCCAGCTTTTCTTCTATTATTTATTTCCAGTTTCATACAATTGTGGTTGGAAAAGATACTTGGTATGATTTTAATCTTCTTAAATTTTCTATGTCTGGTTTTGTGACTTATCGTATGATCTTTACTGGAGAATGTTCCATGTGCACATTGAGAAGACTTTTTTGTTGCTGTTGGATGGAATGTTCTGTATATGTCTGTTAGGTCCATTTGGCTTAAAATATGTTTCAAGTCCAATGATGCCTTGTTGATTTTCTGTCTTGATGACCTATCATTTGTTGAAAGTGGAGTATTGAAGTCCTCTACTATTATTGCATTGTTTTCCATTTATATCCACAGATTTGTGGTATTTAGATGCTCTGATTTGAGTGCGTATTTATAATTTTATATCCTCTTGATGAATTTGTCCCTTTATCATTATATAATGACTTTCCTCATCTTTCATTATTGTTTTTGGCTTAAAGTCTATTTTGTGTGATGTAAGTTTATCTACCCCTCCCTCTTTTGGTTTTCCCTCGAATGGAACGTATCTTTTATCCCTTCACTTTGAGTCTTTGTGCAGGCTTACCAATACCATCTTATTAGTTTCGGAGCTGTTTCATAAGTCCTTTGCTCTTTTCTTCTTTTCTTGCTGCCTTCTTTTGTAAACTGATGATTTTTCATGTGATATTGTTTGATTCTTTCCCCTTTACATTTGGTGAATCTACTATAGCTTTTTCCTTGGTCCTTACCATGAGGTTTACATAAAACATAACAATTTACTTTGATTGCATACAAAAACTCTTCCATTTTACTACCCCCCTACATTTTATTTTTTTAATGTACAACTTACCTCTTCTTTATAATATGTATCCATCAACAAAGTATTGCAGCTATAGTTATTTTTTAATATTCTTATACTTTAACCTTTATTCTAGAGTTAAGTGGGAAACATTCCATCATACTACTAAGATACTAACACCTCTACCAGTGTGTTGTCTATTTTTATGTTACTAATTAGCATCTTTTCATTTCAACTTGAAGAACTCTTTTAAGCCTCTTCTGTAAGGCCAGTCTAGTAGAAGCAGGTTTAGGCCTAAAGGAACAAGGAGAAAAACCTAGAAACTTAGAGAAGGGGCCTTGGGGTGTTGAAACCTAGACCCCTGAGGAGCTGACACCAGCTAGTTAGTGCTAGTGTCTTTGGGGGATGGTGATGAGGCTGGTTTCGCAAGTGTTGAAAAAATTGCGAACCGGATTCAGCAGCTGCTATGGAAAAGCGTGACTGTAGGGGCAATCACGTGTGGCCAGGGTGATTTTTAGTAGAACCACTGGCAGAAGGGAAGGCACCAAGAATCAAACAGTAAAGAGCAAATCTCTTCTTCCTCTTGTGTTGCAGTTGCTAAAAGAGCCTAACGTGTGATCTGCAGAGTCTAGGTCCTCCATCCCGCCCCCACTACAAAGCAGATAGTTAAAGGGTGGGTGGAGATAAGAGAAATTATCTGGCCGAAGGATTTATAAAAGGGCAAACAGAAAATATATCTAAGTGTGTTTGTGTCATTGGTGATGAATCTAAAGGAAAATGCTAGCTTCTTAACATACTCCCCACTTCCCACATACATGCCCAAGTGGCTGTATTTCCTTCTGACACCACATTTACCAAGACACCATGAGACCATAATCTTTGATTTCTTGTGTGCAGTTATCAACTTGTGTCAATTAAATAACTTCGTCACATACACTATCACTCACCTAGTTTAGGCACACATCATTTTTCGCACGATCTGATGCAACACCCTTCTAAGTGGTACTTCTATATCTAGTTTCATCTCTCCTCATTCTATGCTATGTAATGATACCATCTGGGAAACTTATAAAAAATCTCATTCCCAAGGATCCTGATTTAATTGGTTTGGATTGGAGTCTGGGGATCGGCATTTTTTAAAGCTTCCCAGGTAGTTCTAAAGTACAGCCAACTTCGAGAAACATTATTTCAGTCTGTCCTCCATATTAGTATCAAATTATTTTATTATTGTGTGGCATGCAAGTCCAATAAAGTCAGCCCATGACTCAAAGTTCCTCAGTGGTTATTCATACCAACCAACAATGTATCCAACTGGCATGCCCATGGCGCTTGATCTAGTTTCTACATACCTCTCCAACCCCTATTAATTCTTCTCCCTAACATTCTCACTGAGCTGTAAACTTCTCACTTTATTTTCCAACAGTATTGAGCCACTTGCAATTTTGAACATAAGATATTCTGTCACTTATCTATACATGTGCATGTTTTATTCCCTCCGGAAGAGGAACCTCACTCAAACCACAGCAAGTTTTAATAACATGGCTAAAAACACATAATGAAAAGTATCCCTCAAAATGGGTTGCTTTCTGTGATGTCAGTTATATGAAAAATTGTGAATGCATAGAAAAAAAGTTGAACAAAATTAGTTAAAATATTAACTATGGTTGTCTTTAGGTTGTGGGGTTACAGAGTTTGCTTTCTTCTCTATAATTTTCTGTGGCTTAGAAATTTTCTACAATGGCATATACTATACTGTTAAACAAAAAAAAAATAATAACATTTATCAGCAAAGTAATTTATGTATTTTAAAGCACAAGATATATATATTTATCTGAACCTCTTTGATTCCTTAATAAAAGTAGAAGTATTTGATTAATAAAACAGGATAATGGGGAATACAAACATTTGCTTTAAGTTTTTAGCCCTATCCTACACAAAAATATATTTTTTCTTTAGTCACTAGATGGCACTCCCTCCACATGTGTTGCTCCATTTATAACCTTGAAGCAGCTTTGTAAAGGGACTGACTGCTCATGGTTTACCTAAAGATTTTTATTTTTAAACTAACAAATTAAAATGTATTTAGATGATATTTCAACACATGCTAAGAAAATCATGGTTTTTAATTATCTAAAATTTAAGTCCATTTCCTTATAAAAATTTCACATTTATTGGTTTTATCCCAATCAGTTCTATTCTAATAACCCCATGTCACTTCTTTTTTTTTTTTAATATAATTTATTGTCAGATTGGCTTACATACAACACCCAGTGCTCATCCTAACAAGAGCCCTCTTCAGTGCCCATCATCCACTTTCCCCTCTTCCCCACTCCCCATCAACCCTCATTTTGTTCTCTGTATTTAAGAGTCTCTTATGGTTTGCCTCCCAGCAATAGCACTGCTAGGAATTAACCCAAGGGATACAGGAGTGCTGATGCATAGGGGCACATGTACCCCAGTGCTTATAGCAGGATTTTCAACAATAGCCCCATCCCACTTCTTAAAAGATGGCAGAAATTCCTTTCACTCTTGAAGTTCCTTTTGCTTTTATTCTTGATTTAGACCTTTAGACTTGAAGATGATACCCACAGGAATTACTTAGTCTAACTAATGTTACTGAAGGCTAGGAGACAACCACTTTCTTCTCTGTATACCAACTCCATGTTGGCAGAGACCTAAAAATTGGATCAAACTTCTCAAAATCGGAGAGTAGTAGGAGAAAGGGCGTATCTGTGAAGAATGTCCTAATGACACATATCTATGTCAGAATGATTTAAAGTCTTTCCTTTTCTGAGTCCTCTATCCTGTTCCATTGATCTATGTGTCTGTTTTTGTGCCAATACCATACTGTCTTGATAATTACAACTTTGTAGTACAGCTTGAAATCTGGAATTGTGATGCCTCCAGCTTTGGTTTTCTTTTTCAACATTACTTTGGCTATTCAGGGTCTTTTGTCGTTCCATAAAAATTTTAGAATTGTTTGTTCTAGCTCTGTGAAAAATGCTGGTGTTATTTTGATAGGGATTGCACTGAATATTTAAATTGCTTTGGATAGTATCGACATTTTAACAATATTTGTTCTTCCAATTCATGAGCATGGAATGTTTTTCCATTTTTAAATTTCTTCTTCAATTTCTTTCATAAGCTTTCTATAGTGTTCAGTGTATAGATTTTTCACCTCTTTGGTTAGGTTTACTCCTAGGTATTTTATGGGTTTTGGTGCAATTGTAAATAGGATCGATTCCTTAGTTTCTCTTTCCACTCCTTCATTATTGGTGTATAGAAATGCAACTGATTTCTGTACATTGATTTTATATCCTGCGACCTTGCTGAATTCATGACCAACTAATATTTAACAAAGCAGGAAAGAATCTCCAGTGGAAAAAAGACAGTCTCCTCAGCAAATGGTGTTGGGTAAACTGGACAGCAACATGCAGACAAATGAACCTGGACCACTTTCTTACACTATACACAAAAATAAACTCAAAATGGATGAAAGACTTAAACATAAGATAGGAAGTCATCAAAATCCTAGAGGAGAAAACAGTCAGCAACCTCTTTGACCTCGGCTGCAGCAACTTCTTACTTAACATGTCTCAGAGGCAAGGGAAACAAAAGCAAAAATGAACTATTGGAACCTCATCAAGATAAAACGCTTCTGCACAGTGAAGGAGACAATCAGCAAAACTTAAAGGCAGCTGATAGAATAGGAGAAAATATTTGCAAATGACATATTAGATAAAGGATTAGTATCCAAAATCTATAAAGAACTTATGAAATTCAACACCCCAAAATCAAATATAATCCAGTGAAGAAATGCTCAAAAGACATAGACACTTGTCCAAAGAAGACATCCAGATGGCTAACAGATACATTAAAAGATGCTCAACATCACTTATCATCAGGGAAATACAAACCAAAACCACAATGAGATACCACTTCATACCTGTCAGAATGACTAAAATTAACATTTCAGGTAACAGCAGATGTTGGTGAGGATGCAGAGAAAGGGGAACCGTTCCTTTGGCACTGCTGGTGGGAATGCAAACTGGTGCAGCCCCTCTGGAAAATAGTGTGGAGGTTCCTCGGAAAATTAAAAATAAAACTACCATAGGACCCAGCAATTGTACTACTAGGTATTTATCCAAAGGCCACAAAAATGCTGATTCAAAGGGGCACATGAACCCCAATGTTTATAACAACATTATGGACAATAGCCAAAGTATGGAAAGAGCCCAAATGTCCATCGACTGATGAATGGATAAAGAAGATGTGGTGTGTGTATATATATATACATATACATATAATGGAATATTACCCGGCCATCAAAAAGAATGAAATCTTGCAGCAATGTGAATGGAACTAGAGTGTATTATGCTAAGAGAAATAAGCCAGTCAGAGAAAGACAAATATGATTTCACTCATATGTGGAATTTCAGATACAAAACAGATGAACATAAGGGAAGGGAGGCCAAAATAATATAAAAACAGAGGGAGACAAACCGTAAGAGACTCTTAAATACAGAGAACAAACTGAGGGTTGCTGGAGGGGTGTTGGCTAGGGGGATGGGCTAAATGGGTGATGGGCATTTAGGAGGGCACTTGTTGCGATGGGCACTGCATGTTACATGTAAGTGATGAATCACTAAATTCTATTCCTGAAATCATTATTACACTATATATTAACTAACTTGGATTTAAATTTTTTTAAAGGCCATGTACAATAATGAAATAAATAAATAACCAAAAAATAAAAATAAAAAAGTAAAGTCTTTCCTGAAATAATATACTCAGGGATATTGATAATATTTATTTCTAAGATTTTAGAGGATACTAGATCTTTAAGCATGATTTTTTAAATTAATTACTGCCCATTTCTCACTGCTGTTTGCATATAGGATATTACAGGCATCAAAGAAATCTCAAATCCTCCTCAATTATTTTCTCTTACTCTATTCCTTTCTTTCCAAGTCCAATTACTTGTCAAAAATTATTCTCTATATTTCACTTTCATTAGGTGATGGCATATCCACTGGCATTGCCTTTGCAATTTATAATAAACACTACTCAGGGAATAAGTCAAATTTGGTAGTCTTGGAGCTGTTTTTCAGATCAACTGGGACTTCTGCTTTCCAACACAAGAAGAGCATTTTTAATGTCTAAATTTGAAGGCTGAACATTATGTTCAAGGGGAATTACTATATATTACAGAAGAATATATAAACACGTTGTACTTTTCATATTTTTTATAAAAAATACATATTCTTTATAAAATTTTTGACTCTAAAAAAACTCAAAGAAGAAAAATTAAAATCACTCCTAATTTCCCCACCCAGGGAAAGTATCCTATAATACATCCAATTTTAAGGTTTTGTATTTAGAGAAGTGAATCTATGTCTCTGCATTCTTATTTTCCCTAGTGAAATTTTCTTATTTGAGCTCTATTGCTGTTGTGAATGATTTTAAAGACAGTAGCAAGAAAAAAAGAATGGAATGTGTTTTGGTCTTAAGGTAGATATCAACCTATATTTAAGAACAAAGCAGTTTTGTAAATTATTAAGAGTTTATTTTCTTTGCATGATGTATAAGGTTCAATATTTTTTCTTAATTGTGTTCACACTTGGAGCTACCAGTGAACTATGTGACATGAACTGTAGCTATGTGACTGAATCTTTCTTAGGATAACAGAAACCCTGAATGCTGTTCTTGCTATTCCACGATTTTCTGTGGGGCCTCAGCAAGTTAATTATCTTCTTTGTGTGCTTAATCCTCTTAGAGTGCAGCCCTCATCACTCCCCTGTGCTATGCCACTCTGTGAGGATGAATGTTTCTCTTTATCCTCTGCATATAGAAATGGAAAAGGGGGAGAATTAAAATAAGAGAATGGGAAGCCTAAGTTTTACATCAACCTAAGAAATATGGGTTCAACGTCTAGAGAATTAAAAATATCTGCTTCAGTCCTTTAGTGCATTTCAGAACATAATTTGAATTTTAAAATAAGAAGATTAGAAGTCAATATTCAAAGTGAATATTGGTTGCTCTTCAATTATTTTTCTCATCTTTTCAAACAAACAAACTTAAAAATAACACCATCTGTGCCCATTAATTGCTATTTGGTGCGAATGTAAAGTGATTTTCGAAATAAGTGGAACTAAGCATTCTTTTAAACACATTTCATATTAATTCATCCAAAGAACACTAGATCACTGAGATCGATGAATAAGACACATCTTTTACACAGAATCTAGAGAAGGAGTCAGAAAAATGTAGGATTACAATGTATGAAAAATATTTTTTTATAGTGGTACTATATTCCAGGTAGTGTCTTGAAGACTGGGTACAGAGCAGTGAACAAAACACACAAAGCATTCTTTCTCTTATTTTATTTTATTTTGTTTTATTTTATTTTATTTTATTTTATTTTATTTTATTTTATTTTATTTAAGTAATATCTATGCTGAGCCTGGGGCTTGAACTCATAACCCTGAGATCAAGAGTCATATACTTTACTGACTGAGCTAGCCAGGCACCCCCATTCCACTTTCATAAAGCTTACATTTTAGTGGGAGCGGAGAATATAGATAAATAATCAAATAATATACATGGTGTGGCACGTGGTGATGAGAGCTGTGGAGAAACATAATGGGATATAGGGAGTGTCATTGATGAAGTCATATTTTATCAAAGTCCTGAAGGAAATAAAAGAGTAAGCCGTGTGGATACCTGCATGAAGAACATTTCAGGGGAAGAGGGGAGTAAGAGGGCCACCAAGATTTGAGTGTAGTTATCAAGATGGAGGTTGGTAGGAGATGAAGTGAGAGAGGTGGAGGCAGGTACAGGGGGAGATCACCTAGGTCTTTGGAGACATTGTAAAGACGTTGGCTATTACTCAGAGTGAGGTAGGAAGCCAACTGGAGAGTTTTGAGTGACAGAGTGAGATAACCTGAGGTTAACACAGGGGCACAGATTAGGAGGATATTTCAATAATTCCTTAGAGAGATGATGGAAACCCGTACCACAGTGCTACAGTGGAGGTGATCCGAGGTGGTCAGGTTCTAGAATGTTTTGAAGGAAAAGCTGGCAAAATATGCTGACGGATTGGATGGAGGGTGTGAGAGAAAGAGTCAAAGGTTTTTTGTGTTTTTTTTTTTAATGAAAACGTTTGCATTTATTAAATACCTATATTATGTTGTATAAAATATAGCTTCTGTTCTGCTTTGAATACTATTTATTCCAGCAACTTCCTGAGGTTGGTTTTTCTGAAACCTGCTTTCGGATAGTTTTATGTGTTTTGTCATCTGCTTTATCTGTTTTATCACTTATTTGTTCAGCTAGGTCTACACTAAACTTTGCAATTCCAATACAATACAACTGAGGGTATGTAGATGTAGCTTTTGTTAGAAAAGCCAATATAATTTAAAATCCTCACTCATCTTTACCTCTGGAAAGCAATTAAACCAATTATATTCTCATCTTCTATCCAAGTGTTACGTAATAAGCTTTGAAGGCTCTTCTTTTCATGCTTATTTCTATGTTTACAGAAAATAACAAGTCCCTGTGCACTTTTTTTAATCTTATCAAATAACCCGTCACAACCAAAAATGCGTTAAATCTGTCTCCAGTAAGCGACAACCTGGCCACTGTAATAAATTCGCCAGGGAACAAACCATTTTTGTTTTTGTTTTTGTTTTCTTTTCCGTATGAAGTGAATGCTGTGCTCAGAGGAAAAGTTTGTTATGATGTGGTCGATTTAAAAAGGAACCAATATGAGTTTCTGCCATAACAAAGAACCACAAACAAGGTGGCTTAAAACAGCAGAAATTTATTCTCACACAATTCTGGATGCAAGAAGTCCAAAGTCAAGGTGTGGCCAGACCAGTGCTCTCTCTGAAGTTTCTAGGGAAGAATCTGTTTCATACCTTTAAAAAAATTTTTTTTAAAGTTTATTTATTTATTTTGAGGGAGAGAACACAAGTGGGGAACAGAGGGAAGGAGAGAGAGAGAAAATCCCAAGCAGGCTCCACACAACACAGAGCCTATGCTGGGCTTGAACTCACGAACCTCGAGATCATGACCTGAGCCAAAGTCGGCTGCTTAACCAACTGAGCCACTGAGGTGCCCCTCATACCTGTATTTTTTAAGCTTCTGGTGTTGCCAGCAACCCTTGGTGTTCCTCGGCGGTAAATGCATTGCTCCAATCTCCGCCTCTGTCTCTGTGTGGTATTCTCTCTGTGTGCCTTGTGCTGTGAGTTGCTGGTTTGTTGCAAAAGCATATTGAATTCAGGAACAGCCAGATGGAAGAGATGCCTAGGGCGAGGCATGTGAGAAGGGATGTGGAGCTTTCACGTCTTCTCTGAGTGCGCGACTCTCCCAGCGCCTCCACGCGTTCACCAACCTGGAAACTCCAGACTCAAGATTTGTGGTCCAAGTAATAATATTTTTAGTTAATGAGAAACTGAGTTGATGATTTTAAGCTATGACCTAACCCATATAATTTCTTTCACATGGAAGTCATCAATTTCTGCCAAAAAGGATTTATTTCTTTTCCAAACTCTAATATACACCATACTCCATATAACTGGTTAGGACTCCTGTAATCTTTAAGCAGAAAAAGAATAAGAAACCCTTGACTGTAATGACTATCAAGCTTCAATACTATTTCTACAGAAGATCCTGCCAGACCTTTTGCATCAGGTTATTGACCAGACCCAGGGAATGAGCCAAGTGGAAGATCATCTCTATTCACCACATTTATTATTTTTTTAAATGTTTGTTTATTTTTGAAAGAGAGACAGAGCATGAGCAGGGGAGGGGCAGAGAGCAAGGGAGACACAGAACCCAAAGCAGGCTCCAGGCTTTGAGCTGTCAGCACAGAACCCAACGCGGGGCTCGAACTCAAGAAACTGAGCTGAAGTCAGAGGCTTAATTGACTGACCCACCCAGGCGCCCCATCCCATTCACTACATTTAACAATAATAACTCAAAACTTTGGTTGAATCATTCAAATGGTGCGATGTCCTTGCTGTTTTCCCATGAACCAGAGTCTTTCATTATCTACAGTAAGAGGCAGGGCTTGCCTGGGGAGTATTATTTGGCAGACCCTACTATATAAGCAAACTATTCAGGTATAATCAAGCCTTACTAATTCTCTTTCAGTCATGGCTCCAGCACCTGCTTAAGGATTTCCTTCCTCATGCTAAGATTGGTTTGGGAATTCATTTGGGTTTAAGCTTGTAGGTGGGGCTCTCTGTGTGCAGAAGTAGCTGGGGATGGCAAAGGAAGTGAGGCAGGGACTGACAACTTATTCACAGCTGTTCCTGAGTATCACCTTCTTAATATTCAAAAGTCATCACCAACTTTACTAGTTATTTAAAGAAGGGTCACTGGGACACATCACATCTGCTGCTGCTGTCACACCTGGGCCCTAGGAGGTATAATGGTTCATTTAAGAAATACTTCCTGAGTACTTAAATAGACACTTACTGCTCTGATGCTAAGGATTCAATGGCGAATAAAGGCTCCACTGTCATAGTGCTTACATTTTGCCAGGAGAGATAAGTAAGTACATACGTTAATGAAATAATTTCCCCAAATGATAAAGAAATAAACACATGGTATAATAGACTTGCTTTAGTAGGGAGTGGGTGGATCATGAGGGTTCTTTAGAATGAGCCAACAGAGAGGTGACTTTTGACGTGAGACCTGAAGGATGAAAAGCAACCTGTCAACTTAATAAACATGCATTTAAAGTCTACTGTAGGGGTGCCTGGGTGGCTCGGTTGGTTAAGCATCCAACTTCAGCTCAGGTCATGATCTCACGGTTCGTGAGTTCGAGCCTTGCATCAGGCTCTGTGCTGACATCTTGGAGCCTAGAGCCTGCTTCACATTCTGTGTCTCCCTGTCTCTCTCTGCCCCTCCCCCCAAAAAATAAATAAACATTAAGAAAATTTAAAAAAATAAAAGTCTACTATATATAAGCCTGCTGTCAGGTTTTGGAAAAGGTGTGCTGAGAGAAAAATCTCTCTCTCTCTCTCTCTCAAAAATAAACATTAAAAAAAATTACAAAATAAATAAAGTCTACAATATATAAGCCTGCTATTAGGTATTGGCAAAGATATACTGAGAGAAAAATATAAAGATGAAGACATGGTCCTTGCCCTTTGGAATCTAATATCTAATGAGGAAGACAAACATATATGTTAATAACCATAATTTGCAATAGGGAGAATTATAAGAGAGATGTTAAGCAAAATGCCAAAGGAGTGCAGAAGGAGAGGAATAGTTCTCATTAAAGTATTTGGGAAGATTTGAGAGATGAGCTTCACAGATGAGGTGACAGCTGAGCTTGGCAATAATAATAACGGCTCAGAGTCACCAAGTCCTGTCTATGTGTCAGCCAATATGCTAATGGGATTTACAGGAAATTTCTCATTTAATCCTGCTAACCGTAAAAGGCAGATACTATTAATCATTCTCATTTCACAATAAATATATGAACCAGGCTTTCAACCCAGTTAATCTAAGCATAGAACTCATTCTTTTACAGATACTATGCAACTAAATAAGAATCAGTTGGCTAGCTATGTTTTTCTCTTTTCAGCTTATTCATTTGGTGTTGTGTATTATCTAAACACTCTGACCATATCATTCTGATTCGTAGTATCATTCTGAAAATCTATGTACATAATAAAAACATCTAAAACTCTGAGGAAGATGTTACAGCTCCCATACTTAAGAATGCATAAGTTATTAAGATAAAGTGCATCCCATGTATCTTGGTTTACTGTTTCTAAACAGAATTTTATTTATTTCCCATGAAATTGACATCATAAAGTAAATGCATATGTATAGACAAAAAGGGAAAGCAAATCACATTTCTAATTATTTTCCCAGATTATCAAGCCAAGAACAGCAAGTCTGTAAACCCATAAAGCCAACAAAAGATCCATAATCTGGCAGGGTGCCAACAAACAGAATCAAGACTTTTACTGGAGACCTAATATGTGAGCTTTAGGCTCACGTAAATTTTTTCTTTGAAAACAAGATAATAGCTTATATAATTTGTATTTGGAAGGAAATAACAGAATAAAACCAGCACATATTGTCTTTTTTTGTGTGTGAGTGACTTTTATGAAGCAGTAATATTTTTGTGACCTTGGAGATAGAAGAATGTCACATGTTGATTTGTTATTTTATGCTTGTGATAGATGATAGATGATCCTAAAAGTTTTAGGTGGTAAAGCTGTGTTAAATATAAGACTATATCAAATTTTAAAAATGAGACATTTAGTATTAATTTTGAAGGCCTCTGATTTAAGTTTATGTAGGTGCTGACTATAATTTTTTTCAATCTTTCAAAAATGATGTTTCAGGAGAAATAAATTGAGGACCACAGTTAGTATTCTAGGAAATTGATGCTTCTTCTAAAAACTGGCCACCTCAGCAGAAGGGACAGAAATTGAATAAGATTGTGTATTTGACTCTCACTTTTGTAAGACTTATTCTTTGAAGACCTGTTCAAAGGGGGAGTTTTTGTTTGCTTGTTTTATTTTCTTGTCTCTTCAAAAGCTGTGGAAAAAAGAAATGACACATTGACAGGTGTATATATTTGATTATCAATCAGCATTTAACCTAGATGTTACTGTGAGATGTCATTTGACATTGTAATGCATGAAATTATTTACATGATATGCATGATTACATTATGTGCATAATCATTATGTAACCCATATATATTATATGTGATACACATATAATATGTAATACATATATGTACTATATATTATGTATATATAGCATATTATATGCATAGAATATACTCATTATAATATATATTATAATGTATAGTGATTTGATTATGTAATGTATGAAAGCAATTTCTTACTATATTTTTAAAAAAATTTTTAATGTTTATTTATTTTTGAGAGAGAGATGGAACACAAGTGGGGGAGGAGCAGAGAGAGAGGGAGACACAGAATCTGAAGCAAGCTCCAGGCTCTGAGCTATCAGCACAGAGCCTGACGCGGGGCTCGAACTCATGAACTGTGAGATCATGACCTGAGCCGAAGTCAGACGCTTAACTGACTGAGCCACACAGGCGCCCCTCTTGCTATCTTTAAACCCTTGGAGAAAGATAGACAAAAAGTTGTACTGATTAGAATTGGAGAGGCATATGGGTTAGCATTTGAATTATGTCTATAATCCAGAAGTAACCTACAGGTGGTGACTTTGGTACTTTAGTCGTTGTAGCGAAGGGTGGTTTTAAAAGACAATTGCAATAGTATCACCTATCCAAGTGTTCTTCAAGACCCTTGCCACTATCCAAAAGCAAAAGCTGGCGTCTAGGTCCCTTCCCTTTGTACCTCAGCAGGTCATTATGACTGCTTCAAGTAAAGGAATGTCATAAAAATGCCATCCAAATCCACCTGTTTTCTTGGGACATTTATGTGGAACAATAACTATGCCATGAAGAAACCCAAGAAGGCCATGAAAAGACCTACATAAAGTGAAATGGAGGCCCCCTGGCCACAGTCACAGCTGAGCTCCCAGCTGACAGCCAGTACCAACTTGTTATGCATGTGAGTGTGCCATATTGAAATTGGACCCTCCTGCCCCCAGTCAAGCCATTCCAGCTGACAGACACCACACGAAGCAGAGATGAGCCATCCAGCTGAGCCTTATGGATTTGTAACCAAAATAATTGACTGTTGTTTTAAGCCACCATGTTTTGGTGTGGCTTGCTATGAGGCAATAGATAACTGATGCAGTGACCTGAAAGTTGCATGAGAAGATGAGTTTGGAAAGGAAGGAGCTCTGCTTTTAGTCCCTGAAAGTGGTAGCCAGTGCACATCAAGGAATTGTTTCCTATGCAGATAATATTGTTTGGATCTTAATATTTTGACAGTATTAAAGTATTAAAGAATTTGCAGCCATATTTAAACAATCCTCACATCCAAGGGGAGACCATGGAAACTACTGAAGAAGAGAAATCACCTAAGGTGACAGGAATTTGTAAGAAAAGAAGACCTAGAAAAAGTCCCAAGCAACTTTGGTATTTGAGGGCTGGGAGAGAAGGAATCAGCAAAGTTGGCAGAAAAGCTGTCTGGGAAGTAGCAGAATGAGCAATTTGTGGTAACTAAGAAGACAAGGGGAGAGTGTTTTAAGATGAAGCATCTGTCCAAGTTGATCGTGTTTTATTTTTGTTAGAAGTGAGAATTAAAAATAAAGATGTAAAGAAAATGTTATATATTGCTAGGAGCAAGATAAAATTGAATTTTACATATGAGAGATATAAAAGAGTAGCAAATATATATCTGTCTTTTTGCTCTTGGTAGAAAGAGAGAGAGAGCATACTTGGGCAGGGGAGGGGCAGAGAGAGAGGGAGAGAGAGAATCTTAAGTAGGTTCCATGCTGAGCTCGGAACTCAATCCCACAACCCTGGGATCATGACTAGAGCTAAAATCAAGAGTCAGATGCTTAACTGATTGAGCCACCCAGGTGCCCCTATATCTGTATTTTAAAAGTTTACAAGTATAGTTAAGAAATAAACTGCATGTCATGGCACTGAAGTAAGACGAGAATATAATTAGATTTGGGGATATATGATAGTTCAAAGACAGTTAAGAATTACCTTAATAAGTTGGTTCGAGGTGGGACTTCAGATGTACTATTTAGAATGTCAGAGAACAAAATAGAGATAGAAGGATGGATGTGGATATGAAATGCATGTAGATAAGTAGTAATTGGAGCCCAGAGAGTTAATATTATCACCAAGAACTAATATAGTCGTACAAGGAATAAAGGTTTGCAGAGAATTAAAGAGGCTTTAGGAGATCACCTAATGGAAGAATTGAAGACATGTTAGTTGGCTGGTTGAGTAACTGAAGGATTAAAAAAAAAAACCAACCTGGAAAGAATTGAAACCTGAAATTTTACCAAGAGGCAATCCACAATATCTGAAGGAAGTTTGCATTAGTGAGAGATGCTTTATTTCTAGAAACTTATTTTAAGCATTTCAAGTTCAAATATGTTTATTAAAAATTCTATTGCTAACGAATGAAGTATTTTTCTTTCACAGCAGTTTTATATGATCCAGATTTTCCATGTAATCATTCAACCCTTTAATTGTGTATATATGAGTTTTTACAACCTTTCTAGCTAGCACTAATCTTAACTTTCCATTCATTGTAACTATGAAAAAAAATGAAAGAATATTAATTTTTTTTAAGTGTAGCATTTCCCCATGTGTTCCATTCTTTTTCTAGATGTCAGAACTAATCTTATTGTTCTTAAGTTTAGCTCAGGACTGGGCTGTGGTCCCATGATTTGTCTGGCCAGGGAAACTCCAAACTCACTGGCTACTTTTCAAAAGATCAACAGATGTTCCTGCTACAATTGTTTGTTAGTCTCCTGAGTCAAAAGGCATCCAATAGATACAGAATTAACAGCATATTAGATTTCTAAACCACAGCTTCATGCAAAAGAGAAAGTAAACAATTCCTAAGAATTTAAAGAAATACAAGTCTTTTGAGTAAAGGCCTATCCATACAATGTTTCTCTTAAAGTTAAATTCTAACATCTAAAGAGATACACTACCATATCTGTAGCAACCAAAGCAACAATTCTTAATTTACATTGGTCCTTGGAATACTCACATCAATAATCCTAAAAACCATAATAGCTTAAATTGATTTAGATGCTAGTCTATTTATTATATTGAGTAAGCCATTTTGTTTTGATTGATTTTAAGCCATATCTTTTTAGAGAGCATGGATTTTCTTTTGAAACAATGGTGTAAGAGAAATCTTAAGATTATTTGCGGCCTACAATCAAAAAAGACCTTTAGTCCACTCGACTTATTGTAAAATGCAATAGTGGATGGTCAATCAGATAATTTTTTATTGTATTTATTAATTTTATTTATGAAATACATATATCATCAGAATTTATTTTTAATATTAGAGGGAGTATTGTTGCTTAAAAGTTTTAAAAAGAAGGGTGCTGATGAGCAACATGAATGGATCATCATATTTCCGAGTATTTGGAAAATTAAAAAATATATATATATTACTTACCTAGAGTTTAGCATTGTTCAAAGGTCACTCTTATCTATGATTCCAAATTAGCGATTCATAACTCGGAGATATTTGTTGAAGGTTAATATATCCACTAAGTAGAATTTTTTTATAATGATTCCACTTTCCATTTAAAATAATCTTTTAGAATATAAAGGTAGAACATCCTCACTTAAAGATATAACCTACTAAACATAATTTTATAGTTTGAGTTAAGTTTAGTAATTTATTGTTGCTTTAATGATTCAAGAGTTTAGAAAATTTTAATATCACTATTTTGAACATTAATTCTAATTGTACAAAGTGGCATATGGAATATTTATCATTTCTTCAAATAACTATTGTGTTAATCTAGATGCTCTGAGAAGCAGTTGCCAAGACAGCATTAAGTGGGGAAAGAGTTTATGTTGGTGCGAAATGGCTGTGCTACAGAAAATGGGAAGAGTCCAGAGAGGTTGGGAGATAGGTCTGACCTTGATGCAAATCTAATCTCAAGTGAAGGAGAGAGAAAGAGAAGATTGGGAAGAAGGAAGTTTGGGTGGGAGCCCTGTAGACTGCACCATGGTCAATAGAAGGCTCAGCAAAGCCGTTGGTGAATCCTTGAGCTCAAGTTGGCCGACAAAGAAATCCTTTGTCTTAGGCTGATCTGCTTTGTATTTCCACTGCACCTGCTCATTGGCTGGAAGCCATCTGTGAAACGTTCATCCTCTGCTCAAACCCTGTGGGGAGTTAAAGTTCAGTAACTGGGGCCCTCATTTAACTACTTTCCCTGTAGTTTATCAGGCACATTCACATGGCTACCACAACCACTAACTCCACAGCTCCAAACCTAACCTTATTCCTGATTTCTGCTCCTAAATTGTGAACTACCTACTGGAAAGCTCATTCTGAATGATGTGGTGACATCTCAAATTCAGTGATCCAGTGCTTCCTACAATGAATATATTGGTTCTGTCCTAACTCATACCACCCTTCCCCCAAGTACCAACAGCAATCTTTGCCTCTTCTCTCCTTTGCCTTCCAGATCCAAATAACCCCAATGAATTTTGTTAATCCAATCTCTATCCTATTTTTTCTCTCTGTTCTTTCTATAGGCTCCCTATGTTACCACTATAGTTTGGCTCTCATCACCTCTATACTACATTATCTGCACTGTTGGCCCCTCTGCAGTGTTCCTTACCTCCCAGCTGTCCTTTCTTTACTTTTTAACTTTTTAAAGTATGTTTATTTATTTTTGAGGGAGAGAGACATGGGGAGGAGGGGCAGAGGAGAGAGGGAGACAGAGGATCCGAAGCATGCTCTGTGCTGAGCAGACAGCCCAATGCGGGGCTCAGGCTTATGAATCCTGAGATCATGACCTGAGCCAAAGTCAGATACTTAACCAACTGCGCCAGCCAGGTGCCCCACCCCACCCCCAAGCTGTCCTTTCTAAATACTCTTAAAGTGCTGCTGCCAGATGACTCTTTTGTGAAGGGCAGCCTTCATTGTATAATTAATGTACTTAAAAAACAAACACACACCTTTAATGGCTTACAATTTCTTATAACACGAACATCTATATCCATAGCCTGTCATTCAGGGGCTTCCACGATCTGGTTCCAATCTAGCATTTCAGTTTTACTTCCTAAATTTCTTCTTGTACACACTGATTGTAGTCTTCTTGAGTTACAGCAGTACCATAATCATGCTCTGAACTTTCCTACCTTCATGAAATTTCCTCACAGACTTCCTTTTATTTTCACAGTCAGGCTTGTCCATGTTGCTTCCAAACCATCTATCACAGCCCTGCTCAAATGTTACTTCCTCCATGGATCTTCCCCCAAATCCCTTAATTGGAAGTACTCTATTTGCTGACGTTTGTTGGTAGATAAACTATACCACCAGTTTATAATAAAATTTGTGTAATGGGAGGTAGTGATGAGTGCCCATTACCCAATATGTTTTGAAATTGGTTTTGAGAGTAAAAATGTATTATTTGGCTTATGTAAATACTGAAAACTATCATCCAGCAGGAAGGCATAATTTCTGGGTATGCAGAATTTTTAACCTGTATCCCCGAAAAATGAAAATCACTCATTTCAGAAGTGTTATGGCATCATGGAAAACTGGCATGTAGCAGGCAGGCACACGACAAATTTACTGACAACTAGAAAGCACATAATATAGTAAACCAATGCTACTGTAGTATTTCATTGAGGGTTTTAACTAAATATGAAGCCACAACAGAATAAATGTGGCTGAATTATTGTATAGGTAGCTAAAGTATATGTAGGCAACAATATTTCATTAAGAATCAGAACAAATGGCACAAAAACAGACACATAGACCAATGGAATAGAATAGAAACTCCAGAACTCGACCCACAAACGTATGGCCAACTCATCTTTGACAAAGCAGGAAAGAACATCCAATGGAAAAAAGACAGCCTCTTTAACAAATGGTGCTGGGAGAACTGGACAGCAACATGCAGAAGGTTGAAACTAGACCACTTTCTCACACCATTCACAAAAATAAACTCAAAATGGATAAAGGACCTAAATGTGAGACAGGAAACCATCAAAACCTTAGAGGAGAAAGCAGGAAAAGACCTCTCTGACCTCAGCCGCAGCAATCTCTTACTCGACACATCCCCAAAGGCAAGGGAATTAAAAGCAAAAGTGAATTACTGGGACCTTATGAAGATAAAAAGCTTCTGCACAGCAAAGGAAACAACCAACAAAACTAAAAGGCAACCAACAGAATGGGAAAAGATATTCGCAAATGACATATCGGACAAAGGGCTAGTATCCAAAATCTATAAAGAGCTCACCAAACTCCACACCCAAAAAACAAATAACCCAGTGAAGAAATGGGCAGAAAACATGAATAGACACTTCTCTAAAGAAGACATCGGATGGCCAACAGGCACATGAAAAGATGTTCAGCGTCGCTCCTTATCAGGGAAATACAAATCAAAACCACACTCAGGTATCACCTCACGCCAGTCAGAGTGGCCAAAATGAACAAATCAGGAGACTACAGATGCTGGAGAGGATGTGGAGAAACGGGAACCCTCTTGCACTGTTGGTGGGAATGCAAATTGGTGCAGCCGCTCTGGAAAGCAGTGTGGAGGTTCCTCAGAAAATTAAAAATAGACCTACCCTATGACCCAGCAATAGCACTGCTAGGAATTTATCCAAGGGATACAGGAGTACTGATGCATAGAGCCACTTGTACCCCAATGTTCATAGCAGCACTCTCAACAATAGCCAAATTATGGAAAGAGCCTAAATGTCCATCAACTGATGAAGGGATAAAGAAATTGTGGTTTATATACACAATGGAATATTATGTGGCAATGAGAAAAAATGAAATATGGCCTTTTGTAGCAACGTGGATGGAACTGGAGAGTGTGATGCTAAGTGAAATAAGCCATACAGAGAAAGACAGATACCATATGGTTTCACTCTTATGTGGATCCTGAGAAACTTAACAAGAACCCATGGGGGAGGGGAAGAAAAAAAAAAAAAAAAGAGGTTAGAGTGGGAGAGAGCCAAAGCATAAGAGACTGTTAAAAACTGAGAACAAACTGAGGGTTGATGGGGGGTGGGAGGGAGGAGAGGGTGGGTGATGGGTATTGAGGAGGGCACCTTTTGGGATGAGCACTGGGTGTTGTATGGAAACCAATTTGTCAAAAAATTTCATATAAAAAAAAAGAAATAAAAATAAAGCTTTCAAATTCAAAAAAAATAAAAAAAATAAAAGATAGAGTTTAGTTCATCAAAAAAAAAAAAAAGAATCAGAACAAAGTATAAAGCACAATAGTAAATGTGAACAAAATTTCCATATTGTGTTTATAAATGAAGCAAGTATTTGTTAAATATTAGTACCTAGAAAAAAACAGTAAAGAGAATTAAGTAAATACATTAATTTATACATGATATTATAGCAATGCTTTTGTCACATTTAGTTATGGTTTGTGTTAGCAATACATTTAAATATGAAATGTTTGGGGAATAAATGAAACACTACGTTGGATCAGCCTGTGGTCTGTGACTTTTTATGTTTTTGCTAAGAAAGATGCCAAAAGGATACAAATGCAAAAACGCCAATTTTATTTGTCTTCTCTGAACCCTCACAGTGGCAAACATCTTGCCGCGTGTACCCACTTCACCCCATCGTATGTCCACGGAACTCCACTGGACTACCGGTTCTTGAGAGGAGGCTAGATGTTGATTCAGCTTTCTGTCTTCATAATTATTTGCACACGGATGAATGAAGGAAACGGAATCGACGGAATGACAGGGCAAATAGAAAGAAAAGTAAAGGCTTATCATATGGACAAGGGAGGAAAGGGAATTGATTGGAGGCTGAGAGAAGGGCATGTGAGAAAGGCATCAAAGTGTGAGAAGTACACTCTGTATATGGAGAAACCATGAGAAAAGAAGCTCAACTGGTCAAAGCCGAATCATAAAAAAGCTCACACGTCATACTGAAGGGTTTGGACTTTATTCTTTAGTCAATGGGAAATCAGTCATTCAAGGCAGTGAAAAGCCAAGGCTTGTGTTTAAAAAATATCCTTCTAGCACCATGGAAGTTGGCTCCATGGGTGTGGGGTGGGGGTGGGGAGGGTAGACAGGTGGCAGTGAGGCAAGGAGACCAATTAGAAGGAGGCTATTACAGTGTTTCAGACACGGACATGCTTGGGGTTTGTCTTAAAGCCAAAGCAATGGGAATGAAGCAAAAGAGAGGGATCTGATAAATATCTGGAAGCTTTAAGCAATAGGAGCTGGTAATTATACACAGGCAGTGAAAGAGAGAGAGCCTAGTTCAGCTCTTAGATGTTGGAATGGCGGTGCCATCCACGACAGCAGGGCTTTAAGAAAGATCATGAATCCTGTTTGGGGATCTGAGAGGTGGGAAAATAATGGGGCTCTCAAAGCAAATAGAAGAACTTTGGTTCAAGAGATAGCTGGAGAACCAAGAGAGAGTTGTTTATAATACTGTACTTTCACTGTGCTTTATCTTTTCATAGCCAAGGCCATCATTCTTTCCTTCTAGTCATTTCTTCAGGCTTTCAGAATCCCTTGATATTCAAACCGTATGTGGAAGAGCGCCAACAAAATCCTCTATTTTCCCTTATGTCTCCCTTTACTGATCATACAGAGCCTGTCCTATCCTCACTACCCCAAGGATAAAATTTAGGAAGAGACCTCTAGGCCAGTAGGTCATACTAACAAGAAATTATTTTTCAACATATAATAAGAATATCTTGGAATTCCAGAACCCTCAAAGAAAAACACCTCAAATTGTTAATGAGACTTTTTGGTGAGTAGCAGTATAAAACTTTATAAAATTCAATCTGTAAATTCCTAAATACTAGTCAGAATCCCTGATGATAATATTTTCTTAAGCAAGAGATGTCATGTTCCTTTAAAGAAATGAATCCCTACCTTCCTACAGCGGTACACTATCCTTCAAACCAAATAGAGTTATTTCTCAGGACTATAGGATTGGGTAGCAAAGGTAGTTGGTGTTTAAAAGTTAAAAAAGGAAGGAAAGACCGAAGAAAGACCAAAAAATTTTTTATTTCACTGAATATTGAACTGAATCTCCATTCAAAAGCAAAAGTGCCTGCTTTAAAACGTGAAGTAAGTATGATAAACTTAGAACCAACATAAAACAGCTCAAATAATTTACCTTATCTTATTAAGGATAAATTTACATCCACGGGGGTCATAAGTAAATTTTTTACATCAGTAAAAATTTTGGGACATCTCACCCCATTCTTCCAGCACAAACTTGAAAAAAGACCTCTGTTCAAAGTTCAAATGTGTTTCTAATGAAAAAGAGCTCTTTTCTTTACAAGGTACCTTCCTGTAGTGCTCTATGCCAGTTGTAACCTTGCTGAAGTCAGCATGCTGCATGCTCACTCTTTCTCCACTGTGGAAGAATAATTTTTAAATGCACTCATTTCAGTCATAATACTTGGCGTCTTCAAATGGTCAGGATCACTTACAAATTTCAAAACCCAAGGGGCTCAAATGGCTAACAGACAGATACAAGAGAACCATTTATTTTTGCCAGTGATGTGAAACCACCTCTGGGGCCATAAACATCATCTCAAATAGTACCAACTTGATGCGTAACATCTCTTAAAGCAGAAAGTGAAAAGCCTT
The DNA here is from genome assembly GCF_022837055.1 of Prionailurus viverrinus. Taxonomy (NCBI): domain Eukaryota; kingdom Metazoa; phylum Chordata; class Mammalia; order Carnivora; family Felidae; genus Prionailurus; species Prionailurus viverrinus. The sequence continues at coordinate 46,360,927 of NC_062567.1, read as the reverse complement.
AAACAACAGGAGAATCACTAAATTTCAGACAACACATACTTACACTGGAATGTATCTCCAAATCCTGGAACTGATACCCATATTATCTATGACACATAGGCCCAAATTTAAGCATTTAAATTCTCAACCCAGAGATCTTCTTACATGGACAACAAACAAACTCACAGCTGCCAAGTTTTATGATTCAGTCAGGAGACAATTTGTTGAAATTTCTTCCATGATCTCAATGTCTTCAGACTTTAGAAAGTGAATGGCTGGAAGCTGGAGAAATAAGAAGTGGTAGAATAACTAAAATATGAAATACTAAAATTCTACTTTTTAAGAACCAGGACAGTAACATGAATTCTTTGTAGTCTAATTCTGAGATGTGCAGGTAAAAATTATCGGCTTTTATTTTGTTTTGGTCCTGAGTAGTTATAGATGTCCACGGGATAGTGACTGTGCCGTGTTTCAATAGACTGTCATATGGTATTTTTTACTTGTTCTTCATGGTGAACATTTTTTTATCACAAATGTTGCTGATCACTCCTATGATGAAGGAAGAAATCCTGTATTTCAGAGGCTCACTAGGAAAACGGTCCCATAAATAGTTAGCATCTTCTCTATTACAGGCACTGTACTGGGAGTTTTCACTTTACTTGCTTGAAATGACTCAATTTATGTCAATTCCAAATATGAGTAGTATATTAGTTTTCTACTGCTATGTAACAAATTAAACAAATTACTGCAAATTTGCAGCTTAAAACACCGGGCATTTATGGCTTCACTGTTCTATAGGTCAGAAGTTTGGTCATGGTGTGACTGAATTTTCTGCTCGGAGTCTTAAATAGCTAAAATTAAGGTGTCAGCCAGACTGCATTCTCATCTGGACCTTTTCCAAGCATAATTCAGTTCCTGTGACTATAGAAATGAGGCTTGCATTCTCTCGCTGGCTGTCAACAAGGCGCTACTCCCAGCTCATGGAGACCTCCTGCATTTTTACCATATGGCGCCCTCCATCTTCAAAGCCAGGAGTGGAGAATCTCCCTTGTGTCAAATACTCCTCACACTTCAGATCTCTCAAGGAAGGTCCCAGTCCCTTCTACAGACTCACCTGATTAGGTTAGGATATCTAGGATCATCTCCCTATTTTAAAGTCAACTCATTTGAGATCTTAATTACATCTGCAACATCCCTTCACAGCAGCACTTAGATTAATGTTTGACTGAATAATTGGGATAAGAGATGTATACACCAGCGGATGGGGCATCTTGGGGACAATCTTAGAATCCTGCTTATCACTCTCACAAGTCTGTAACCAAAGTGTCATCTAGGCTGTATTCTCATCTGGAGATTTGACTGGGAAAGAATGTACTTCCAAGCTGATTGAGGTTGTTAGAATTCCTTTCCTTTTGGTTGGCTGTATGTCCAACCTTGGATTTTTGTTGGGTGTTGGCTGGGTGCCACTCGCTGGTGTTAGAGGCTACCCATTGCTCCCTATCATAGGCCTTCTCCATAGACAATTTACAACATGGCTGTTTGCTTCTTGAAGGCCAGTAGGAGAACACCTTTCTCTGGTCTGCTAAAACAGTCTTCTATGATGTGATCTAATCATGGGAGTGACATTACCTTTCTCATATTCTTTTGGGTTAGGAACAAGTTACATACTTGTAACTTGTAAAACTTGTGATAAAACAAGTGATAAAACTTGTAAGTTTTATCCCATACTGAAGAGAAGGGAATTATGAAAGGGTATGACTCACGGAGGGTCACATTATGGTATGTCTGCCAGAAAAGTCTACACTCAGAGCGACTGTGGAAGAAGTTCAAATAAAAGGGGTTTTCAGTTTTTTCAGTTCAGTGAACAGGGCCTGGGAGTCGGGGGGCAACTTTATGTATACTGAGTATATAGTAGTTGCACTAGACTGTCAATCCAAATGGATAAAAAGATGTCCTAACTTCAGACTCCAGATCTTATTTGAAATTGTGTGGGTTTGAATCCCAGCTCTGTCATGGGTTAACTTTACCTTTCTGTGTCTCAGTTTCCTTCTCTGAAAAAATGAAGATGATAGTGTCCCCCTTAAGGGTCATTATGAGGATGAAGAAGACACCCTTTAAAATGGAAACTGGTTGGGGCACCTGGGTGGCTCAGTCGGTTAAGCGTCCGACTTCAACTCAGGTCACGATCTCGAGGTCCGTGAGTTCAAGCCCCACGTCGGGCTCTGGGCTGATGGCTCAGAGCCTGGAGCCTGCTTCCGATTCTGTGTCTCCCTCTCTCTCTGCCCCTCCCCCGTTCATGCTCTGTCTCTCTCTGTCTCAAAAATGAATAAATGTTAAAAAAAAATAAAATGGAAACTGGTGTATGGTAAGTAAGCATTAGACATTATTTTATATTCCTTATTTCTGTCTTGGTAAGCTATAGCGCATCTGTCATTCATGAATTTATCCAAATCCAAATTCTTAATCTCATGTATTTTTTGTGATATGAAGATTGTGGTATACCCTGTCCAGTCTCTTCAACTTGAAGAATTCCTCCTTACTTCTTTTCATGGATCTGATGAGATAGTCCACATTTACTCTCTGTTCACATATTATGGTGCTGATTATATGTTAGGAAGCATTTTTCATTTCCAAACTATTAATAAGTCTCTTGAGAAAAGGGAATCTTAATTTAAATTTAATTTAACATTTTTTAATTATATGTGTTGTGTTCTTTAGTTGACGTTGGGTGGTAGGCTATAGGTGAAGGCTGATAAAATCTGGTGAGCATTGGTAGTTAAAAAATTATATATATATATATATATATATATATATACACATATATATGTGTGTGTGTGTATACACACACACACACACACACACACACATATAGTGGTGGGTGTCAAGCTGTGTGTGGGGATCTCATTGATCACATAACCAAACATCCTGGGAATTTACAGTCTGTATGTTGGGGGGCAGGAGGGGAAGCTGACTCAAATTTACTGAATTCAACTGAGTTGTACCACTTCTGTGCTCAGCTCTACACCAAACTCTATACAGGAACAAAAATGAGATAAGTCTCATTTCCTATTCTGGGGCTTATAGTGTTGCTAAGGAAACAAAGCTCATACATATTAGACAGACATAATGTAAGATTGCATGGGATTACATTGAAATTGGACAAATGAGTGTATGGGTATGAGTGATATAGGATCTCAAGGAAAGGAGGATGGATCAGGGAGGGCTTCCTTCAGAGGCTTGAGATTGGTTTGGATTACAGGTAGAATTTAGATTATCGAGTTGAGAGGTTATCATTGCTCTCATTTTGTCACAGCAGACTTTAGGGTAACAGGGATCAAAATATCCATTTGAATCATAGAAAACAAAATGCCAGAATATGAAGGGACTTGATCAATGTTATCCTTAAAAGTGTTAACATAGAATCCTGTTGTCTAGTTTTTTTTTTTTTTTAATTTTTTTTTTCAACGTTTATTTATATATTTTGGGGACAGAGAGACAGAGCATGAACGGGGGAGGGGCAGAGAGAGAGGGAGACACAGAATCGGAAACAGGCTCCAGGCTCTGAGCCATCAGCCCAGAGCCCGACGCGGGGCTCGAACTCACGGACCGCGAGATCGTGACCTGGCTGAAGTCGGACGCTTAACCGACTGCGCCACCCAGGCGCCCCTGTTGTCTAGTTTTTGTTTGTTTGTTTGTTTGTTTGTTTTAAGCAGAAAACCCTACCATTAATTTTTTTCAATATTATTTCACAACTTAAAAAATTTGAGTAGCCTTACCTGTAATTGCAAATAAATATCAGGGACAACAAAGCAGGGTATTGATTTCTCATATAATTAAAAGATGTCACAAAGTATAAAATGCTTCATCTTATCTTACATTTATGTAAGTTGGGAAAATACTTTTGGGTCCACACTTTCTTTAGATTCCCAGAACAAATCCTTGGGTAAAAAGCATGGTTTGTAGCTAGCTACATTCTATGTAGTAACCCATCTACAAAATTATATGTCACCGTATATAATGGAAAGAATATATTTTAAGTGGCTATTTATAAGTTGCATTAAATCATACAGGCAACATTATTAGTTGAGAAAGCTAGTAATTGAATGTTATTATCCAATTGTTTATGACCTTATCATTTTTCATAGTCTCTCAGAAACCAATTTTCTTCAGTGAGCTCTTGGAGTGAGTAGAAGGATAGTTAGAAATTCTTATAAAATGAAGTCTACTTCTTCCAGCTATAAATTCTTTGTCTAGTAAATACAAGTTCATCTCATGTTCGTAAAGCAGGGCACTGCACTTCTTTTCAACTAGTTTAGTACATCTTGAATGTGTTTCCTTTTTAACAGAAAAAAGAATTGTGCTCATAAATTCTCCTGAACTCCTGAAAGTCATAGTGAGCACTGCCTACAGAGAATCCATTCCAGTAGAGAGCCCTGGGATCAATATTGATAGTGACATTGAATAAATGGGTTAGCTCTTCCCTTTTAAACACTCAAGGCTACAAGTAATGCAATTTCAAGGAAAAAGATGAGGAAAAATAGGTGTGGGGGTGGGGAATCAAGGCTTATGTCTTACCGAACCAGAAAATAAATTGTCATTTGAAACCTCTATTTTCAAGTCAAACAAGAGAGGGGGGTGGGGCCTCCCACATTCACTTTAAAATAGCTAGAACTTGACGATTGCCTTCATTTTGTTTATTTGTTTGTTTGTTTGTTTGTTGTAGGACAGGCTGTTTGCTACCCAAGGACATTTGGCTAATGGGGCAAGTGGGGTTCAATTCAGTTCTCACCTGTCTTGCCAATCTATGTGCCCACATGAGAATATATCTGCTTGGACGAAGGTGACATCCTTCCAGTAGGTGGCCCTACTAAAGGCTACCCTATTGGTACTGAAAGCAAATGTATTAATTGTTAATTAATTGGAGAATCTTGAACCACTGTGATAAATGTTTTCACTCTGCTTATTCTAGTTAGAAGTGTGTGCCTTTTTTTCTCTACGTGAAGACCATGTGAAAAAGAAGACCATTTTCAACTTAGAAAGACAACTCTCAACTCTCTTCAACAGAGAAGAGAACATATTCCAGCTTCATAAAAGCCTATTGTTTGTTAATTCTACCTTTCTGTCGTGACATTTAAAAGAAAATATTTAGCTCCACGATAAATGATAATGTCAACAGTCCCTGACATGAATTCTTATCACTTGCAAAACAGTTCTATGGTGTGAGTCCCAAACACAGGTTGTAATTTTATAGTTGACATTTTACCTCAAACTGAGAAAGCTCTCCTTTGTCTTCTCTGCCTTTCAAAATTCCCCTTTCCCCATGTTTCAAAGCTCAGGACAAGATCGACCTTTTCCAAGAACCATTTCATTTTTTTCTCTTCTGTGCTAGAATAGTCTTCTATCCTGTCTGCTTATTTCCATAGCACCCAATTGGGTTGACATAGTGGCAGAGTCCAGGCCTTGGACTATGTAGCAGAAGGCCTCACAACTCCGGAGCAAAGTGGCTTGGGTGTGGGGGAGGCAGAGCAACAGCCTCAGTGGGAAGAGATCTGGAGAAGAGGCAGAGGTGGTGGCACTGCCGGCACAGGGCAATACCATGGAGTTGAGAGAAGAGGCGTTCATCATACAGAACAGCACCACCTCCATCTTTACCCTCCCAGCAGAGCCTACTGCCATTAGCATGCCCATAGGCCAACAGGGAGAGCTCTTGATCCCTCTGATACCGCCTGGGAAAAGAAAGGAAATCTGGGTAGCTGGGAGGACAGCTTTCATCCAGTGAGTACTCATCCAGAGACCATGTAGAGTATCTACTATTTGATAATTCTGTTATTCCATACCCCGACTGTCCTGCCTCGGGCTAGTGAATGGGCAAACAGCATGCACAACCACCAACATGCCCAAATTGACTTTGTGCAACTCTGCTACTTCCTGATGCTATTTCCTGCCTTATTTTACTGTGTATTTACTTCTTTCCGCATCTTCTTACTGCCTTTTTTCTAGCATATTATTTCTTTTCCCTGATATTAGGGTTAGTCTTTGAGTATGAGGATAATGAGGTCAAGTAGTCCTTGTGAGTAGAGGAGTAAGTATGTGGCTGGGAACCTAATAGACCAAAGCACACCAAATTAACCTCCCCACTCTTTCTGAAATAGGCCCTTGGGTCTTTTCTGGTGTCTTTGCTCATACTAGTCCATCTCCCTTAATCAATTTGCTTACTCTCTTGACCTATTAAAATCAAACCCATCCTTTAATATTTAGGTCAAATGCTAACTTTTAAAGTATTTCCTAAAGTATGATTTTTTATTTTCTCTGGGAATACATCTTATAGATTTCGAGGCACCTTGGGGCAGAATGAAGCATGGAAGGCCTAATGGGTGAGGGTCAGGATGCCAATGTTCCTGGACAGCAAGTAGGGGTTTAGAGGTTGGAGAGATACGTAAACCACCTTCAGCATGTTTAAGCTAAGAATGTGGAGCAAGTGGGAAAGCCAGTCAGGATCCAAAAACTGTCGCCAAAATTTTGGATATGATTAGAGCATTGAGGCCAATGTGAAGAACCAGTGCATGGTGTGGGTGTAAACATGGAACAAAGCATGTTGGTTAATTTTTTAAAGTTCGCATCTAGCTCTAGATGAATCTTTCTTACTTCCCAGAGAGTTAGTGCTTGTGAGGTAGTTCCAGAATTTTCAGCCCTTAGTTTGTACTTCTCTTGTAATACCATCCTACAGTTTGAAACGCCCAGCCCCCTTTATAGCCTGTAAGGTTCTATTTTTTTTTTTTTAATATTGTTACCTTTTTAGTGTTTATTTTTGAGAGCAGAGGAGGGGCAGAGAGAGAGGGAGATAGAATCCAAAGAGGCTCTGCACTTTCAGTACAAAGCCCAATTTGGGCTTGAATTATGAACTGTGAGTTGTTCAACCAGTTGGATGCGCCACCCAGGTGCCCACGACGCTCTCTGCCACCACCTCCGTAAGCTTCTTGAAGGTAGACGCTGTGGTTTACTCTTACTCATCTCACCTGCATTGTCCACTATAGTGCCTTTTACACAGGGATGTCAACAAATTACTTTTGAATTGTAGTTTTCAAGCTGAATTGAATTAGGGGACTCTATTAAGAAGTTAATCATACAAATCTGTTGAGATTACACACTTCTGGGATATCCAGTGGGAAATATCCAGCAATCAGTTGGAGTCTGAAGACCCAATGTTCAGAGAGAATAGATGGATGAATAGATATATTTGGGTGATTTCCATATATAAGTGAAAGCCAAAGAAGTATGTGTAGAGATTTTAAAAAAAAAAGCTCTAAGTTGAGGATTGGATACAAATTCATTTATTCAATCAATATTTATTAATTATTCAGATGTTCCAAACAGTTAGCTATGCATGATTATACAAATATAATAATAAGAAATCATCTCTCTAATCAAAGATCTCAGTCCTCCAGTGGTGGTTACAGATTAGTAAGGAGATAGTCATAGTATAATATTAAGCAGAGAAATAGTCAAGAAAGTGGATGTGACCAGCAATGGCAAGAAACGCTTTAAAAAATGAAGACAAAAGGAAGACAATTTTATTTGCCTGTAATGAGATCACTGATCATCTTTGAAAATTCTGTTTCAGAGCAGACATGAGGCAAATCTACATAATGTTTGTCATACTGGTTATATGATGACATGGAAAATACATATTCATTTTGTAAAGTCTTGCATTATTATTTGGTGCAACACCTCCTGGGAAAATTCACATATCTCCATGTTTCGTTTTCTTCCAATTTCTTCCTTTTCAGCCAAGTGAGATGCTCTGAATAATCTAAATGTTCCCTTTGACATTCATTCATCCTAAAGATGGGATCTTAATGGTCATGTTGGTCCAAATCCTAGGGCTCCAGGATCTTATATGAGTGAATTGTTTACAGCAAGAGCAGTGGCAAAAAAAGTATAGTGAGCTTATCTACAAAGTCCAATTTTATTCTCTCTTTATAATAAAGTACTTTTCATCTTCAACATACTCAGACATCTAGAGAAGATTATTCAGTAAGATCATGTCAAGGCAGTCACCAAATTTAAAGATTTGGATTAAATATTGATGATCCGTTTTCCTCACTGAAGTTTTGTTCCAGTGTTATGGGTGCCACTGCCGGTGGCTTACAGTTTCACATTACTTGAAATTAAAAGGAAGTTTTTTTCAGCTGAAACAAATTCTACAACGACTCACCAGGAAAAAAAGAACTGCCTTTCCCATAAATTACCAAGTATTTAAAAAGGTGTGGAACCCACATGCAAAAAGATTGCAACATAATGAAGAAAGTACAATGAACTAGTTATAGAGACTTAACACTGGCCATGTGTTACAAAAAGATTATGCATCAGCGTGGATGTGAAAGTACATAACAGAGACGGGTACACAGCGCATGCCCTGCAACTGTTACTTCAAGTCTAAGCCGTTTTATGCTCTTGTATATAAGTGAATAAAAGATTCAGTTTAAAGGTGTCATTAATCAATGGTTATTCATTTTATTGACAAATCAATTACAGGCACAAGTGAGAGGATTATCCCTGAGGCCTTAATGGAAATAAACTCAGAGAATCTGAGACCAAATGGCTTCCTTGGGTGAAAGGGAAAATTATGTTGTTTATTTTTCCAAAACATCTTGATCTGGATTCTGGTCAGGGTACACTGAAAAATTAATGGTGAGAAGTCTGTTTTGCATTCCTTTACTATATATATATATCTCTACACACTATGTGTGTATAGATATATATATATATATCTCTACACACACACATATCTTCTTATACATATATATGCACATTTTCTTTATCCATTCATCTATCAGTGAACAGTTGGTCTGCTTCCATAGTTTGGCTATTATAAATAATGCATCAGTGGCGCCTGGGTGGCTCAGTCAGTTGAGCGTCTGACTTTGGCTCAGGTCATAATCTCACAGTCTGTGAGTTCGAGCCCCGCGTCGGGCTCTGTGCTGACAGCTCAGAGCCTGGGACCTGTTTTGGATTCTGGGTCTCCCCCTCTCTCTGACCCTCCCCTGTTCATGCTCTGTCTCTCTCTGTCTCAAAAATAAATAAAAATGTTAAAAAATTTTTTTAAATGCCTCAATAAACATAGGGGTGCATATATCCCTTCAAATTAGTGTTTTTGTATTCTATGGAAAAATATCCAGTAGTGCATTAACTGGATCTTAGGGTAGTTCTATTTTTAACTTTCTGAGGAATCTCCATACTGTCTTCCACAGTGGCTGCACCAGTACACCTTCCTCCCAGTGCATGAGGAGTCCTTTTTCTCCACATTCTCACCAACACTTATTTCTTGAGTGTTTGATTTTAGCCATTCTTATAGGTGTGAAATGATATCTCATTATGATTTTGATTTGCATTTTCTTGATGATGATGAATGTTGAGCATCTTTTCATGTGTCTGTTGGCCATCTGGATGTCTTCTTTTGAGAGATGTCTGTTCATGTCTTCTGCCCATTTTTTAATTGGGTTGTTTGGTTTTTGGGTGTTGAATTTTATAAGTTCTTTATACATTTTGCATGACTTTTTTTCTTTTTGAGAGAGAGAGAAAGAAAGAGAGCATGAGTGGAATGGAGGAGGAGCAGAGGGAGAGGGAGAGAGACAATCTTAAGCAGGCTCCACACCCAGGCTCCATCTCCTGACCCTGGGATCATGACCTGAGCTGAAATCAAGAGTCAGATGCTTAACTGACTGAGACACCCAGGTGCCCCGATTCTTCATTTATTTTGGATACTGACACTTTATTGGATATGTCATTTGCAAATGTCTTCTCCCATTCAGTAGGTTGTCTTTTAATTTTGTTGGTTGTTTCTTTTGCTTTGCAGAATCTTTTTATTTTGATGTAGTCCCAATAGTTTATTTTTGCTTTTATTTCCCTTGCCTCTGGCGACATATCTAGAAAGATGTTGCTACAGCCAATGTCAGATAAATTACTGCCTGTCCTCTCTTCCAGAATTTTTATGATTTCAGGTGTCACATTGATGTCCTTAATCTATTTTGAGTTTATTTTTGTGTATAGTGTAAGAAAGTGGTCCAGTTTCATTTTTTCGAATGTAGCTGTCCAGTTTTCCCAACACGATTTGTTAAAGAGACTTTTTTTCCCATTGCATATTCTTGCCTCCTTTATTGAAGATTAATTGACCATATAATTGTGGGTTTGTTTCTGAGCTTTCTATTCATTTCCATTGTTCTATGTGTCTATTTTTGTGCAAGTACCATGTTGTTGTTTTGATTACTACAGCTTTGTAATATAACTTGAAGTCTGAAATTCTGATACTTCCAGTTTTGTTTTTCTTCTTCAAGATTGCTTTGGCTATTTTGGGTCTTTTGTGGTTCCGTACAAATATTAGAATTGTTTGTTCTCTTCTGTGAAAAATGCTGTTGGTTATTTTTATAGGGATTGCATTAAATCTCTAGACAGCTTTGGGTAGTATAGACATTTTAACAATGTTCTCTCTTCCAATCCACGAGCATGGAATGTCTTTCTATTTCTTTGTGTCACTTTCAATTTCTTTTATCAAAGTTTTATAACTGTCAGAATATAGGTCTTTTGCCTCCTTGCTAAGTTTATTCCTAGGTATTTTATTATTTTTGGTGCAATTGTAAATAGAATTGTTTTCTTAATTTCTCTTTCTGCTGATTTGTTATTAGCATATAGAAATTATTAGCAGCATTTCTCTTTATTTTTTATTAAAAAATTTTTTTAACATTTATTTATTATTAAGAGACAGACACAGAGCATGATCAGGGGAAGGGCCGAGAGATGGAAAGACACAGAATCTGAAGCAGGCTCCAGGCTCCGAGCTGTCCGCACAGAGCCCGACGTGGAGCTCGAACTCACAAACCGCGAGATCATAACCTGAGCTGAAGTCGGATGCTTAACCGACTGAGCAACCCAGACGCCCCTAGCAGCATTTCCTAATGGAAGTCCCACTAACTCCATTTTATTTGAATTTGAGCATTAAATGCTTAGCATTATCTTTTAAACAGTCATAAATAGGGGCGCCTGGGTGGCGCAGTTGGTTAAGCATCCGACTTCAGCCAGGTCACGATCTCGCGGTCCGTGAGTTCGAGCCCCGCGTTGGGCTCTGGGCTGATGGCTCAGAGCCTGGAGCCTGTTTCCGATTCTGTGTCTCCCTCTCTCTGCCCCTCCCCTGTTCATGCTCTGTCTCTCTCTGTCCCAAAAATAAATAAACGTTAAAAAAAATGAAAAAAAAAAAAAATAAAAATAAACAGTCATAAATAATATGCCATGTGATTTCACAAGCATATATTGAGTAATTTAGTGCTCATTAATGAGGTTAATAGGGAAACAAACCAAATTAAAATCTTTATTAAGGGACTCATTTAACACATGGAATGACCCCTCTTTGCTGGATATTATTCTCAGTGCTAGGAATAGAACTATGAGCAACCGTGAAGGGTCTGGAATTTTATTCTACTTTCAAGATAGTAAGCTAGCTTTTCTCTGTGTTATGATACTGGCAGAAGACAAGAGACCCTTGAGTCAGACACAGGACTTCATTACTCATGGTATAGCCAGCAGCATGAGCCCCCCATGTTTGCTTCTGTCAACTTCTCTCTACCCCCAAATGCCACAGGATGACACCGGGGGAAATACGTGGGTGCGTACACACCCATTGGATTGCATTATAGGGGAAGAACATTGTTCTTGGAGTATTTATCAATTTCATAATGAATGGTAACAAGCCTGTTATTTGCCTGAGAGAAGATGTTACTTCTTCCCTCCAAAGTTGCTTGCTACAAATGTAACCCTGAAAAATGGCCCAGTCCCCAGACAGAGGACCTTGTATTTTTGTCATATCTAGGAAGACTGCACAGGGACTCTTAGGGTCCATTAGTAGATTGCCTCTCCCAACAAAAGTCCTAGATCTTTGCCCTTACGGAGCTTACATTCTGATGTTAGGGTTCTTACTGGTTTAAGGGATTCCATCCTATACTGTTTCACTCCTTCTGAACTACTGTCAACATTTCCTTGAAACTTGCACTCATCTCTTCCTCACTGTTAGTTTTTACACTCCCTGTCACTCCATTTTCTGTTGTTATTTACATCTTAAGTCCCATGCATTTGTCAGATTTTGCCTATATCCCGGGCACCACACTGCTGTCATAAAGACTGGGCTGAGTTCCTCAAGAGATTCCCAGACAAGTTCTCAAAGCCTCCCTACTCATTCAAAGTATCTCTCTTGCCTAAAGCAATTGTCCCATTTAGGCCTGAAGACTCAGGTCAGTCAGAGTTTTGCCCAGGCCATTATTTAACCTGGGTCACCCTGAGCTGGGCCTCACGACTGTGGGCCTCTGTATCTGGCCTCTGTTACATATTTGTGGTAAGAGAGGGATGTCTGTTCTCTGTCCTTTTATTTCTTTCTATCCTCAGTTCGGATTCTTCATATCATGATTGTGCACTGAAATTTTGTTTTGAGTAATGACCATTAATAGAAAGAGAAGGGTTTTTTTGTCTTATCATGACCCTCCTTGGAAGACTCTAAGCCTACTTTCATAAAGAACTGTCAAGAACCACAAATGCATCTTTACTCTCCCAAGATGGAGCCAGGGTTATGGGCTGGCAGCAACAGTGCTGAGGAATACAAAAGAAACGTGGGTTCTTAGAAGAAAGGGGGACTTGACAACACCCATAGAAGGTTTATTCCATATCCTCAAATAAGATGATGGGATATAAAAGTAAAGGAATATTTTGCACTGTCTTGTAAAATCCAGTTATGTTTATTCTGGCAAAGCACTTCATCCAAATGTTCTTCCAAATAGCTTTGGGCCCAGCAGTCAGATAACCTATCTGTGGGCTGTGTGGGCAGGCCCAAGTTGTATGTTTATTTTTTTTTTCAATATATGAAATTTATTGTCAAATTGGTTTCCATATAACACCCAGTGCTCGTCCCAAAAGGTGCCCTCCTCACCAAGTTGTATGTTTAAATCAGCAACAGTTAATGTATGAGTATGACTATGTATGTGAATGAGACTGTAAATGACTCATCATTTAAAGGTGGCTGTGTATTGTAAGTGTATCTATGTATACGCACACATGTATGACTGAACTAACTAGCTCAGAGTGTGTTAGGTCCAAGATATTATCATGGTTTTGGGAAGCTACAGTGGTTGTAGTATGTCATATAGAAACACATGTTCTGGGGGCACCCAGGTGGCTCAGTTGGTTAAGCATCAGACTTTTGATTTTGGCTCAGGTCATGATCTCATGGTTTTGTGAATTCTGACTCTGCAGATCCTGCTTGAGATTCTCTCTCTCTCTCTCTCTCTCTGCCCCTCCTCAGCTTGCACTCTCTCTGTCTCTCTCAAAAAAAAAAAAAAAAAAAAACTAAAAAAAAATACTTGTTCTGTGTGAGAAAGGAAAAAATGTTGTATAAGTAAGGGAATTTGTATGAAAAAGCTACAGAATGCTTAAAAGAGAGTTAAAATCTGTGACTAAATGACAGAAGGAAATGACATTTCAAATACAATGTCCTTGTCAAGATATATTAGAGAAAATTGATGTCGTTAACAAGCATTTGGATGCCACTTACAGCTGGTACAAAACGTATGTGGAAATGAATTTCAGTGTGAGAAAAAAAGAGAACAGACTAGAGAGAGAGAACACCAATACAAAAAAATAAAATGTTTAGCCATATGTAATGATTTTAAATATCACGTTAGATTCTCAGTGATGCATCTGTGCTGACATGGTGTCCAGGATTTCCAAGCAAGTGCTCTATTCACTTTGGATTAAAGTCATTATTCCAGATTTGAGCCAAGAGCTTACCTCTGTCACAGCAGCTGAGCTGTTAGCACAGTGGAGTACAGGAGTGTAAGCTGATCAGGCAGAAGTCCTTCTGGTTTCAGAATAAAACGGAAAAGTTAGGGAGCTCCCATGAAGTTGAATTGCAAATATTGGCTTAATAGATGGTTTCAACCCAGAATTTCAAGCAAAGAAACTAAGTTAACTAAATTAAGGAAATTAAAAATGTTTCACAAAGTTGTAGAATGGGAATACATTTTTTTTTAATATTAGCTTTCACAGATGCCTAATTTCTTAAGAAATTGCCCTTCTTTTTGGAAAAGGAGCCACTTCTTGGATTCATTCACGCCACTGCCTTGCCCACTGGCTATAACTGACTGCTCCAGGATATGGCCATGACGATAGCTTGCAATGAAGTAGACTTTGGACCACTGGTAGGAAGAACTCCCTCCCCGAAACTGGAGAAACTCAAGAGGGATCAGAGAACTATGAGTCATGTTTGGCACATACCAAAAAGTGCTGCTAAAAAAAGGTGGGCTTTGGAGTCCAAGAAATGAAGATTAAGTGAGAGTCCATATAGTCCAGCACCGGGGATTATTTGAATAACATACACGGAGCTCAAGTAAGCTTTTGATATATACTTGATTGATGAACTCTTTGATTAAATCTTCTCTAAGTATTTCCTATCCCTCGTGAATTGTGAAGACTAAAACTGGATTTGGTGTGTTGATGTCATTGTCGTATTTGTATTCCAACATTGAGCAAACAAGCAAGTAACTTTTGTTGGTAAAACATAAAACCTTTTCTAGGTGGTGAAAATAAAAAGAAATATCAGAAATGACCTTGTTATTAAGGGCTTATGCCTTGGGAGACAAGACATAGCCATAAAAGGAGAAATAATAATGCAAGATAGCCCCAGATTAGTTCTGAACATATTTGTTTCCTCACTCTCCAGAAACTTCAGAGGCAAAGTTTACCCCTTGGGACTTAGTTTCTCTTTTCCTTTATCCCTCTTCAATCATCCTTTTACCATGATCCTCAACACTAAGAAGCTGGAAGTTTTAGATCATTTATAATTTCTCAATATCACTTAATTTGAGAAAGACAGCAAAGTCAGTAGTTGAGGAGGAGGAGCAAATGCGGTGGTAACCGTGGGGTGGTAGTTGCTGGGCTTCTTACACAAGGAGCGAGGCTCAGATAACCAGATACATGTGGAATGGATATCACAGGATGGGGGAAGAGCTTGAGCAGCCCATGTTTGAGGAATGAATGCGCAGACATGTTTTGCTGAAATAGGTAGGGTAAGGTACTCTGGGAAAGAAAAGAAAATGTTGGAAAGATATGGGGCAGTAGAAAGATTGTGAAAGATCTTTAATAGAGACTTATTTAACCTGCAAGCAATGAAAAGTTAATGCAAGTTGCCGCATATGTGTGTTATGTTTTCAAAGCAGGTAGTAGGAATTCTGAATTGATATATAGAATGGATTAAAGATGGGAGGAGCTAAGAGGTGGACTGACTATACAGTGGCCTTAATAAGAGCTAGAAATGAATGAAATAATCATATTATTCAACTTCCTCCTTTTCTGATAATGTGTGTGTGTGTGTGTGTGTGTGTGTGTGTGTGTGTGTGTGTGTTAGGGTGGAGGATGAGAAAGTTTGGCACAGAGGTTTTCTCAGACAGCAGAAACAGACTGGAACTCAGGTATCCTCACTCACAATTACGGACTGTTTATGATTAGGAATCTATTGCAACATGTGGAGCTAACAAATGAATGCCCAAAATGCCATTTGAAATGGAGATGAAACAGACATTTGAGAGGAAGTATAAAGTAAGAACCAGTGAAGGTGTGATTGCTGATTGGATAGTGTATTCATTTGCTACTGCTGCTCTGACAAATTAGCATAAACTTGATGGTCTAGACAACACAAATTTATTGCCTTACCATTCTGAAAGTCAGAGGTCCAAAATGGGTTCCACTGGGCCAAAATCAAGGTGTTGACAGGGCTGCATTCCTTCTGGAGGCTCTATGGGAGGGTCTGTTTCCTTGTCTTTTCCAGCTTCTCGAGGTCGCCCACCTCTCTTGGCTTGTGGCTCCTTTCCATCTTCCAAGCCAGTGGCCTATCAAGTCTTTCGAAGCCATGTCACTCTACCATTGACTCTTCCTTCTCCCTCATCAACACTTATAGGATCCTTGTGATTAAGGTTGGGCTCACCATACAAACAAGATAATTTCCTTGTTTTAAGGGCAGCTGATTAGCAACCTTAATTCCATTTACAACCTTAATTCTCCCTGGTGATGTAATATAACATTATCACAGGTTCCAGGGATTTGGACATGGACATCTCTTTGGAGTCAGGGGGTGTCATTATTCTGCCTACTATATATAGATTAGATGGAGGTAAAATAAATCAAGGACAACTCCAAGGTTTTGAACCTGGAAAAAAATGTAAAGAAAATGATACCTATATCAGAAACAAGGCAGTTGAGGGGAAATTGATATGTGGACAAATCATCTTGAGAAACATTGAGTTTTTTTTTTTTTTTTTAATGTTTATTCATCCTTGAGACAGACAGAGAATGAACAGGGGAGGGGCAGAGAGAGAGGGAGACACGGAATCCGAAGCAGGCGCCAGGCTCTGAGCTGTCAGCACAGAGCCCGATGCGGGGTCAAACCCACAAACTGTGAGATCATGACCTGAGTCGAAGTCGGACGCTTAACTGACTGAGCCACCCAGGCGCCCCAGAAAAACATTGAGTTTTAATTAATGTTATATGCAAATGAAATTTCCCAACAGCCTTTATTGAGAATTTTTATCAGTATTAGAAAAATTGCTATTTGACTACTGCCAACTATTACTATGGTAAGACCTTTTCCATGTTCTTAATTTTTCTATTTGTATATTTCAGTTATTCAATCAGTTTTTGCAGTAACACCTCAATATAAAGTGTATATGGATGTTTGTGATGCACCATAAAAATTCATATTATGATTAATATGTCTTACACTTCCAGAATTTAGTTATTTTGCCTTTGAAATAATTTTCCCATGCACAGTTTTATATTATATATAAAAAACTAAAAACAAGGCTCTAATGTATTTTCTCATAGACCCAGTGTTTTAATGGAGTTCTATGCAAGTTCAGGTGAAAATCCTTCTCCATAGTAGGTACAATATTCAAAGTCCAGAGCAGTTGGCCATGAGTCAAAACATTTCTAGATAGTTGCATATGTCACTAACAAGTACCATTGTGAAATATTCCAAACAACGTTGCGGAACCAATGCCAACATCTTATCATTTTGAGAAATTTATTTCCCCCAATATTTTGCTTTATAAGTTTATTAGGTGATTGGTCAAAGTAATGCTGGTAGGGTACAAGAATAAGTAGTAAGACAGCAAGACTTCTATGGTATAGTAATTAAAATGGCATTGTATTAACACAAGAAAAGATAAATAGACCAAAGGTAAAGAATCAATAATCCAGAAACAGACAAAAATCTATATAGGGAACAGAGTGTATAACAGTTCTTAAGAAAGAATAAAAGGGTTCTGAGATAAGTGGCCTTTAAAGGAAGAGAGAAAAATATCTCTCTACTTCACAGAATACAAAAAATAAATTTCAGATGCTTATGATTCATATATGTCAAGTGAAATCTTAAAATATTAAAAAAAATATAGCAGAATATAGTCATGTCCCTAAAAGTACCAGCTGTAAGGAAATGGATTATTAAATTTAGTGACATAAAAATTTAAAAACTGCATTGACAAAGACATTATTTAAAAACTTAAAATGCAAACCAAAATTGGGGAAGATTTTTAAAATAGATCTGACTAATAGAGAATTATAATCCAGAATACATGAAGAGTCCCTGCAAATCAGTAAGAATAAGATAAATAGCCCTATAAAAAATATGCAATGGATAGGGCAAAAATTTAGAAACAACATCAAAAAGGTGATAAACACAGAGATGTTCAATCACACCCAAATTCAAGAAAAAAAAATTAAAATACAATAAGACATTATTTTACCACCATCACACTGGCAAAAACTTGAAATGATTGATAATACCGAGTGATGATCGGGGTGGGAGGAATTAGTCTCAAATTCTGTCGGCAAGGATGAAAATTGGTACAAATGCTTTGGAAATTAACCTTGACTTTATTTAAAGTGATCATAAACCTTAGCCCAGAAAATTTCAACATCAAATATATATTTCTAGATAAACATTTATAAACATGCCCATAGAAGCATGTTCAAGGAATGTTTGTTCCAGTATTTTTTATAGTAGTAAAAGTTTGGAAATAACTTGACTTTTCATCACTAGAACAATGGATAAATTAATTGTGCTATTTTAACACAGTGGAAGACTATACAGAATTTAAGTGGATGAACTAAGTCTACATATGTACACATAGATACAGTTTTACATTTTAAACACCATGCTGAGTGTAAAAAAGCAGGCTTTGTAAGTTGTTTTATTATACATTTACACAAAACGTCCAAACTATTCAAAACAGATAGATATTTTATTAACGGATCTATATGTAAATAGTAAAAGGATCAAATACGTGTGGGAATGATGCACACAAACTTTAGGACAGTGGTTATTTCTAGGCAAGGTGGCAAATGTGAAGATCAGGGATTTCAACTTATGTTGTAATCTTTTTTGTTTCTTAGAAAAATATTGGTGCATAAGTGGCCAAACAACATATTTTGAAATCTTGAAGGTGTGTTTATGGGCCTACTACATATGTGTGTAATATGAAGGGTTTTTTCATCCTATTATTTTCTAACAGTTTTTTTTTTAATGTTTTTATTTATCTGTGAGAGAGACAGAGCATGGGCAGGGGAATGGCAGAGAGAGAGGGAGACAGAATCTGAAGCAGGCTCCAGGCTCCAAGTTATCAGCACAGAGCCGGACGTGGGCTGGAGCTCACAGACCGCGAGATCATGACCTGAGCCTGAGTCAGACGCCCAACCCACCGAGCCACCCAGGAGCCCTCTAACAGTTTTACTGAAATATAATTCAAATGCCATACACAT
Organism: Prionailurus viverrinus; assembly: GCF_022837055.1. Classification (NCBI taxonomy): domain Eukaryota; kingdom Metazoa; phylum Chordata; class Mammalia; order Carnivora; family Felidae; genus Prionailurus; species Prionailurus viverrinus. The sequence goes on along the minus strand of NC_062567.1, from coordinate 46,342,102 downwards.
CTACCAATTGAAACTATTCAATGATTTTTTAGTATATTCAGAAGGTTATGCAATTATAACTGTTATCAATTCTAGAATATTTTCATCACTCCAAAATGAAATTGTGCTCTCGTTAGCAGTCACTCCTCACTTCCCCCAAGCCCTCCATTGCCCAAGGCAAGGATGAATCTCCTACTACAACATAGATGGATGTGGCATATAGCAGTACTTCATTTCTCTTTGTGGCCAAATAATATTCCACTGTTTGAGCATATCATATTTTGTGTATTCATTCATCTGTTGGTGGACATTTGTATTGTTTCCACTTTTTGATCACTGTGAGTAATGCTGCCATGAACATTTGTGGGCAAGTTCTTATGTGGACATGTATTCACATGATCTAGGAATGGAATGGCTAGGTCATATGCTCACTCTATATGCAACATTCTGAGGACCTGCCAAACTGCTTTCCGGAACAACTGCATCATTGTACCTTCTTGCGAATAATGTGTGAGGGTCCTTCACATCCTTGCCAACATTTGCTGTTGTCTTTATTTTTAATTACAGCCATTCTATTGAGTGTGGACTGGAGCCTCTCTGTGTTTCTGATTTGCATTCCCCTGATGGCTAATGATATTGAATATCTTTCCATGTGTTTATTATTTCTCTGCTTTCTTGAATGTACAAATTTTTTTAACTCAAAAAATTTTTAACTAATCCTTGCAAATTTAATCTTGATATGGAGGCTGATGCCATCTGAAGCTTGTTAATGTTGAATTGGGTGAATATTGAAAAACGGAAGAATGCTTTAAATGTTTTTTCAAATACATATTTGGGACAGAAATGCACAGAACATAAAGCAAGAACAATGTTCAATCAGCAGTAGAGAGAAAAGCTGTTAATTGATGTTAATGTAATTATATCAAAATATAAAACCTCCATTTCACAATTAGAAGAAAGGGGTATATAAGGATTCAACATGATTGATGAGTCAATATCTAGATCCATTTTTATGCAATAGAATACAAAAAAAATAGAATTGGAACACAGTGAGACAGAGGCTAGTGGGTGCTCTCCCGTGATAATTTAAAATAGATCATAAAATCTGGGACAGAAACTTCTAGTAAAACAACCTGTTTGGTAAGAATACATTAAATTGAGAAGCAAATGTTGATCTTTGTTACTGACTGTTGTAATTCAAGTTCATTTCAAAGTTTGATGAAATTTGATGATTATGTCAAGGATCAGAGCAATACATTCTTCTACTCCTTTAATAGGATAAGAGTGCCAGAAAATGACATGGTGGTGAAAGACTTATTTAAAAGAGCTGTGAGGGGCACCTGGGTGGCTCGGTGTGTTAAGCGTCCCACTCTTGGTTTTGGCTCAGGCCATCATCTCCTGGTCCGTGAGTTCCAGCCCCACATTGGGCTCTGTGCTGACAGCTCAGAGCCTGGAGCCTGCTTCAGATACTGTGTCTCCCTCTCTCTCTGCCCCTCCCCCAGTTGCGCTCTCTCTCTCTCTCTCTCTCTCTCTCTCTCAAAAATAAATAAAAATTTGGGGCGCCTGGGTGGCGCAGTCGGTTAAGCGTCCGACTTCAGCCAGGTCACGATCTCGCGGTCCGTGAGTTCGAGCCCCGCGTCAGGCTCTGGGCTGATGGCTCAGAGCCTGGAGCCTGTTTCCGATTCTGTGTCTCCCTCTCTCTCTGCCCCTCCCCCGTTCATGCTCTGTCTCTCTCTGTCCCAAAAATAAATAAACGTTCAAAAAAAGAAAATTAAATAAATAAATAAATAAATAAATAAAAATTTTAAAAAAGAGTTGTGAAATCATAGTCGGTATGGACCGGGAGAATTAATCATCTTTGTTTCCCGAAGTACTCTCATTCATTTCAAATACTGAAATTTGTCTAATGGAAAGTACATCTTTATTATCATTATTGTTACTATTATTATTATTCACAGTGAGAAAAGAGTATTAGAAAGTATTCATTGTGAGGGGTGCCTGGATGGTTCAGTTGGTTAAGCGTCCGACTTCAGCTTGGGTCATGATCTCACGGTTCATGAGTTCGAGCCCTGCGTAGGGCTCTGGGATGACAGATTGGAGCCTGGAGCCTACTTTGGATTCTGTGGCTCCCTCTCTCTCTGCCCCTCCCCCTCATGCTCTGTCTCTCTCCATCTCTCAAAAATTAATAAATGTTAAAAAAAATTAAAAATCTATATTAGAAAAACAAAAGTGCTCATTGTGAGAAAATCTATTAGTGAGCACATAAAAAGATAGACCTCCTTCAGCAGCCATCTTGGAAGCAATAAGTAATATATCCATATTATAAACATTTGGGCATGTTCTAAGTATCATCAACTTAATTCATATAACATGTGAAAAAAGCAGTCATAACTTCCATGAATATAACTAAGGAAGGAAAAGAAAATATTGTCAACTTTTCCTTCTTAAGTCCTTTTCTGCCCTTCTCACTAATTTCAATCTTGGTCAAACTTCTTTGCGAATTAAAGGAAGAACCAGCCTCCAGCCTAAATGATTTTCAAAGAAGAAAGGGAACATGCAAATCTCCTGGGGCTAGAGCAGCGACTATACGTGACTGAGAGGATTTCTGGCCATTCGTTCACTCACCAAATATTACTGAAATCTACCTACATAGGCCAGGCATTCCAGGAGCACGTGGTTTAAAAAGGAAGCAGATAAATAAACATCCTAACAAGGCAGGGTGGTAAAGACTAAAGTATAAGTCTCTGCAGGGTTTTAAGGGAGAATAGTGTAAGCTAGGTACCTAAATTGAACTCTAGTCATGCAAGTTTTCTTTAAAAAGGCAATTCTTGAGCCCTGCCCCAAAGAATGGATTTCACAGACACAACCAGGTGAGGGGTTTGCAGAAGTGTATTACACACAGCAACAGGAGCACATGTCCACAGGCAAAAGAGAGAACAGCACATTTGGAGAAATGCTCATAATTCAGTGTATTTGAGCTTGCGGGACTGTATGTGGTGGCAGAAGGCTGGTAGGATAGGACCTTAGCAATACGGCTGTTCATAAATTGCCTTGTGTGTGCCATGCTAAGGAATTTGAGCTTCCTTCTGAAGACAGCAGGGAGGTACTAAAGGTCTTAAAGCTGGGCATTAATGTGATTAATGAGATTTAAAGGTCTAGACCTCAACAGCTTAGGGCTAAAAATAAGATCATAGCTACTATCAGTAATCAAGTTATGTTGACCGTAATGACAAACATTTATAAACTGTTGCTTGTGTGGCAGCTGCTATTCTTGGTACACACAGCCGTTTATTCACAGGTTTAGCCCAGCTTTCTCTAGTTGCTGTCCACAGGGAAACTCCCATCGCCCCCCTCATGAAATATCTGCCTTGCCGGGCACGGCTGCCTGCTCTTCGCTGCTTTTGCAAATCTAAGAATTAAGTACAACTTCTGTACAAATCCCTATTCTTGTCCCACCCTCTGGTCAGGCAGACGCCTTGACTAAATCTATGTGCCAGGATCAGCTCATCAATGTCCACTAAAATCATTTCATATATCTCCTTTGTTGGGAGGCAAAAATCTGCTTTCTAGTGTGGGAAATAGGAAACTTCTTCTCCCACTTCAAGCCATCACCTGCCGTCTGATTCTTTAGTTGTGCACATGGGATTTTACTTAGTGGATAGATGATTGACATGGCAAACATATATGCCCTTTAGGGAAAACACCATTCGCCAGTGTTGCAGTCATGATCTCAGACCAGGAGCACAAAATGTGATCGAATCCAACTACTATGATTAAAGGAAATTTGGTTTTGATATGATTCCTAATTTCTCCCCACTGTGGGACTAGAGAAACATGGTCAAACATGGGTAAAGAATTCTCTGTTTGGGGGCGCCTAGGTGGTTCAGTCGGTTGGGCATCCCACTTGCAGCTCAGGTCATGATCTCACGGTTTATGGGTCAGAGCCCCACACTGGGCTCTGTGCTGGAGCCTGGAGCCTGGAGCCTGCTTTGGATTCTCTGTCTCCCTCTCTCTCTGCCCTTCCCCCACTTGTGCTCGTGCTCTCTCTCTCTCTGTCATAAATAAATAAACATTAATAAAAAGTTTTAAAAAATCATTCTGTATTAGTGCAGTTAAGATATGAACTTGGCTTTCAAGTCAGATTTTAAGGCGTGGCTCCATCACTGTACTATGTGACTTTGATAATTTAAGTTTCTTAACCTCTCCAAGACAGAGGTTCTTCAGGCATAGATAGTAATGTCTATATCCAAGATGGTTGTGAGGATAAAATGAGATATGTTAAGTTCTAGAACAGTGTCTGGCATGTAATAAGAAATAAATAGTAGATATTATTATTTTGATTTATAATTCTTTATGATTCTTCATTTCCTCCTGATTGTTTTCACATTGTTCTGTATTATCATCTTCCTAATATCAAAGTGTTTATACTACAGTAACAATTTTCAGTCCTTTCTGCCTCTACAATTGTTTGGAATATCAATTATTTTCATTTGCTTTTTTCTAATCATGTATGCTTCTACAACTTTTTTTTTTTTACATTTATTTATTTTTGAGAGTCAGAGAAAGACAGAGCGTGAGCAGGGGAGGGGCAGAGAGAGAAGGAGACACAGAATCTGAAGCAGGCTCCAGGCTCTGAGCTGTCAGCACAGAACCTGATGCGAGGCTTGAACCCATGAACCCTGAGATCATGACCTGAGCCGAAGTCGAATGCTTAACCGACTGAGCCACCCAGGCTCCCCTAATCATGTATGCTTCTAAATTCTGGCTTTGTTGCATAGAAAAGTATCTGATACCACTTGTTAAAATCTGACAGACTGATTTTTTTGTTGTGACTAGATTTCAAAGTGTTACTTCTTCTGGATATCTGGTTTTTATGCCTTTTCTCTCTTAAAGTAGAATGTAGTTCTTACTCCCTCAACGTAATTTCAGAAATTAGTAAGCATTCCACATTTAGTGCAGTTTATCTTTACATTTTCCATTCATACTACACAGCTTAACAGATTTTGTGGAGGTCCTGCAACTAGATGCTACTGGTAACAAGCCATGGCTCCCACTCTTAAAAGAACTCATGCTTTTCTGCAGAAGATGGATATGCAAAAGGTAATTGAAATACAATCTTGTAAGTGTAATAATAGAAGTTACATGTGGTTTAGGCAAAATTGAAAACACAATGCATTTAGTAATAAACCACCTGCAACAGAGAAGGAGGGGTAAGGGAAAGCTTCAAAGGTAAGGCCATGTTTACACTACGTCTTGGCAAACAGAGTCACTCTGTATACGTATGAAGAGAGGGATGGCATTCTGCTTAGGAGTGGGGTGTGTGTTCTCTCTCTGCCCCTCCCCCGTTCATGCTCTGTCTCTCTCTGTCCCAAAAATAAATAAACGTTGAAAAAAAAAATTTAAAAAAAAAAAAAAAAAAAAAAAGGAGTGGGGTGTGTGTGTGTGTGTGTGTGTGTGTGTGTACGTGTGCACTCACATGAAGTGGTGCACAGAAAGGCATGGAGGCATGAAACAGCATGATGGCTCTTTCAGGAAATGGAATAGTTTGGGAAATCAGCAGAGGAAGAAGATAACAGAGAAGAAGACAAGGGCTATATCATGGAGGATTTACTGTATTGGATTATGGAGACTGGACTATTTTAAGTATGGATATTTTAAGTATGATATTAAGTATGATATTTAAGTATTTAAGTATGATATATCATATATATGATATTTAAGTATTTAAGTATGATATATATCATATTTAAGTATGATATATTATATATACTTAAGTATTTAAGTATTTAAGTATGATATATTAAGTATGATATTTAAGATTGGATATTTTAAGTATGATAGTCACATGATCTTATTTGTATTTTAGGGATAGTCAGTCGGGCAGCAGTTTGTAGGATTGCTTCCAGTTTCCTTCGGAAGTAGTTTGACCTACATGGAGACCTTTGTAATGACCAAGGAAAGAAATAAGGGCCTGATATATGTTAGTACTAATGATGATGATCTGGCAAATTGAGGGTGTTTTAAGAAGGAATTAACCTAAGAACCTACTGAGCTAATGGGTGTGGATGAAGGGGAGAAACTGAATTATTTAGGGAGAAGGATGATGATTCTGATTTGGGGCTGAGATTCCTGTAAAATGCATAGATGGAAATGTTGGCTTATAGGTGTGGAATTCAGTGGAGAAGTTTGGGCTAGACATGTAAATATTGGGAGCTGTGACCAGGAAAGGTAGAATTATAATAGAAGCGGACCAGGAGCAGAACTGTGAAGATACCAACGCTCTTTGGGGAGAAAGAGGACACAAGACCATCGGAGACTGAGAAGAAGCGAGAGAGCCTGGAGTGGGGGGAGCACTATCATCAAAATGTTCAAGGAGGAAGTGGTCCTCTGACTAATAGTACTAGAAACTCTGAATAGCATATCCTTGGAAGGAAAAACACTACCAGTGCAAATACCTACTCGCTTTTTTAGTCTCTCATTTTATTGCTTTGACTGCTCATGCCTAACCTTGCACATTGTTGTTAAACAATAACTGACAATGTTAGTGATGCCTGTAAAACCAGAGAACATAGAGTTTTCTCACAAATAAAAAAAAAGGCATTTTCTTCAGCATAAAAATAATAAATAGAAGAAAAACCTGTAATATTTGTCATTTACTGTATGATGAAATCTTCCAATTTCTGTAAAATCCAACTATATCATCCTCGTAAAAGTAAAAAGTTAACTGAAAACTACTTCAGTGTGCCCTATATTGAGTTAATACTATTCTCTCATTATAGAATAATACTTTAGATTTATTCATCATCAGAAGTTACCTGCTATGTTCCACATAACTCTATATAGAAAAATTTCCCATTCTGTTTCACTTTCTTATAACTACATATTAAAATACAATTTTAGAGGGACACCTGGGTGGCTTAGTCAGTTAGGCGACTGACTCTTGATTTGGGCTCAGTTCATGACCTCATGGTCGTGAGATTGAGCCATGCATTGGGCTCCCCACTAGGCATGGAGCCTGCTTAAGATTCTTTTCCTCCCTCTCCCTCTGCCCCTCCCCCACTCGCATGCACATGCACGCACATGCTCTCTCTCCCTCTCAAAAAATACAATTTTAGAACACCTAACGATTATATAATTAGAATATTGCATTTTAAGAGAAGATATACCTTACCTAATTAAGAATTGTTTAATTAAGATAAAGAAGTATAAGCAAAGACCATTTTTTTAGTCATAATTACCAGTATTGCTTCATGGTGAAAATTTGACCAATTTTCTTAGAGAAAAGCATTGGTTGGACATTAAAGTTGGGTCCTGATTCTGTTGCTAAAATTTTTAGTAATCTTGAAAAAAATTAATTCACATAGCTAGGCTTTGGTTTTGTTGTCTAAAACACGTGATAAAAATAACTTTCCTAGTATATGTTTTAAGGGTAAAGATGATATCACAAAAAAAGACTTAGAAGAAAATTGGGGCTCTGTAAGTAGAAATTGTTGTTAATCTCAGTTCCAAATGAGCAAATGTTTCCAAATACCTCAAGAAAAATCAAGTTATGACTCTTTAATAGTGAAAACCCAAAATAGCTATCTAAAATAATACATAGCATTAGTATAATTTCTAAAATATAAAGTACACAATTTAATTTTGGATAACAGATAATATTGATGTTACCAGTTAAAGCAGAGAGACCATTTTTAATGCCAAAAATTATGGTAGTTTCTATCCTTAAACTGTGCTATATTTTCACTGTGGTTTTTATTTACAAAACTGGGTTTGGTTGTACTATATTATAAAGAATAGGGAATTTCCATAGGAATGAACGTTGAAAATAGAACCAAATTCTCCTTCTAGTCTATAGAGATTAAAGATCAAAAAAATATTTTTTCCTTTTTTTCTTTTTTTGTCAGGGAGGAGCACTCCTCTCATCAACAAGGAGGAATTTATGTTCACTTGCTTTAAGTCTGGGTAGGGTTTGTGCGGCTAATAGAATACAGCAGAAGTGATAATGTCACAGTTTCTGAGCCTAAGCCTTAAGATCCTTACAGTTTCAACTTCCTTGTGAAATATTAGCTTCTGGAATCCATTTGCCATGCCATGAGGAAGCCCAAGCAGTCCTATGGCGAGGCTCATGCAGAGAAGCTCATGTGTAGAGGACCCACTGCACACCCATCCAACAGCCTCAGCTGAGTTGTAGCTAAGCTAGGCACTTGCTAGCTGTGTAAACGAACCATCATGGAAGTAGATTTTGCCCTGGTCAAGTTGTCTCAGCTGACGCTGGGGTGAACAAAACATGCCTTTCCAACAAAGACCAGCCCAAATATTGCAAACTCCTGAGCAAAATAAGTGATTATTTTGTTTTAAGTCACTGAGTTTTGAGTGGTTTGTTATGCAGTAATAGAAGACTGGAATATACTCTTGAAACTATCACAGTATAAATGAAGAAGGATCCTTAAATAAAATATTTATATTGAAGCTTTAAAGTTACATGACGTTAAAACAAAGTTTTTGTGTATATTATTTTAATGGTTGGAATGGTTCTTTCATTCTACACATAGACACTACACATAGAGTTACCACTTCAATGTCTGGACTAACATTGGAAAGTTGGAACTCTGGGTAAATATAAGAAGCATAGGAAATTAACACAATAAATTCAAACAGGTAATACACTGACAGATACAATATTTTCAAATATGCTAGCCATGCACTTTTCTCTGACACTATTCTCATGTCACATGGGCCAGTTTTCATCATCTAGTTGCTAGTAGGAACCCCCTCAGCAAAATTTTATGGTCACAGATTGGACCAAATGACAAAGGAATTAAATAAAACTTTACCTTACTTAATCACTATTTCCACTCATATAACACTTATTGTTTCTTGCTACTAAAATAAAACTAATGTACATTTGTGGTACAAGACTGTGGCCATGGTTGACAAATAGGAAACTATTATAATGATTCTGTTAAAAGCAGTAATGGAAATTCTATTATCAATGCAAACATATTGTGTATTTAAACTGAGGTCTTGGGAGATAGTGAGGAAGCAGTACCTGTAGGGGTTACTACATCATGGCAGCCCTGTTGTCCTTCATCATTTATTGCCTTAGGTGTGGGCAGGTGAACCAAGTCAAGCCAAAGAGACATGGGAGAGGCTAGCGGGGGCTATTTGGAAATGATTTCCTCCCTTGTAGCAGAGAGATGCCTTAAGGAGAATACCTCCTTTCTTACTTCTTTTGCAACTTTTGTGTGACTGCACAATACTGAAGAAGAATCTCTAACCATTGTGCAATCACATAATTGGCAGATGGGAAATATGGGAAGAACCTGTGTCTTTTATGATATTGAAACTCTTCCCCTAGTTTTGAACTGCCTACCTCCAGACTTTATTTTATGATTTTTTAATGTTTATTTGTTTAGAGAGGGAGAGAGAGTGTGTGATTGGGGAGGGACAGAGAGAGAGGGAGAGAGAGAATCCCAAGCAGGCTCTGCACTATGAGCACAGAGCCTGACCTGGGGCTCCATCCCAGGAACTGTCAGATCATGACCTGAGCTGAAACCAAGAGTGGGATGCTTAACTTACTGAGCCACCCAGATACCCCCAGGCTTTATTTTTGAGTGAAATAACTGAATGGTTCACTACTGTTTAATAGTAGTACTGTTTAACTCCATACAGCCTAATTTAAGTTTACTTCTTTTGATTACAATGGGCAGTGACACGTAGGCCATAAAATCACGACCATATAATTCTAGACACTTGTAGCTTTCAACATTAGGGAGGAATAGTTACCTAATAAGCAAGTTTTCAATCTCAAAACTGCAAGTAGTATGAAGCAATGAGATAAAGTGTTTGATGAAAGGTGGGTAATTGGATGTTAGTAAGGCTGAGGATAGCTGGAGAACCAGATCAAGGCACATAGACTCACAATGATGGAGGAAATGTCCATAGCAGAAGCTTTTGAGGGTTGGTTGGGATGGATAAAGCAAAAAGTTGGGGCACCAAAACTTAGGTCTTGAGGAGAAAGAAAAGAATTGAAGATCGATTCTATTTTTAAAGTTTTCCTTAGGACCAGCCACAATAGAGAGAAATAGGAAAGAATGCAATTTGTATGGATCATGTTTCTCTTTTATGTTATTCAAAGAGCCTGTGTTTGGAGCTTAATAATTTGCAACTTTCTACCTGTATAAATTTGGATAAATTACTTCCCTCTCTCCCTGAGTTTGTTTCCTCATTTGTAAAATGGGGATAATAATACTTCCTTCACAGGACTTTGAGAAGATTACATGAAATGTGCGTGTGTGTGTGTGTGTGTGTGTGTGTGTGTGTATACACATATATATGTAAAATTACTTAGCAAAGTGCTCTAGACATAATGCCTCCCCCATTTCCCCTCCAGAAGTGTTAGATTTATTTAATCAATGGTACTGTATTGCTTACCAGCTGTTCTGCTTTAGGCAGTAGTCATATATAGGTGAACAAGATAAAGCCTACATCTAGGGGATGAATATAAAAAGTTTTAATTAGAAATGACTGACTGGTGTTTAAAAAGATACTGAAAACAGATTCTTGATGTTTGGAAACTTATGTATAACATGAAATAAAGAAACATATAAAAGTTTGGTAAATATTTATAAAGGAAAATACGTACTGAATTTTATTTTATTACTTGTTTGTTTAGAGTGTGAGCAGGGGAGAGGGGCAGAGGGAGAGAGAGAGAGAATCCCAAGCAGGCTCCACCCTTGGAGTGGAGCCCAATGTGGGGCTTGAACCCACAACCCTAGCATCATTACTGGAGCCTATATCAAGAGTAGGATGCTCAACTGACTAAGCCACCCAGGGTCCCCAGAGAGAAAGTGGGAGAGGAGAGGGGCAGAGAGAGAGAATCTCAAGCACACTCCACACTAAATTTTAATACACAATAGATTTGTTCTGTTTTATTTGGAATTTCCTTTTAAAATACTTGTATTTCTGAATTGTAGTGGACATGAGAATATGATTTCCTGGAGGACTTTGTACAGAGGGAAAGGGAAAGTTGAGTAGTTCACATAAATGAAACTAAAACATAGGGGATGTGAGTAGCTGAGTAGTTCACATAAATGAAACTAAAACATAAGGGATTTAGATCCAAACGAGGTTAGGAAAAATAGCACAGAGTGAAGTCTATAGGTATAATGAGGCAGGAAAAAGAAGTATTGGTTGACAGTTTATCATGAAAGAATGAGATACAAATAGTCTCTTTAAATTATGCAAATACTAAACAAACAAACAACAACACTAACAAAACATAGCTGGAGGCTAACTAGAAAGAAATAGCCAGGGTAAAAACTGAAGAAGAATGAATAGTATGTAATATAAAATACTTTTCATGCATTTTAGGAGCCCATAAAGGAAGACAGATCAAATGTGTGCTGGGCATACTTATATCTTACCAGAATATCATTTACTGAAAGTCAACAAAAAGCTGCAGAAACGACAAAAGGGCATAGTCTAGCAGTAACAATTAGTTGCATTGAGAAAAATGGGAACAATTTTCTATTCAGACTATAATCCCTTCCAAGAGATTATGTGTATAAATGCCTGTATACATGTCTTAGGAAAAAAAAATCTATAAAATGCTTTTAATCTAAGGCCATATCTAAAATATTTGGGTATTATAGAGTGGTTAAGAGGAATTATTTTTGTTTTCATTCCTGTCACAGACCCACATGTTTTCTTTGTAAATCAATTTTTGAACCAGAGCAGATCAGAAAGTCTGCAGTTGTTTAGAGCTTTTAAAACATCTGGAAAGTTATTCTGGCAAGTAGAGTCAAATCCATGAGCAAAACACATGTTTTCCACTGCAGCGGGAAAACACAACTTTCTTACATGTATTGCATATTGTCCAAATCCATTTCAGAAATAAGATTCTATCTCTTAAAGGGTCTTGGTACCACAGCGCTTTCCTAAACTCTGCCAATAAAAGCATAGCCAAGGCCATTTAGGTGTTTGCAAGTCAGTATTTTATAATAATCTTTTTATCTTGTGTTTTATAAAGCAAGAGAAGTTAAGTTATAAAAATCTAAGTTGCCTTTCTAAGCCCGTCGTTAAAAAGTTGAATTGGATTAAAACCAATTGGCAGAACCCTTAGGAGCTAAAAGTGGGGAGGGACAGTAGGTCACTAGGGAATAGCGGCAGGAGAGTGTGCTGGCCTTTTCCCCCAGAGAAAGCAAAGAGAAGCTTCCTCTCAATGACCATTAGGAAAGAGTATCGAAGCTCTAAGAGGTGGGTCTTGTCAAAAAGTCAGGAACTGTTGTGTCCCAGGAATATAGGAAATGGATCCATGCAAAAACTCACGTAGGGGAAATTTTTCCTTTCACAGATGAATCTCAGATTCAGATGAATTCTCACTATTGGATGGCATAAATCACATATTCTAAGTTTTTTATTTTTTAGCCTTTTAAACATGGACATAAAATTTTAATAGACAAAAAGCATCTGCATTGTATTTGCCACTTAATTGTTTTAACCTAAAAAGGCCCATATTCCTAGCCAGTGTAACATTTTCCTGGGTCAACAACCTGGTTTCTGCTTCTTTTTTTTTTTAAATAAGAAGAATCAGAAATAAGGAAAAATAGAATGAAGGAACTACTTATTGTATCAAATAATGTAAAAATAATTTTTACCAAGAGTAAAATGAAGGAACACTTGCCTGATGAAGCCGATTAAATTGGTTTAGAATCATCCACTTGAAAATGTTGCTTACTGTAGAAAAAAGGACTTGGGTTGCCCCAGATCATTGCTGACTATTCTAAAATCTTTTGTAGTTACAAAGGCACATCGTGTAAAGATAAAGAGTGCAAATCATTATTTGGATTCAGAGCTGCAAAGACTTCTGCTATACCTAGGGAAGTATTGCCTGCTGTCACAAAATGTTTTAGGTCTCTTTATAATGAGGTGCTATCACGGAACAGGCTTATAGTACTGACGGAGATTCTTTGTATGAGCTCCGTTCATCTTCGCTAGGTGCGTTTGCCTGCCAAAATAACTACTGTTGTGAACGATGGGATTTGGATTCACATGTGTCAGGGAAAACGTGAATAGAGTCAATTATTGATACTAGACAGACACTTCTTATCTTCAACGTCTTATTAACATTACAACCTGGTTCACTTATGATATCATTGCCGTTTCTGTTTATCCTCTGTCCTGTCTGAAGCTAGCTCATCAGGAACGCCTTTGAACCTGAAACACTAATTATCACCTTGCTCCAGGGAATTGTGAGCTAGAACGATATCATGTTTTAGAGAGGAAAATAAAGATCTCTCTATGAAGATTATTTGCATTTGTCTAGGAGATAATGCTATTCATCCATTATATGGAGGGCTGCCCAGAATAGAAATGAGGAAGGAGCAAAGATTTGCTAAGTGGACAGCTTTCTAATTCCTTTTGAGCCGTGTTTTCCAAGTATAGCTTTACTTTGTATGAAGTGTTGTGATTTCCAAAAGTGGGTATATCCCAATTTTGGTAAGTGTGAAAACACATCAGAGAGCCAGAAAAGAAGTGAGTTCTATATATTTTACAGCCAGTCTCTCCCCCGTCTTATAGTCCTAGTGGTGGATAATTGAAAACGGACATTGTGTGAATAGGAAAAAGAGCAACTGGATATAGAAAGGTTGTGCCAAGGTAAGAAAAAGATAGGAATATGTGTAATTGAAGGATGTGTGCCGAGAAAGGGCTTTGTGCAAATGAACATAGAAACCAAATGAAGTGCTTTTGGAATCGATTTGGAATTGGTATGTGTCCATTGCAGTTGCTCGTAGAAGGAAAAGTTTAGCATAAGAGGGGCACCTGGGTGGCTCAGTCAGTTAAGCGGCAGACTTCGGCTCAGGTCATGATCTCACAGTTTGAGAGTTCCAGCCTCACATCGGGATCTGCACTGACCAGGGGGAGCCTGTTTGGGATTCTCCTCCCACTCTCCGCCCCTCCCCCAGTTGCGTGTGCTTTCTCTCTCTCTCTTTCTCTCAAAATAAATAAATAATGTTTTCGAAAAAAGTTTAGCAGAAGCAAAAGATAGAAGGGCTCAAAGCTGAGGTGTTTCAAGGGATTTAGTAGAGAGAGAATGGCGGGAAACAACACTAATGATTACATTAGATAGGGCATAGGACATATGGTGAAAGAAACAATAGGGCTTTTCTATAACTTCCTGTGCTTTAATTTTTTTTCCTGTGGAAGGAAGGGCAGAGCACAAATGAAAGGCAATGAGGAAAATAACATGAACCCAGAACACTATGACTCCTTTTTTCCTAAGCTTAGAAAAAGAAAACAAAAACTTGTCAGAAGACAGCAAAAACTTCAGGTCTCTCATAAGAACAAAAAGTGTCACAGACCAGGATGGAAAAATATGAAAAGCTCATGAATTATAAGGAAACTAGAATACACAGACACTTATTTCTATTTAAATTCATCTTTCAAAGTGTATGAAATTATTTTCCAACTAATTTTATGGAGTGAAATGGTCCATCTGGCTGCACTGAGAGAGAATTTCCAAGTTGTGGAATAGTAGAATCAGAGCTGGAAGTAACGTGCATATCTTTTCATCCAACCCCCTCATTTTGGTTCTAGCAATTCTAGAGTGCGATGTAAACAGAATCTATCAAGACCACATGCTCTACACTTGCTCATTAAACACAAAACAGCTTCTCCCACTCCTGTGTTCCCTTCCAGCTATTACTCTACCCCTCTTCCTAGCTAAGCTTCTTGCAAACAGCAGTCTGTATACATTTGCTCTCTCGACTTTCTCACCTTCCTTTCACCTCCCCAGGCCACAGAGCTGCCTCTTTGCTGAAACTGCCCTCACAAAGGGCGCTCATGAAGCACACTCATCCATCTGTGCAAACGTGGGCCGTGGAGTACCATGGCTGGACTCTGCATCTTGCCTTTGTCGTTTGCTTCCTGTGGAAACCTGGGCTGCAAGTTCACCTCTCTCTGCCTCATTTTCTCATCTATAGAGTGGGAAGAATAATAATAATCTCAAAAGTGTTGTAAGAACTGAATGTATCAAGCCATGCAAACTGCTAAAAATGGTCTCTGGCGTGTTATAATCCCTTAATAAAATAAATTTGAGTTCTTAGCTTATCATTACCTTTCTTCATACCTTTGGACTATTTCTGTTAACCAATCTCTCTAAACATCCTTGCATCCCTCACTCTTTCCTTACTTCCCATGGGTTCATCTTCTAACTGTCTTCTTTCACCCTATTACCTATTTCTCTGTGTTCAGTGGAGACTTCTTTGCCTCTCTCTACCTCTTGACATCTTAAATTATCCTTAAATTTTGTCTTCTTACACTACTACATTTTTCTGAAGGTGAAGACATCCATGCTATTCCAAACCTGTCTTCTGTCTTGACTTCACTCATAGCTCTATGCTTGTAACTACATGTTAATTGTCTCCACCTATAACAAAGAGACTTCAATCCCAAGATGTCCAGCATGGAATGGATTATCTCCCTGGTACAGCCTCCTTTCACCAAACCTGGTTTTACCTTATACTCAATGGCACCACCCATCTGGACACCCATATCAGAATCCTCTTCCTTCATTGACTTCTTCCATATTCAATCATATGACAATTCTATTTGTGTCTCAAATGTGGTCTCTCTTCTCTATTCCCACTGTCTTAGCTCAGGCCATCATTATTTTTCTCTCTTCAGAAGACCAGCCTTCTAAGTTGGCTCCATTTCCTACCTTCTATTCCACCAACCAATGCTCACATGTTTTCGAAGACAAAAATCTATTATTAAGTCAATCACATATTCACTCACTCATTTACTCACTTGCTCACTTACTTAATAACGTTTAATGAAAACCCACTGTGTGCCAAGTACAGATCATTGTACCCTGTAACACACGCATGCATATGCACACACACAGGCACATCCTGTTTCTCTCTTAATCCCCACCCCCCCCCCCAAATTGCCTCACATTGCCCTTTTTTCATAGCACTTATCACAGTCTGAAATCATCTTGTTCAATTCTTTATTGTCTGTGTCCCTTATGTAAATTCTGTGAGAGGAGGGATATTTATTTATTTATTTATTTATTTATTTATTTATTTATTTATTTTTGAGAAAGGGAAAGTGCATGTGGCTCCACACCCAGCATGGAGCCCAATGCAGGGCTTGATCCCGCGAACCATGAGATCATGACCTGAGCCAAAATCAAGAGCTGAACACTTAACTGAGCCACCCAGAAGCCTAGAACAGGGATTTTTATTTGCAGTATTTATTTACTGTTTCCCCAGTGCTCAGCATAACTGAATGAATTAACGATGAATAATTTGAGCTGAGTTATGAAGAGCATGTAGCAGTTTGTCAAGGGAACTAGGCATGGGGGGATGGGCTGGGGGGAATGGATACAGAATGTACATAGGCATAAGGATAGTATAAAGGAGCCAAGGCACTTTGAAGGAATTTAGAGGGAAATAAATCCACACAGTGGGTTTCCATAACATGTTATTAAGTAAAAATAAGTGATCAAGTGAGTAAATGAATGAGTGAATGCATGATTGAATTAATGATAGGTTTTTGTCTTAGAAAATACATGAACATTGGTTGGTGGAATAGAAGATAGGAAGTAGAGACAAGTTAGAAGGTTTCAAATAGGCTAATTGGTCAGAGAAATCTTTAAAAAAATTTTTTTTAATGTTTATTTTTGACAGAGAAAGAGAGAGAGAGAGAGAGACAGAGCATGAGTGGGGAGTGGGCAGAGAGAGGGAGACACAGAATCTGAAGCAAGTTCCAGGCTCTGAGCTGTCAGCACAGAGCCTGACACGGGGCTCAGACTCACGGACCTGAGATCATGACCTGAGCCGAAGTCAGACACTTAACCGACTGAGCCACCCAGGCGCCCTGGTCAGAGAAATCTTTTCTGATGAGGTACATTTGAACTGAGACCTCAGTGATGTGAAATAGTGAGCCATGTATCTATCTGGAAAGAGAGCATTCCAGAAGACAGGAATGGCAAGTGCTAAGGCACTGTGGTGGAGGTGTGCTAGAGTGCTCGAGGAACAGCGAGGAAGTTGGAAGGTAGTCAGTGAGAAACAATAGAAGTCTCTAGGATGCCCGCTGGATTTTGCATAGCGGAGGTGGTTATCCATTTCTCTGTGCTGACAGTGCTTGATATTACATTGTGCTGTTACAAAATGACATATGGTTGTCACTGTTTGTGTGTGTCTGTTTAATTGCTAATACTGCAAGCCCTCCAGGGTGGGGACCATTTTGTACTCCTTGTTATATCCCCAGGGCCTATCCCTATGCTTGGCAGGTGCTTGAACCTTTGCTGAAAGGATGAGTCAGAGGCCCTTAAGATGCGTTCTCATGTTTGAGTCACCTGACTAGGTTTGTGGGTTCTCACTGTTTTCCACACTTTTCTTTTCATCACCTCATTCTCCTAGCATCTGGTATTAATCTTTCACCAGCTTTGGCCACATTTCTCCTGGCACCTTGCATCATGGACATTCCCACACTGATTTCCACTCGTGACCCTCCAGCTCCTCCCCAGGGTTCCTATGTATTGCAGTGATAAGTGTGGCCAAAGGGCTCTGCATATTAGAGCCTGGGAAGGCTGACCAGGCACTAAAAAATGAGGATAAATGTATAGGGTGGGGTCAGAAAATGGAAGAAATTGCAAGTTGAGCAAAGACAGATGACTGTGATTATTTAGAAATGTCACCCTCAGGGGAGCCTGGGTGGCTCAGTCAGTCAAGCATCCGACTCTCGGCTTTGGATCAGGTCATGATCTCACAGTTCAGGAGTTCTAGCCCCACGTCGTGTTCTGTGCTGACAGTGTAGACCCTGCTTGGGATTCTCTCTCTCCCTGTCTCTCTGCCCCTCCTCCTTTTGTGCTCTCTCTGTCTCTCTGTCTCTGTCTCTGTCTCTCTCTCTCTCTCAAAAAATAAAAAATAAAAAAAAAGTCACCCTGAAATTGTTCTTTAAGCTTTTATAAATACTATTTTATTGTCATAACCTATTTTCATTTTTAAAATGAATAAATTTTAAACCTTAACTTACTTTGATATGACCAAAAAGACATATTTGAATAATAGGGTTTCATAAGATGTCAATCCCTGTAAGTAGGTGACATCTATAAAATGAAACATTTTTGTTAAAGCGCAAGAAGTTGGAGTTAATTTTTAAAGGATAACAATCTAAAATATTGTGCGTACAAGTAATAATCACTAGGAAGCCAAAAAAGCCTCTAAATTGTTGAAATAGGTGTCGTTAAGAACATGAGCAAAATTTACACCTCTTATCATAATATAACTTTTGAGCTCCTTATGTAAAACTTACTGTGATTTCATACACGATTATAATAATTTGGTTGCCCATTGTTTTAAGTCACAGAAGATTAAAAGTAACAAATTATCAGGGCAGAAGACAGTAGAGGACATCACAGCCACAACATGGATGGAGGGATTCCCAATTGCACAGTAAGGGCAGAAAGACTTAAAGAATCAGACAGACATCAAGTACTCAAAATGGGAGTTATTGAGGTGAACAATATACAGTGGCTTTGTGGTACCACCATTCTGGTGCATAAGACTTTATCTGCAATGTTGAGTTGAAAGACTCCTTAAAAAATTATTTCTTTGTTTTTCAAATTTCATCTGCTGACAAAGCCTTACTTGATTTACACTTGTTTGGCAGCAAATCTGATCTGAAGTGATACAAGGTTACTTATGAACTTAGTTCTAATTTGTGTGAATATGTTTTGCTGCAGAAAAAATGTGTTAATTACAGACCCTGCTGGGGGTGTTATGAATATATGGCATAAGCACCAGGCAAGATCCAGTGCAGATTACTTGTATGAAGAGTACCTTCATTAGATTTCCATGCCTAGTTGCAAGAGCTTTGCATAAGGGGTTACACACCCCCTTTACTACCTGCGTAGTAGAGTCATGAATGCTCACAATGATACCTACGAGTAATAAGATCGGAAATGCTCTGCTTAACATGGTAAGACAGTGTGAGAAATGCTTCAAAAGCTTTGCATTCAAAAAAGTGTCTATTAAAGGAAAGGAAAGTTGTAGCGTATTTGGAAAGTCAATAAGTGTTTATAGTACATGTTAGATGTTTTCCTCTCTTTTTCTCCCTGTGTATGTGCGTAGTTCCAAGTCCTTTGTGATGAAATTAGACGTGGAATCTGGGGGATATATTTGCTCTTGCCTTGCTGAAACTTGGATTTATATGCTGTTTTCAGGGAAATTATTTGTAAGGTTGTTGGAATTTTCTTGAGCACCAGGGATATTAGAGTGAGAAAGCTGTTCAGAGATCCTAATTTGCTTTTTAAAACCTTCCAAATTTGTAATAAGAGTTTTCTTTTGTTTTGCTTTATTTCTACCCCTCCCTCGGGATTCTGCTACCAATGAAGAAAAAAATTTGGGTGCCAGCTTAAGGAAACAGAGTCTGTGTTTGCAATGCCAATGAGCATAGCCAAAGGGAATTGTTAAATAGCCTGAGGGTTATTATAGCTCAGTAACTTAAAGACATAAAAACACAATTTTAGGCACTAGGGACAAAAATTTTAAAAATCTAGCTGAGTTCTAGAAGGAATGAAGCATTCAGAAGCACCCAAAATTCACAATAGATAATAAAATATTACTATGTTATTTTCTGTGCCACAGAATAATGTAGGTACATAGTTAAAAATTCAAATATTATAGAATTATATTAACTGAAAGAGTGGAAGTAACTCCTAACTATACAGTCATCTCTCTCCCCATAAAAATACTGTTAAAATGTTGGCTTAATATGTTTTCACTCTTATGTAGATCCTGAGAAACTTAACAGAAGACCATGGGGGAGGGGAAGGAAAAAAAAAGTTAGAGAGGGAGGGAGCCAAACCGTAAGAAGCTCTTAAAAACTGAGAACAAACTGAGGGTTGATGGGGGGTGGGAGGGAGGGGAGGGTGGGTGATGGGTATTGAGGAGGGCACCTGTTGGGGTGAGCACTGGGTGTTGTATGGAAACCAATTTGACAATAAATTTCATATTTAAAAATGTTGGCTTATATTTCTGTCTTATATTCTTTTTTTAATACAAATTAATTTATACTAGAGAGTGCATTGCAACTTGCCTTCCTTCCCCTCCCTCCACCTTAACAACTATATATCTTGATGTCCACCAAAGTTAGTAGTTAATTACCACCTCACCCCTTTCAACCATAAGAGAGAATTCCATTTAATGGCGATACTGCCATTTAAAATTGGTGATTACTTTTTCCCACCGTTGTTTTACCTTTTTTTTTTCTTTTGAATCTCATCTACTTAGACACACGTAGAAAAACAAAAAGCCTAGTGTTGACTAGAAAAAGTTGCAAATAGTGAAATAAGTGTTGTTCTTGAATGATAAATTTCCAGTTCCGTGGAATAGGCAGAAAATGATCTCAAAAAGATAAAACAAATGGTGTCTGTTTTGCATTTTAAAGAATATTCAGGAAAAAAATAAAGAAAATAAAAATAAGGAATATTCAGTTGTTACTAGTAAATTGATAAATATCTCTCAGATTCAAAAATAAAATTTTCCTCAATTGTACAGAAGCACTATAATTTCTGGGGGAAATGAATCTTACTGTAAAAATGAACTTCACATTTAAAATCAGGAACAGAGTAGCTGTGGTCCTGCTCAGAAAGGAGTGTTTTATCTCCAGAGCTCATCAGTCATTGAAAGGTCAGGGATAATAAGCAACGAGGCATTCTGCCGACCTGTGTCAAGGTAAAGAAAAGAACAGTAACTGGATCACTTGCGCTACAAATCAGACAATTGCCTTGTTTGTCCTTCTTATGTCATGCTGCCTCACCTCTTCCAGACTGTCCCTAGCCATAGCTGACTCCCTGCATTAATGTCCTCCCTGCTGTATGCAATTCAACAATCTTTTCCTCCTGCAGAAGCAGGGACACTGTAAGGTGACTCACTTTACAATACTATTGCAATTTATCCACATTAGCCTTGTTCTAGCTCCCTTCCTGCCCTCAGAGGAAACCACTGTCTTGAATTTTGTGAATAACATTCCTTTGTTTACATACTAGTTTTCTCTTTTTAATGTTTATTTATTTATTCTGAGAGGGGGGGGCGGCGGGGGGCAGAGAAAGGGGGAGAGAGAGAATCCCAAGCAGGCTCTACACTGTCAGTGAAGAGCCCAAGATGGGGCTAGAACCCTCAAACCATGAGATCATGACCTGAGCTGAAATCAAGAGTCAGATGCTTAACCAAGTGAGCCACCCAGGCGCCCCACACATCAGTTTTAAACAGATGTATATGTGTTCCTAGATAACATATCACTTAGTTTTGCTTGTTTCTGAGCTTTGTGAAAGGGCAACTTATATGCAGTCTTCTGTGAACTTCACTCAGTGTTATGTTTCTAAGAGTTACCTCTGCTACTGAACACAGCAATTGTTACCTCATGTACACCATGAATATTTCATGATCTGGGTATATCAAAATTTAGTTCTCTTTTATTCAATTGTAAGTACTTTAAAATTCTCATTCATGATTTCTTCTTTGATCCATGAGTTATTTGGAGCCTATTTTTATTTTATTTTTTTGAAGTCTATTTTTAAATCCCATCTATTGAAGTCAATCTTTAGAAATTGAAACGCACTGTTATTTAAATTTAAAGCTAAATTTAAATTTTTTTCAATATATGAAATTTATTGTCAAATTGGTTCCCATACAACACCCAGTGCTCATCCCAAAAGGTGCCCTCCTCAATACCCATCACCCACCTAAATTTAAATCTTTAAAAAATTAGTCTACTGATTCCTAAAATCTATCGGGAGATTTTAGTAGAGATTCCAAGGTCTAAGTCAGTGATGAACGAACCCAGCCTGCCACTTATTTGTCTACACTCGTGAACTACGAATGGTTGGCACATTTTAAATGGTTGAAAAACACAAAAGAAGGATAATGTTTTGAGGTATGTGAAAATTATGTAAAGTTCAAATTCAGTGGGCCTAAATAAGTTTTATGGGAAAATGGCCATGGCTATTAGCTTAATTACTATCCTTGCTCCTGCAGGAAAAGATAGTTGAATTTCATAAGTGTATTTTCTATGGCAACTTTCACGCTACAGTAGCAGAGTTGAGTAGCTGCAACAGAGACCTGCAAAGCAAACATTCTTACTGTTTGGCCCTTTACAGGAAATGTTTCTCAACCCTTGGACTAGATAATACAATTCTTTGAAACGTATTAAATAAGCTGGCTAATGTATGTAAATACTTCTTATGGGTTTAATGAGAATGTGCATTCTCTCAGTATTGTATGCCCACGCTGTCATCTCTATATGTTGTACATCAATGTCAGCGTATATACGTGGAATTCTGAATAATTTATCAATAGGTGAAAGGGTGTTGAAATATCTCCCCATAATGGTGGATTTATCAATTTCTCCTTGTATATTTTATCATTAAGTGGTGACCCTATCTCCAATAATATATATTTTTTTATCTTGAGTCCATTGTGTGTGATATCCATACAGATACACCAGTCTTCTTTTCATGATTATATATCTGATATGTTGTATGTTTTTAGTTCCTGGAGCTTCAAAACAGTAACAATAGTAACATCAAAGATCACTCATTACAGATCGCCATGTCAAATATAATAATAACGAAAAAAAATTAAATATAGGAAGAATTACCAAAATGGCACACAGAGACATGAAGTGAACAAATGCTCTTGGGAAAAAAGGGTGCTGATAGACTTGCTGGATGCAGGCCTACCACAAACCTTCAACTTGTAAAAAATCCACCCAGTGTCTTTGAAGCACAAAAAAACCGAAGTGCAATAAAACAAGCGATGCCTGTATACCTTCTCTAATTTATCCACAGATATGGTTCGCATTATTTGGTTTTAAGACTGCCTGCAAAGCTACACATAGCAGTCCCTATGTGACATTCAGACATTAGATTGGGGGACTGGGATGGAGAGGGGGTATTTGAAGAATGTATTTGTCTCCTTGGTAGTTTAGATACAGCTCTTAGTCTTCAGATTGTATACGTTCAGCACTATAATTCCTTCCCATTTTCTGCATCTGGCTTTTACACCCAGCTATAGACTTAATATGGTCCTCAAGTTTTGCAACTACGCCCCACATCTGAAAGACCCCGTTCATTCCATATATCTGCCCTCATTCTGTCCTGCATCATTTTCATCCCACATACCAACATGAACAAATGAGATTTTCAGAAAGGAGAAACTTGTACATGGTTAGCACTATAAACAGGAAAGTTCGACCAATTCTCAGAAAAGTATAAAAAAGATTATTAACAGTGGCTCCAAGCACTTAGAAAAGGTGATGGAGATCGTTGATGCCAGAATGGGTTAGTTTGAAAACAGATCCAGTTTAACTAGATTTGCTTCTTTTTCCCCTTTTATTTCTTTAATAAATACTTGGACCGGTATATTTGGGGATGCTAGAGACAGTGAATTTTCATTTCAGTAAAGCATTTAGAAAACTTTTCATAAAATCCTTGCTGGTTATAGTATGATTGCATGAAATAAAATGTATGATCTTGAAAAGTGTTGGTTCATTTATTATGATTGTCTTGGAGACTATTCTTGGTGGTGGGCTACAAGGCTCTTTTCTCAGCCTCTTTTATATAACTTTTATTAGACTTAATAAACTGGAATTTATTAATTTTTTTATAAACTTTATAAACTTAATTAACTGGACACAAAGAAGCCATGTTCATTAACTTTACAGATACTGTAAGTTAAAAGTGATCACTAATAAGATTTTTAAATCTGAAATTATGTCTTAAAACAAACAAGATGAAGTTTAATATGGATTAAAGGCAAAAATTGGGTTTAAGCATATACAATTATAGAAGTATAGACTATGTAATGTGGTAAGTATGGCTTAATTGTAGTCCATATAAAATAGACTTGGATGTTTTATTCAACCCTAGGTAAAATACATTTGCTAAAAGAAAAACCTTATTCAAGTTTGGGATATCTTATTGACAGGGTAGGTATGCTTGGGTCAAAGGGACTGCTGGTCACTTTGTGACAAAGTTCTTGGGTCACAGTATTTGAATGTTGTGTTCTCTTTCTTTTTAAAGTTTATTTGTTTATTTTGAGAGAGAGAGAGAGAGAGAGAGAGAGAGCGCGCACGTGCAAGTGAGCAGGGGAGGAGCAGAGAGAAAGGGAGAGAGAGAATCCCAAGCAGGCTCTGTGCTGTCAGCTCAGAGCCTGATGCCAGGTGGGGCTTGAAATCACTAACGGTGAGATCATGACCTGATCCAAAACCAAGAGTCCTACACGTAACCAACTGAGCCACACAGGCACCCCTGTTGTGTTGTCTTGAGTGCACATTTGAGAAGGAAAAGGAAAAGTCAAAGGATATTCAAAGCAGGGTAAAGAGTGTGGTTATGAGAGTTCACCATTCCACTTGACAAATAATGAAAGGATCTACAAATTTTGAGGAATGGAAAAATATTAGATATTCTGACAGCTACTTAGAGGTTTGTTTCAAATATTTCAAGACTTGCAATGTCTGTAAAGAATGAGATTAGTTAATTCCTAGGGGTCAGAATGAGCACCTGTGGTGTAAGTTAAGGGAAGTTGAATTGATGTTCAGAATCAAACGTTAAAGACCTGTCTGTTAAGCAGATCTGGATTTTCATTCTAGCATCAAAACTGGCTTTGGCAAAAGAAATGATACTTTTGAGCTTTATTTTCCTATTGAATGGGGATAATAAGGCCTATCTCGTTTTAAGGATTAGAAATAATACATAAAAATTGCTTAGTTCCTGGCATATGTAAAAACTCAATAATCATGATTATACATAATATTGATAAAAATAAAGATTCAAAATATTGTGAAACTTTAAGTGGATGATGGTATGGTGGAAATATGAAGAGAGGATTTTCATTTAGGATAGGGGACTGGACTTAAGATACATTTGAACTTTCAGCATAATGGTTTTGATTACCACCTTGGTGTGAAACGTTGCTTTCCCCAGACTGCGCTGTCTTTTCCCTTGCTTCACAAAGCAAGCAGGTTCTCTTTTATCCAATCCTCTGAGAGTCAATTGCCTTTAAAGAAGTTAGAACAGGAAGGGGGCGTAGCTATGACAAATGAGTGTTTCAAGAGTAAGGAAAAATAAACTAGAAGACTAAAGGGCTTCACATTGAGTGGCTCCGTGAGCTGCTCATGGAGGAGGCACCAATCACGAGGGTTGGTTAAGTTACAAGAGGCATTCAGGGAAGTCTCCACCACTTCAAACCACATCAGGCTCTTGGCAAGAGCTACGTTAAGAATGGGATCCAAGGCAGGCTAGCGAAGCGAGTCTGGGCTTGCTGGCTGGAGCTAAGGACCAAATGAAGGCCCTTGGGTGCCACCAGTTGATGGCATGAATTGAGACAAAACAAGAGGAGAGCGACAAAAGGGGGAAAATAGGTGGGAGGGCCGCAAGAAGGAAGACAAAGGTTCGCGGGGCTTTGGGCGCGGCGGGCTTACTGCCCGTAGGATAGTGGCCAGCAGTTGTGCACCAGGACCTGGGGCGATGTAGATGGGAGCTCCCATGGCCGGGGGCATCAACCCTTGCCGGGAGGGGAACCTCTCCACACGCTCGGTTCCCCTTCCCGCGTCTCCCAGCTGCTAGTCGGTCCTGCTAGGGCACTTCTCGAAACCTGTCTGCAGCTGGGAACCCTGGTCCGACTTTGATGGCCTAGATAACTTAGCGCGGCCTCTCGCCTTCTTTTCTTCCGCCCCTCTCCCGCCCACCCGGCCCCACCGCCCCCACCGCCCCCACCGCCCCCACCGCCCAGTTCGCCTCCAGCACCGGGGTCGACCAGATACTCCGCGGCTCGGCTGCCGGCAAGACCCGGAGGGTGGAGTTCGCTCCGGCAGCGCGAGGCGCGCACTCGCAAGCGCGCTCTCGCTCACTCCTCGCAGGGGTACTGGGCATGCGCGGCGCGCGTCTGGCTTTGGCGGCGAGCGGGTGAGCGGGCGGGCGGCTCCAGACTTCACAGGCGGCGGCGGGCGCGGCGGTCTTGCCCAGCGCGAGGCGGGCGCTGTGCTCGCCCGGGAGATCGCTCCTCTTCTGCCGGGCGCAGACGGCGGCTTGGCGGCTCGCGGAGGATTGGAAGGGCGTGGTCCAGGACGGGGGCTTTCTCCTGGCCGCCTCCTGCCTCGTCCGGGCTCTAAGCGTCTCCGGGGAAAGCCACGGCCCCGAGGGCGGATCCGAGGTAAGAGACCCTCGGGCGAAAGGCGCCGGCCGGGGGTCGAGTGTTTTGGACTCAGCCTCGATTTTAAAAACCCGCCTTTGTGTGCTTGCATGGAGCGGTGCCAGGCGCCGCGTCCGCTTTCATTCACTTTGACTGCTTTCAACTGGTGTTGGGAGCCAGGTGTGCCAGGGCGCTGCTACCGGAGCGCGTCCGTGCGCCCGGTCGTGGTGCGCCCGGTTTTGGTGCGCCGCGGAGCCTGTGCCGACCTTCGGCCGCCCCGCCGCCCCGCGCCGCCCGCCGAGCCCGGGGCTCCGGGACGGGTGGGCAGGGAAGATTCAATAGTTCCTGGTAACCTGAGCTTCCGCACATACACCTGCGCTTGTCTTGTCCGTGGGGCGACTACACAACGGGTGTTCTCACGGCCTGTTTTAGGCTTGGGGTTTCGAGAGCTACCCTCCCCACCCTCACATGGAGGGTGTCTTTTCAAATTGACACTTTGGGACAGGGTCCCACCATCGCTTACCCCTTCAAATTAAGATAGCTCATTGTTTTTGAATAGTTGTCTTTCCTGATTCCTTCCTGTTGACTTTCCGTTCTTAGTTTGTTCCGCTCTACTCACAATTTTACTTTTGAAAGATAGCCTTTGTGGTGTCTTTGTCAGTTAATGCCTTTGGAGTGGATTTCACCACGTATGAAGATCCGGCTCGCTTCTCCTCTGGTCACTCTTCCTGCTTTCCTTCCAAGGACCATCTGAATGCAAAAATCTTTGCACGGATTGTTCTCTTCCTTCGCATTGTTTCTCAAATGCTTCTTTTCCCGTAGAACCCAGAGTACTGCTGGAATCTCCTTGTGGGTAGGACGCTGTGGTGTTAGGATTTGAAATCCATCGATGTCTCGAGTGGTGGAGCATTAGGAATTGGAATTCTCTTTTACAAATTACATTCCAGTGAAATGTATTACTGCTTTTCTTTTGAAGGTTTCAGTTTTGGTCTCATAATGAGAGAAATAGCTACTGTGTTAAGAGTTCAGGAACAACCTGGTTTCAGATGCATGCGAATAGTTTGTTTTTGACATTGTTATTCTTTTGGGAGATAGGAGAATTAGGATTCCCAGAAGACCGTGTGTGTGTATGTCCATACATATGTGTGTGTGTGTGTGTGTGTGTGTGTATGTCCATATATATATGGACATAACACACATAATACCAAAGTAGCTGTGTTGTGTGTTGCTTCTATTTTATTTCCACTGAGAGGATACCATTCTACAACGACTTGGGTTTTGGAAAGTGTGCACTAAATGTAGATCAAGTGGTCATTGAAATTAAAGTCGATATCATCCTCTCTCACCTACTATAGATTTTCTATTTGGAACTGGAGTTTTTTGGATAGATTATAGTTATAATAGTTAAGTTATAGTTCTTAAGTTGCTACTGTGAAAAAAATTGGGTCATCGGCTCACACTTTGACTTACAGTGAGAAAAATAATGTACTTTATGGAATTGCCATTAAAGGGTAGAGTGCATCACAAATGTTATAACATTGTATAAATGCCTTTAGTGCACAATTCATAGATTAAGAATTTTTAAAATTCCACAAGTCATTCACTTCACAGCAGGAAAAAAAAGAAGAAAAGTTACTTTAATTCCAGTATTCTGCAATAACCACTGTTCACGATATTTGGTACATTCTTTTCGTAATATTTTTTCTTCCCACTTTCCAGTGTCATTGGACATCATTATATGGTAATTTTCAGCCTTTTATTAATGGTGGGAGAGTAAGTTGTATTTATGGTGATTCTTCAATGTGGTTTATTCTGGTTTGCTCTCTCTAGGAGTCTAATTTTGAACACCTTGCTTGTTTCTGATAGAATGAAGAGATTTCATTTTGTTTTATTTTTAAATAAACAATTTTGTTTATTTTGTTTTCAGTTAATTGGGCCTTTTCTGTGCTATAACATAGGCTCCCTTTGCCTTCAGTTTTTATTTGCTACACTTCAGATCCTAGACCCTGGCTTTTCTTACGCTATGCTGCAAAGATGTTCACCGCTACCTTTTATTTTTCTCCTGACTCTCCTGTTATTTTCATTTACCTATTTTAATTCTGCAACAGTTCCCTTGAACCATGGTTTATATAAGAAAATATATTATCCACAATAAAAGATGATAGTTTTTTCTCGAGGTCTCTCTTTAGATGCTTGAGGTTTTGTTGGATGAGTATTTTTACCACTGACTTAATTTATATAAAATTTAGGTTACCTTTTCTGAGTTGTATTAAACGTATTTGGTAGTTATTTGGATCATCACAGAACATAAGTTAATGATAGGTTACAAACTTTCAGACATCTGCAATGGTATATAAGGGAAAAGTGGAATTTTGGTTAAAGTACTTCAGCTATAGTACATCCTACTGGGAATTACTGCATGAAATTGTTTGCAGCTGTTAGTGATTGAAAATATTTTCCTAAGAAAAATTCTGTAACAAAATGGTTGTAAACATTGTAACTTTAATGTATGCAGGGAAGGTGTGAAGTTTTTCACTACTGCACTACAACCTCTCCAGTGTTTTTTAGATACATTCTTAGATGGTATTTAAATATATATATACATATATATATTATTTTTAGATTAGTTTTAGATTTACAGAAAAAGTATAAAGATAGTACAGTGACTTATATGCACTATTACTCAATTTCATGTCTGATTACATCTTACATTAGTATTTGCTATAATTAATGAACCAGTGTTGGTACATTATTACTAACTGAAGTTCATACTTAACTTAGATTTCCTCAGTATTTATCTGATGTCCTTTTTCTGTTTCAGGATACCATATTACACTTAGTTGTCATGTTTCCTTAGGCCCCCTTTGGCTATGACAGTTAGACTTCTCTTGTTTTTAATGACCTTCACAGTTGTGAGGAATATTGGTTTGGTGTTTTGTAGAATGCCCTTCTTTTGGAATTAGTCTGACTTTGTTCTCATGATCAGACTGGGGTTTTAGGTTTCTGGAAGGAAGATCACAGAGGTAAAATGCTATTTCTGTTACATCATATAAAGGGTGCATCCTATCACACGGACTTATCACTGTTGATTTTGATGTTGATCACCTGGCTGAGTTAGTGTTTGCTAGGTTTCTGCAATGAAAAGTTACTCTTCTTTCCATGCTGTACTTTTAGAAGGAAGTCACTGTGCACAGCCCACACTTAAGGAGTGGAGAGTTTTACTTCTCCTCCTTGAGGGTGGGGTATCTGTATAATTTATTTAGAATTCTTCTGCATGGCAGATTTTTCTTTTCTCTGCATTTATGTATTTACTCAATCATTTACTTACATTGGCCTGTACTCATGGATATTCATTTTATACTTTGGGTTGTAATCCAGTACTACTGTATTTTGTTGCTCACATTGTTTCAGCTTTCGTCATTGGGAGCTCGTTTAGTTGGCTCTGTGTTCCTTTGACATGTCTCCATTAATGTGAGGTGGGGCACCTGGGTGGCTCAGTCCATTAAACATACAGCTCTTGATTTCCGGTCAGGTCGTGATCTCACGGTTCTTGAATTTGAGCCTTGCATTGGGTTCCACACTGTTATCTCCGAGCCTGCTTGGGATTCTCTCTCTCGGTCTCTCTCTGCCCCTTCCCCACTCACGTTTTATCTCCCCACCCCCCCTCCCTCCCCACACACATACACACACTCTCTCTCTCAAAATAAATAAATAAACTTAAAGATCATTTCCTTACTTTCTGGCATTAAAAGATGCTCCAGGCTCATCTTTTATATTTCCATTTCCTGTTACAGTCTTAGAATCAGCCAGAAAGAATCTGTTTCATTTCCTTGGGAAAATAGTATTAGAAGCCAGGATTTGGGTGTTTGGTTTTTATTGTTACTGGGGTGTCATTGCCTCTAGAGTTTCTCATCTACAGAGCAGGAAATATATGCATGTAAACCAACCTATGTATATACACATATCTATACAATTTCTCTATGTAATCCTATGTATTCATATTAAGCAAAATATGAGTTTGTATGGATGTCTGTGACTCTGCCTACCCCATCTCCACTTGTGTTCTTCTGTTCTCCTCTACTTGCTTATCCGTAAACTTACTCTAACTGTGAGAAGTAACCTGGATCCCACCATCTGCCATCCATTTATTTAATTGTTCAATCCTATAACATATGTATAGCAGTATTGAAATTGTTAACTTCTATTCTCTTTACAGAGAGAGGGAAACAACTTTATCAACTAGAGTACAGTGCTTTCATGCTGCTTCTTTTGCTTTTAGTTTACAGATTCTACTCCTTTTTCTTCTGTCCTACTTAATATGAGGTAGTTGCATGCCTTTATAATAGGGTCAGACCCTTTTGTTAAATCTCCAGTCCATCCTGGGATCCTCCCCTCCTTCTAAATGACTTTTTAAAAGTTTGCATACATTAAAGTTCACTCTTCATCCTATAAGGTTCTCTGGGTTTTGACAAATGCATAATTTCAAGTCTCCATCATTATAGAATCAAAATATCATACATTAAAAAAAATCCTGTGCCTCATTTATCACTCCCTTAACTCCCTCCCCCTGACAACCACTGATTTTTTTTTTTTTTTTTTTTTTTTCTTTGTCTCTATAGTTTTGCCTTTTCCAATTGGAATCATAGAGCCTTGTCAGACTGGTTTCTTTCACTTATCAATATGCATTTAAGTTTCATTTATGTTTTCTTGTGATTTGAGTTCATTTCTTTTTATCATTTAATAATATTGCATTGTATGGATGTTTTCACAGTTTTTGTATCTATTCATTTATTGACGGACATCTTGGATGCTTCCAGTTTTTGGCAACTCTGAACAAAGCTGGTAAGAATATTCATGGGCAACTTTTTGTGTAGACACAAGATTTCAGAACATTTGGGTAGATACCTAGGAACATGATTGCTGGATCATATAAGATTATTGTTAGCTTTGTAAGATATTGCCTGAGTGGCTATACCATTTTGCATTTCCATCAGCAATTAATGCTTGCTTCTGTTGCTTTTCCTCCTTGTCAATTTTTGATATTGTTAGTTTTTTGGATTTTATGGATTTTAATAGGTGTCATAACATCCCATTGTTGCTTTAATTTGTCATTCCTAATGACATTTAATGTTAAGCATCTTTTTATATGCTGTTGTCTTCTGTACATTTTCTTTGGTGAGATATTTGTTCTGAACTTTTGACTATTTTTTATAAATTTTTTAATGTTTATTTTTGAGACAGAGAGAGAGAGAGAGAGAGAGCGAGCGAGCGTGCGCGCGCGGGCACTAGTGGGAGAAGGGCAGAGAGAGAGAGGAGACACAGAATCTGAAGCAGGCTCCAGGCTCTGAGCTGTCAGCACAGAGCCTGACCTGGGGCTGGAACTCACAACCTGCGAGATCATGAGCTGACCGAAGTTGGACGCTTAATCGACTGAGCTGCTCAGGCGCCCCACTTTTGACCATTTTTTAACTCATCTGTTTTCTTATTGTTAAGTTTTAAGAATTCTTTATTTCTTTTTGATACAGGTGCTTTATTAGATATGTATTTTGCAGATATTTTCTTCTAGTCTGGCTTGCCTTTTTATTCTCTTAACAGTGTCTTTTGAGAACAAATGTTTTTAATTTTAATAAAGGCCAACTTATCAATTTCATGGATAGCCTTAGGTGTTGTATTTAAAAACTCATTGTCAGACTCAAGGCCACCTGGATTTTATCCTTTTATTTTTTCCAGAAGTTTTATAGTTTTACATTTTTAGGTCTATGATCCATTCTGAGTTTATTTTTGTGAAAGGTGTGAGGTCTGTGTCTAGATTCACTTTTTTTGCCCATGGACTTTCAGTTGTATCAGTATCATGTAAATGAGCTTTTTAAGTCAAGTAGATTATAAATTAGGTTTAGGATTGACAGGAGACTGTTTTTATTTGATTTTTAAAAATACACTCTGCACAATTGCTTAAAAGAAACAGTTGAGAAATGACTTGTAAACTAAAATGTAGTAATACACAGACTATGCGTTGAGATTGGTTCCTGGAGGTTGTACATTTTTCTTTCTTCCTTACTAAGAGATTCTACTTTGTGAAAAATGGAATTGTTAATACAGAGTAATATCTCTCAGTTCTTTTAGATCTTTTAGAACTGTAAGAAATAATTAGTAAGGTTTTCTTTTTCACAAAGAGTGTCTGAAAGACGTGATTTACAAGGTGTGTGGTGAGAAGAGGCAGATGATGTATGTGCCATCTAGAAATTTGAGACTTAACTGTATGGTGTTGAATCTTATCTCCTACCTCTCTCCTTGCCACAAATAGTTTTTTCAAGTACCTTTCTTTTGGTAAACACTTGTGTTATTGATAATGGGTGGGGCCAGAAATACTTGTATTGTTACGCTATAGATAGAACCATTAATTAGTTTTCAAAAAGCATCTAGTGAGATCTGACACAGTAAAAGTAGCAGCTTTGGTGTGGCAGGTGGTATACATTATCTTTTAAAACTCTTATAAGAGGTCTTTAAGGCAGATCTCCTTATTTCCGTATTACAGGTAAGAAATATGCTCAGAAAGATAAAGTGACTTGTCTGTGGTCCGTGTGGGGAGAAAGGGACAGAGTTGGGATGAGAACTTTGATCTTTCTGACTCTAAAACTTTCCAGTTGGCCACGTGGTCTCTCATAAAAGAAAAAGTGCAAGGATAGTATCAGGGTGTCCTTGCCTTTATTCTTTTCTTTAAAACTGTGCACTACTTAAATGACAACTGAGCTAAATGCGAATGGTTCAAAAATTGTGTTTTTGAGATACATGGAGATTCTTTAAAAATTTTTTCTGTTGACTGATTTGCATCTTCCTGACCCAGAGATGTGAGTCATTGAAACATGTTTATAAAGAAGGAGGTTCCTTTAAAGAGAAGAACTTGTGGGAGTTGGGAAAAATAAGACATGTAATAGTAGAATTAGCTAATTGTTTATACCTTTTCCCCACTGAATTGCAAGTTTCTTGAGGGCAGGAAACTAAACTCAATTATCTTTTTTTTTTTTTTTTAACATTTATTTATTTTTGAGAGAGAGAGAGAGAGAGAGACAGACAGACCGTTGAGTGGGGTAGGGCAGAGAGACAGAGTGACACAGAATCCAAAGCAGGCTCCAGGCTCTGAACTGTCTGCACAGAGCCCAACACGGGGCTTGAACCCATGAACCATGAGATCATGACCTGAGCCGAAGTCCGACATTTAACCAGTTGAACCACCCGGCGCCTCTAAACTCAATTATCTTTAAGCACAGCATATCACATAGAATAGATACTCACAAAATGTTTGCTGAATGAAATTAGCACTTACTATCATACTTCTTGCAGAAGAACAGTTAGAAGGGATTGAGTTTTCCTCCCAGAGGAAGATGAACATTATTACATTTCATTTATTCATTCATCATTTATTGAGCATTTGTTGAGTATCTGTTCTGTGCCAGACACTGGGAATACAAAGATGAATGAGACAGGATCTCTACCTTCTGTCTTCAGGGAACCCAGAGAATGGAGACAACCATTTCAGTAGAGTGTGGAACTAATGAGATATATATATTAAATAAATAAGCAAGCAAGCAGTGGACTTTGAAATCAGAGAGACCTTATCTGCCTCAATTTTCTTATCTAGGAAGTGAAAATGATAATAGTACTTATTTGACATGATTGTTGGGGGTAGGTTAAATGAAAAAAAAAATTTATATCTCTGCATATAGACAAAAGGAGAGGCTTACTGTGGCCGAGGAATCAGAAAAATCTCTATTGGAGAATGTGACATTTGCGTTTTATAGGATGAATTTTTGAGGCCAAGAATAAGAATATGAGGTGGGACTCTAGGGCATTCCAGACAGAAAGATGAATATGTTTGATGTGCAGAATGGGTGGACATGATGGGAGTCATGGGAAATTCTGTACATTCTTACAGAGCCTACAGGGATATTAGAAAGAACTGAATAACCAGTTATTTTTCATTTTTGTAAGTAACAGTACAATAGAGTATTTACTGCATCATAGTAGGAGAGGATAAAGATATCAAACCTGTTTTAAGAATTGCATGAATCTCCTCTTCTAATCATAGGACTTTTTAAATATAGTCCTTTATGTGGTAGATAAATTCTTGTGTGTGTGTGTGTGTGTGTGTGTGTGTGTGTGTGTGTGTGTTTAACCCAGTCCTATGACACTCAAGTGATTTTATTAAGAAAGAGGCTTGTGTGTTTTTAAGTGAAATAAGAGCTTCTGTCTAAAACCATGCATATATTTAGTAGCGTAGCAACATTAGAATGTAACATCCCATAAAGGCACCATCTAGTGCTATTTGAGCCAATCCAGAATTCTAAGAGCTATGAACAGTTTCTGAGCAGAACCTGAACATAATATGTTCTAAATTAATAATTTAAGTGAATGTGCTAAAATAATTTAAGTGAACGAATTATGTGCTTGATAGGAGGTTACAGTTCATTTTTAATATATGGGAGAAAAAAAAAAAAAAGGAAAGACCAAATAGAAAAAAGTGAACATCAATAGAGGGAAGAGAAGTTTATATATATATTTTTTTAATTTTTTTAACGTTTTATTTATTTTTGAGACAGAGAGAGACAGAGCATGAACGGGGGAGGGTCAGAGAGAGAGGGAGACGCAGAATCAGAAGCAGGCTCCAGGCTCTGAGCCATCAGCCCAGAGCCCGACGCAGGGCTCGAACTCATGGACTGCGAGATCGTGACCTGAGCTGAAGTCGGACGCTTAACCGACTGAGCCACCCAGGCGCCCCGAGAAGTTTATATTTAAAGAGAGGGGTAAAAGCCAAGAGAGGGGCAATAGTCACCAGACTATTTCACAGTTGCATTTTACCAAACATTTAAAGAAGAGTTAATACCTATACTTCTCAAACTATTCCAAAAAATTGAAGAGGAAGAAATGTTTCCAAATACATTCTCTAAGTTTAGCATTAGCCTGGTACCGAAACCAGATAAAGACACCACAAAAAAAGAAAATTACAAATCGGTATCCTTGATGAACATAAATGCGGAAATCATCAACAAAATCTTAGCAAACCGAATTCAATAATACATTAAAAGATTCCTACCCCAGGATAAAGTGGGATTTAGTCTAGGGATGCAAAGATATTTCAGTATCTTCAATTTAACATGATACACCATATTAACAAAATGAAGAGTAAGAATTATATGATCAACTCCATAGATGCAGAAAAAGCATTTGACAAAATTCACATTCATTTATGATAAAGACTCTCAGCAAAGTGGCATAGGGGGAATATATCACAACCTAATAAAGGCCATATATGACAGACACACAACCAACATGATACTCAACTGTGAAAAATTGAAAGTGTTTCTTCTAAGATCAGGAAAAAGAGAAGGTTGCCTATTTTAACTACTATTATTCAGCATGGTATTGGAAGTCCTAGCCACAGAAGTCAGATAAGAAAAAGAAATAAAAGGCATACAAATTGGAAAGGAAGAAGTAAAACTGTCACTGTATGCAGGTAACATGTTACTATATATGGAAAACCTCAAAGACTCCATGAAAAACGGTTAGAATAAATGAATTCAGTAAAATTTCAGAATACAAAATCAACAAACAAAAATCTGTTCTGTTTTCATATACTAACAACAAGCCATCTGAAAAGGAAATTAGAAAAAAAAATTGAATTTACAGTAGCAATAGTTTATTACTTAGTAATAAAGTTAACTAAGGAGGTGAAAGACTTGTATACTGAAAACAATGAAACATTGATGAAAGAAGTTAAAGAAAACAGATGGAAAGATATCCTATATTCATGGATTGGAAGAGTTAATATTATTAAAGTGTCCATACCACTCAAAGCAATTTTTAGATTCAGTGCAATCCCTATTGAAAAATAGCATTTTTCACAGAACTAGAAGAAATAATCTTAAAGTTTGTATGGAGCCACAGAAGACCCCAAATGGTCAAAGCAATCTTGAAAAAGAAGAATAAAACTGAAGGTATCATACTTTCAAACTGTACTGCAAAGCTAGTATTCAAAACAGTATGATATTGGCACAAAAATGGACACATAGGTGAATGGAATAGAATAGACAGCCCGGAATTAACCCACATTCATATGGTCAGTTGATCTACAACAAGGGAGGCAAGAAGGTACAATGGGGAAATGACAGTCTTTTCAGTAAATAGTGTTGGGAAAACTGGATAGCTGCATGCAAAAGAGTGAAACTGGACCACTTTCTTTTACCATTTGCAAAGATAAACTTAAAATGGACTAAAGACCTAAATGTAAGACCTGAAACTATAAAACTCCTAAAAGAGAACATAAGTAGTAAGCTCTTAGACATCAGTCTTACAATATTTTTTTTTTTGGATTTGTCTCCTCAGGCAAGGGCAGCAAAAGCAAAAAGAAACAAGTGGGATTACATCGAACTAGAAAGCTTTTGCATAGCAAAGGAAACCAACAAAATGAAAAGGCAACCTACTGAATAGAATAAGATATTTGCAAATGATATATTCGATAAGAGGTTAATATCCAAAAATATAAAGAACTTAATACAACTTAACACCAAAAAACCCCAAACAATCCAAGTAAATAAAGGGCAGAGGACCTGAATAGACATTTTTCCAAAGACGTACAAATGGCTAACAGACACATGAAATAATGCTCAACATCACTAATTATCAGGGAAATGCAAATGAAAATCACAATGAGGTATCACATCATACCAATCAGAATGGCTGTTATCAAAAAGACAAGAAATAATAAGTGTTTGTGAGGATGTGGAGAACAGGGAATCCTTGTGCACTCTTGGAAGGAATGTAAATTGGTGCAGCCACTATGAAAAACAGTATGGAGCTTTCTAAAAAAATTAAAAATAGAAATACCGTATGATTCACTAATTCTAGTTTTGGGTGTTAATTTGAAGAAAATGAAAATATGAATTCAAAAAGATATATGTATTTGTATGTTCATTGCAGCATTGTTTACAGTAGCCAAAATATGGAAGCAACCTAAGTGTCCATTAGTAGATGAGTGAATAAAGAAGATATGGTATATGAATACAATGGAATATTACTGAGCCATAAAAAGAATGAAATCCTGCCATTTGCAACATCATAGATAGACCTAAAGGGTATTATACTAAGTGATAGAAACCAGACAGAGAAATACAAATACTGTATGCTTTCCCTTATATGTGGAATCTAAAAATCAAGTGAACAAACAAAACAAATCAGAAACAGACTCATAAATACAGAGAACAAATTGGTGGTTGCCAGAGTGGAGGGTGATTGGGGGGGGGCAAAATAAGTGAAGGGGATTAAGAGGTATAAACTTTCAGTTATAAAATAAGTCATGAGGATATAAAGTACAGCATAGGGAATATAGCCAAAAATATTGTAATAACTGTATTATGTAATAACTGTAATATGGTGATAGATGGTAACTAGACTTATTGTGGTTAATTGTTTCATAATGTACATAAATGTTGGCTATGTTGTATACCTGAAACTAATGTAATATTGTATATCAACTATTCTTCAACAATAACCAAAAAACTAAAAAACAAAAGGAGAGAAAAACATTTTTAAAGTCCATTTCTTAAAAAATGTTTATTTTTGAGAGAGAGAAAGAGAGCACACGCGTGAGGGAGGGACAGAGAGAGAGGGAGACAGAGGATCCAAAGCAGGCTCTGTGCTGACAGTAGAGAGCCCAATGCGGGGAGTTGGGGAATGGGAATGGGGGGCTGAAATTCACGGACCAGGGAGATTGTGACCTAAGAGGAAGTCAGTGCTTAACTGACTGAGCCACCCAGATGCCCCCAAAGTCCATTATTAAAGACTATTGATATAAACTTCATTTTATTTAGAAAGTCTTATCAACACCATTAAAATGTTACATTTCTATTAGAATATCACCATTAGAATATTAGTCCTTATTCTAGAAATACATGTATATTATTGATATATTTATTGGCTTACTGCAACGATAGTATGTTTCCAGTGTCTGAAATACAATGTTTGTGATTATTAAACACTGTGGGGTATTTTTATTGATGATTCTTGTTTTTGTAATGTTTTGTGATATTATAATTGTTTTTGTTTTTCACTAGAAAATAAAATGTTTTATTTTTTATTAAATTTTTTTTTAATGTTTATTTATATTTTGAGAGAGAGAGAGAGAGAGAGAGACAGACAGACAGAATCTGAATCAGGCTCCAGACTCTGAGCTGTCAGCACAGAGCCCAACATGGGGCTCCCAACTCACAAATCATGGGATCATGACCTGAGCTGAAGTTGGACGTCTAACTGAGCCACTGAGGCACCCTGAAAATAAAATATTTTAAAAAGTACAAGCAGCAAAACCAATCCACAAAGAAAAGTGAAATCTGTCACTTTGAAAAGACGTTGAATACAGTTTGTTTAATTTTCTGTAATAGTTTTGACGTTTGAAGTTAATGGTACTTGTAAGACATGAACATAAAATAAGGTGATTTTAAGTATGTTGACTTTTAAATTTGAAGAAAGATATACTTGTAATGATAGAGAAGCTACATTTAACTTTGATAAGTGAAAGAAAATAGAACGTTACTTTATCTATGTATAGATTCCTCACCCCACCCCCCGCCTTAATACCACGCTCAGCTTGTGTTTGTATGCCTGAGTGTAATTTACAATTTCCCTTTTCAGTGTGTTTTCAAAACTTTACCTGTTTTATAACCAACTGTATATCAAAATTTAAAAATATTACTCTTTAATGTAGGAAAAAAATGTTAAGTAGAAATCCTATCTTCAGATTGAGTTGTCTTTCTTATTTTAACATGTTTATTTTCATTATTAAAACTTGTGATGTATAATCTATTTCAGCACGTATACTACAACTAGTGTTATTATTATGTTTTTGCATCTCTGAATCATTTTTGTCAAGATAAAATATTAATTTTATTGGTAGTTTATTTATTTTTAAAAGGTAACCTTACTATATGCAATTTTTTAATTTAATTTTTTTTTTTTGAGAGAGAGTGTGAGAAAGCACATGCATGCATGAGTAGGGGAGGGGCAGAGGGGGAGGAAGAGAGAGAGAGAGAATCTTTTTTTTTTTTTTTAATGTTTATTTTTGAGAGAGAGAGAGACTGAGTGTGAGCTGGGGAGGGGCAGAGAGGGAAGGAGACACAGAATCCGAAGCAGGCTCCAGGCTTGAGCTGTCAGCACAGAGCCCAACTCGGGGCTTGAACCCACAAACTGTGTGATCATGACCTGAGCTGAAGTAGGGTGCTCAACCAACTGAGCCATGCCAACCGACTGAGCCACCTAGGCGCTGAGAGAGAGAGAGAGAGAGAGAGAGAGAGAGAGAGAGAGAAAGGGAGAGGGAGAGAACATTAAGCAGGCTCCACGCCCAGAGCGCCCTATGTGGGGCTTGATCTGGGTGAGATAATGACCTGAGCTGAAATCGGCTCCAACACTTAACTGACTGAGCCACCCAAGGTGCCCCAGTAGTTCTTTCATTAGGTCTTTTGTGGGGCCTTGTTAGATTCTGAATAATTTAAAAGCAGTGGAATTCTTTCTGTGATAAAAATCTAGTCACTGGGCCAAAACTTATAGCATTATTCACGTGATACTTATGCATGTAAAGGTGTGGAATTATTATGTATGCCTAAAGAATTTGTATTAAAGAGGGTGTTTTTAATTACTGAGGAAACTAGTCCTCTAAAGATTTTAACTAGATTTGCATTAATTTACAGCTTTGTTTAATATCTCATCTCTTCTATTTTTATTTTTTTTAATTATTATTTTTAAATGTTTTATTTATTTTTGAGACAGAGACAGAACATGAGCAGGGGAGGGGCAGAGAGAGAGAGGGAGACACAGAATCCGAAGCAGACTCCGGGCTCCAAGCTGTCAGCACAGAGCCTGATGTGGGGCTCAAACTCACAAACTGTGAGATCATGACCTGAGCCAAAATTGGACGCTCAACCGACTGAGCCACCCAAGTGCCCCTTCATCTCTTCTATTTTTAAATGACTAATCTATGATAGCCAGCTTGAATATCAATGTATAAAGAATAAGAAAACAAGATAATATAAAAAATTATAACTTCATTTAAATTTAGGAGTGATGGATCAGTTCTGTATTTTTTGTATAGTAGTATATTTGCTCTCTTTGTAGAATTACAGAATAAAATGTTTAAAGCTTCATCTTTTCTTTCTATATTATTTAAAATTTTTTCTTGTCCAGATTATTGAAACAAAAAGTTTCAGCACCATTTACTATAAGATCCACGTAGTTGGCTATATTTTACCATTTTAAAAAGTATTTTAAGTCTTGCTATTTTCCATGGTCTCATGAAGAAAATAGTCATAAAAATCTTGGAGCACATAGATGACAGTGTGGGTTTTCCCTTGACACCTCTTCTCCATCTTGTTTCCTTCATCCCTGTTTTATCCCATCTTCTAGCCTTAGTATCTGACAGCTTTTTTCAATTTTCAGGTGACTAGGTTGAAACATGTATGTTTCGTGACTGCTGTCTTTCTAGTTACTGTTCTAGCTTTTCCTCACTGCCAGATGAGATCTCAGTCACGGAGAGTGAAGTCTGAATGAAGGGACATTCATAGTGGGTTACGACACTGAAGGTTAAGTTTAGGCTGCTAGAGGGTTTGAAACAAAGAAGTGATTGAAGCCCTCATCACCTTCATCTTATTTTGTAGTAAGTAAACTATTTTGGAAGTAGTAAGTCTCATTATGAAGATAACAAAATCCTGTCCAGAGTGAACACATTAATACTGATTAACTTGAGTTGGAATACATTTTAACACCAGTTTTTGTACTAATTAGGAAAGATCCACTGTGGTTTTGTTTGTGTATTAGAATATATGTTACTGGCCTTTCTTTCTTTCTTTCTTTGTTTCTTTCTTTCCATTTTGTTGTGTAGGAGCCCCTTAACAGTGTAGGGAGTTTTAGAATTTGAATTCAAATATATCTCAGTGAAATCATATAATACAAAAAATAATTTTATTTGGAATACTCCATGGCCTTCTAAGAAGTCTTCAAATAGGAATAAAAGTCTCTTGATCTTACTTCCAGCACCTCCTCCCTTCTACTTATATCCATTACTAATAGTTATTTCCATTTTCTCTCTCTGCCGGGGAGTTAATGCAGCATTTGAGGTATGAATTCATGAGCTGTTACTGTATGATAGAAGAGAAGACCTGAGAATAGGGGATCATTGCACCTAATGGCTACCAGTTATATTTTGTTTTATATTTGTGTTTTTCAAAGGCATTTATATGATGAAACTAGAAGATTCCAAACTAATGGATGAAGTAGGAAAATGATTGGGAAAACCAGTGGTGGTGGTATCTGATAGTTCATAGAAATAGTTTGCTGTGACAAAAGTAGAGAGAGGAACCTATAAGCCATTTTTACCATCATTCATGAGCTATATTTGGGGAACTTGGATTATACATACTGTAAAGAACAATGTATTATGTGATAGAAATGTATGTTAAATATTTAAATGCAGAAGAAAAGGCTTTGGGTTCAGAACATGGAAATTCTTACTATTGCAAGATCTTTCTAGCTAACATCGATTCTGTTAGGTTAGTGTGGACATTAATTGGAGTTTAGATAGTAGGTGTAACAAACGCTTACTGTATATGGAGGCTGATCTAGTTATATGTTCTTGAGAGAGCGGACATGAATTTGGGGGGAAGCTTTTTAGATTAGGTAGCTGATCTAAGCCTAAGAATTTTTCTCTCCACTCAAGGAAGACAAGAAAGAGCCCGTAGATTTTTGCAAGGGATTGATTTGAGAACATAGCTTAATTTTTAAGGTGAGAGAAACTAATTCAGCTAAGAGTGTTTATTTTGTTTTCATTTTTTTTTTCCTTAAAGAACTTTAAAAGCTTCTAGCTATGGTCATTTCAGCTTCCTATTCCTCCCTCTCTAATTACTCTCAGTAAGATTTTGTTACTGCTGTCAACCATAGCAGTCACTGGGAAGGGTAATAGTGGGGCTAAATTTCGTTTAAAAGAAAATTATAGAAGAGGAATATGTACACAAGTGCATACCAAATACAATAAAATGCATATGGAACTGTCCTTTGTATGTGAGGGTGATTTTTGTTTGTTGAATTGGTGATGGAGCTTGTTTAATCCATCTCAACTTTCTACAGTAATTCTTCTTGTGATCTGCATGTATGAGATAGTTATGTGAGGTCAGGAGTTTGGCTAAACGATTAGCAGAGTCATTGGCTTAATTCAGCCCAATTTAATTTCTTGATATAATAGTCGTAGACATATGCAGCTTTATTTGATAGAAAATAGTTCTATTTCAGTTAGTGGAATTTATACATCAATAAAGAAATACTAAAAAAAATAGTGCCTATTAAGTGCTAGACATATTAGTAAATAATGAAGATGCTGCATTTTCTATCCTTGCTAAATATACAAATGTCAGAGGCCTAAATTAAAAGAAGCATTAAAGGGGTGCCTGGGTGGCTCAGTTGGCTAAGCAACTGACTTTGGCTCAGGTCATGATTTCAAGGCTCACGGGTTCAAGCTCCACATTAGGCTCTGTGTTGACAGCCCAGAGCCTGGAGCGAGCCTGCTTCAGATTCTGTCTCCCTCTCTCTCTGCCCATTCCCTGCTCGTGCTCTGTCTCTCTCAAAATAAATAAACATTAAGAAAAATAAATAAAAATAAATAAAAGAAGCATTAAAAATGTAAGCATCAAATTCTAGGTAAATGATCAAAAATATGGGAAATAAAAGCCTTTCTGGCCTTCTCTCCCTCCTTCCTTCTCTCTGACTCTTAAGAGAGTGAAGATATTCACATTTTGGATTATAATTTTTACATGTACTGATAATGTGAATTTATAAGTATTTCAAAATTATGACTGATTTTACAATAATTCCA
This sequence comes from Prionailurus viverrinus, assembly GCF_022837055.1. Taxonomy (NCBI): domain Eukaryota; kingdom Metazoa; phylum Chordata; class Mammalia; order Carnivora; family Felidae; genus Prionailurus; species Prionailurus viverrinus. The sequence continues at coordinate 46,299,013 of NC_062567.1, read as the reverse complement.
CTAAAGGAAGATTTATTTATGCACAGTTTTGGGAAAAATTGTAATATACCCGTACTCCCTTTGAAAGATTTTCAGTTGTCAAGCTTAATTTAAGATCAGATCAGACAAGCATGGTTTGTGTTATTTCTATAGACACTATGCAATATTTTTTTTTTTTCCTGGAAACTTTTAGGAATGAAGAAGCCATTATTCATAAAACAAAGTCATGCTGAAGACTTTAGGCTGGTTGTAAAGTGTTAATCTTTAGAGATGGGGAAATATTTCTTATCTTGAATTTGGAATGTGGGTAACTTTAAGACGGCCGTATGAAGCAACATTGCCTTTGCATTTTACTTGCAAGAAAGAAAAATGTGGACTCCTTCTTTAGTGGAGCAAAGTGCTTTCTGACACACCTCTCAAATTACACAGCATTGAAATGATCCCCACAATGTGTTTGGCTCCTGTGTTTCTTGTTAGCTACTATGAATGAAAGATTCATTAACTATCTATTTCAAAAAGCATCTTTATTTGCATTGCAAAGAGCTTAATTGTTTGGAAACAGGATCAAGAATTGCTTTCAAGTTGTAAGTCAGCACATATGGGTTGGGCTGTGATTGGCATTGAACTTTAAAAAACAAAATTTCTGTGCAAAGAAGGCCCTCAATAATTATTTGTCAAAGCACTGATAGGTTGACTTCAGAAGGATAAAAGTGCCTGAGTTTTCCCACATTGTTCATGATGTGGACCAAATATTTTTGTAGCTATTATAGAAAGTCCTGATAACCTTTCCCTTATCTTGCCTTTTGGGCAGTGTATAACAGAATCACAGGGAGGAGGAAGTTATACAAACTTGCCAGATAGACGATTGGAGTCCCTGTGGCAAGCTTGTGACCTAATTTTCCATGCTCTGAGTACCCAACTGGAGAGTTATAGCTGTATGCTGTTAGCTTAAATAACAGTAGGCTTGTATACAAGTTTGGGTATTGGGGAGAGAAAGAAGGAGGGGCAGAAACATAAATCTATCTCTCTAGCTTTGCCAGATCCATAACATAAAAGTACTTTTGTTCAAAAAGAAAACTTAATTCATTTCCTCATTTTGGTTATTCGTTCTTATATGTGTTTCAAATCCTTACTAGAGGATCTTATTTATTTTTTAAAGATTTATGGCATACTCAGTTATTTTTGAAGTTTGTTTTGAAGACTTTTTTTTTTTTTTTTTAAAGAAAAAGGTAGTATGAGAATGGGTTGGGAAGGGATGGTGGAATTGTTTTCCACTTGTTCAGTGAATTAGTTTCTGCGTTTCTGGTAGCAGTTCCTTGATGATCCCAAGATGATTAGGCTGTTTTTCTCTCATTAAGCAAATATTTACCAATACATGTAGTTGACTATGCCTATAGGTCCATTTTGTTAGGTCAGACACGGATTGTTACTTGCCATCTTGCCTTTTATATGTTAGCTAGAAGTGGATAAGAGCTTCTTTCTTTGCCCCATGGTATGGATATAGTTCACGTCATATGCTGTTTTGAAATATGTTGAACCAACATGATTTGCTGGGATTCTAAAGCTGGCACAGACTTCTGCCAACTGGACATACATAAATCACACTCTTTTTTCTAGTAAGTATGTCCTTAAAATATTTAATTTGCTTGTACTATGCAATTGTCTCTCTCCCCCACCCCCAATACTTTCTTACTTCTTTGTAGCGTCTCTTGAAGGGACCAGTAAACCTGGTTCTAAAATATTTCATGCATCTCCTTGTAACAGGTAACTGGTCCCATGCATATCTTTAATACTAAACTGCATCAAGGTATCATTCTTTTTCCTTATTCCGTTGGGGGTGATTGAATGTCTTTGGCCTCAGGATTGCTTTCTTATTTTCAACATGACTTAAAGTAAATTGTAGTAAGAGAATCATTAATCAAAATTAATAGCATTGGCACATAATTTTAATATTATATGAGACAGGCGTAGAATGTATTGGGTCAATTTAAAATGTTATTCTTCTCTTACATGTACGTGTCTATGTCAGATTGTTTATACTGTAAACCCTTGGAGTTCCTGTGTCTCTTGATGTAGTGTCATGCCTATCTGGAAACTATTCTCTTAATGTTCTCTTTCTGCTGCTGTATTTCTTTTTTTTTCTTTTTTAATTTTTTTTTTCAACGTTTTTTATTTATTTTTGGGACAGAGAGAGACAGAGCATGAACGGGGGAGGGGCAGAGAGAGAGGGAGACACAGAATCGGAAAGAGGCTCCAGGCTCTGAGCCATCAGCCCAGAACCCGACGCGGGGCTCGAACTCACGGACCGCGAGATCGTGACCTGGCTGAAGTCGGACGCTTAACCGACTGCGCCACCCAGGCGCCCCTCTGCTGCTGTATTTCTGTCTTGTTCCCAGATAAGATTCTTGATGACAATTTTTTTACCTGTTGTTTCCTCTTCCTCACTTTTCCTACATTAGTCTACCCACTGTAGTCTAGTGCCTGAGCTCATGTCTCTAGGTCATTTGTAGTCTTGTCAAAGCCAAGCCAAAAGGAAAATGTTTAGTTTTTATCTTACTTGATTTTTTTGTTACATTTGCCTGCAAGCCCTTAGAGGACATGGACTGTTTTGTTCACTTTTGAATGTTTTATTGCTTAGAATCTAGTACTTTGTAGATTGTCCATTTATTGAAAGAATGTATGCTTTTCTTTCTTTTTTTTTTTTTAAAGAATGTTCTCTTCCTTTGGCTCCCATGGCGCTTGCTACCCTTTCCCAGTTTACACCCTACTTCTCTCGTTATTTGTGTGCACTTAGATGTCCATTCAGAGGCTCTGCTCTTTGGAGTTTAATGTGTATCTAAGAGTTGTTCTAAAGTGGTAATCTCAAGTACATTCTGGCTCCATCTGTTGGGAGCAGAGACAGCCAGTGCCCCCTTTGTGTTTTTGTTTTGTTTTGTTTTGTTTTTGTTTGGCTCATTTCATGGTTTTGTTCATAATCTGAACACTCACAAGTTGAGAAGTTTCTGAGTTTTCCAAAATTCTTTTCTCATCTGTCATCTCGTTTCATGTTTCATTGTTTCCCAAGATGACTTCAGTACTTCACGTTGTTTTAATTAGAACAGTGACTCTCAACTCTTTGTCTCCTGTTGGTAGCATTCTCCTAAGCTCTAGTCGTTTATTTCTGATTATTTTTGACTGTAGCAAAGGCCTCTTAGACTTCACATTTCCCAAAATATATTTGTTGCATTTTCCCTAAACCTTCTCTCTGTGTTTTTCTAAATGGAGCCACTGTAACTGAAATGGTAACATTAGTGATCTGTGGATCTTTCTGGACTCTTTTCTTTGCCTTACCCACTACTCTGTCTTACCTTTAAGTAAGTCACCAAATCCTTTTGATTCTTACTACAGAATGGCTGACAGAGCATTCCCTTCTTTTCGATCCTCACTGCTAATCATATATATTATTACCTTGCTTGAAATTCTTCAATGTTCCCCATATGATCTTTAAAAAGTCTAGGTCCTCTGTATACTGGCACACATCGAAGGCCCTCTGTGACTGTCTCCCTAGTTTACTTTCAGGTCTCTTTCTTTGAGTCTTGTACTCCACAACTACTATAATAATTGCAGTAATTGAATGCATTTAGCGTCATGCTTCCATGACTTTGTCCAAGCTGTTCCCTCTGCTTGGAGTTGTTCTCTGTCAACCTCATAATTTTGTCTATATTATTTTACATTTGGCTTATTAAAGATTACTTTCCTGGAAAAAGTTAGCCCCTTCTTTGTGCCCAAGTGGTATCTCATACTTACTTTAAAGTAATAATTACGTTGCATTTTATGGTTTATTTACTTGTTTTTCTCTTTAACTAGTCTGAACACTTGCAGGTAGGAAGTGTGTCTGAGAAATCTTTGTCTTTCTTGTGCCTTAGCACAATGCTAAGTGTACCGCATGCACTCAGTTTTTGTTTTAATACATGTTCAATGAATAAATGCTTAACACACTTTTTGGTGTGAGTGAGATTACCGTATCTGCTCTACCTATAAACCCACTATGGTAGAAAAACTGAGCAGGTTCATTGTTCGCTGTTTGACTGGTTTACCTATTTTCTCTCCCAGAGTGTTCTGAGGTGAAATGGTAAGATGGGCACAGTTTGTCTGCAGTATCATTCTTTCCTTCTTGTCATTCTTCCCTGTTTTGTACCATAGACGTCACAAGGTTGTCCTCCAGCTGCCCAGGACATGTCACTGTTGCCATGCCTCCTACACTTGTGAAATTTAACATTCAAGTTACATCTGGCCGCGGAGACTGTGATTTTTAGGTAAAACGCTAGGATTGGGCCAGAATGGAAAGCTTTAAAACTGAACCTTTTGCTTCTTGCCACCACCCTTTATAACCCTCCTTTCCACTAGAAGTAGACCCATAATATTTGCCAATAGATCAGTATTCAGTCACAATACCTCTCTGGTGGTGACTTCGTTTATAATCTTAATTATTTAAATCTCAATTATTTAAGAAAAAAGAGTGTATAAGTAATCAGAATAGGTGATAAAGAATCTTAAAATATATGACACATAAGATACGTAAATATTGTGTAGTCCACTCTCTTATTTTACTAATGAGGAAAGTAAAACCAAGACAGGTCAAATGATTTGTCCTAAGTCACACAACTAGTTCATCACAGAGTTAGTCCTAAAATCTAAGTGTCCCAAGCCTTCATCTGACTGTACTGTCATATGCCTCATGCTCTCTTGATTTGGTTAAGAGGTTGAAAATTCATTTATTCGAAATGTTTGTCAGGTCTATCTATCTACCTATCTGTTTGCACTGGGGATAGAGATGGTAATAAGATAGCTCTCCATAGCTGGGACTAACTCATGGAGAGATAAACAAATTATTGAAATGATATAAATGATAGTTTATCTCCTCACATCACAGGTACAATACTTAGGCTTTTATTCAACATGTCTTTATTAGAATTTTAGAACAAACTTGCCTAGCTTATTTCCAGTCCCGGAAGAATAAAGAAATTGCGGGCAATGATGAGGTTCTAGAGAGGTATATAAACAATAAAGGGAAGGCACAGCTGACAGGCTGGTAGAGAGAGAAAAAGTGCCTGCACACATTATGTACTATATACTTTATATACCGTACTGTATTAAGCGAAAGAACCCAAATCATTGTAGACTAAGTCCATTTAATGAAGGAGAAAAATTATGTTTCACACGTCATACACTGTAAGAATGTTGTAACACAGTATACTACTTGATGTTAAACATGTTTAACCATAAAATAACTGTTAAGAAATGATTATGGGCCATAACCAGAGCAGAGTGCCGGTGAGTGAATACCCCTTGTGTTGCAGAAAAGTGATGTTATCATCCTGGTGGAGTAAGAGTTTTCGTTTTTTGTTTTTGTTTTTTTCATTCTTTCCCCTCCCTCCTACAAAGAACAGCAGTTTTGGCAATCACTTGTGGACAGTAGTGCCCTTGTGGAAGCCTGGGAGTCCAGCAGAGAAGTTCCAACACATCATTGGAGAAAAAAATAAAACAAAATCTGAGTTTGGACATATTGGGGAGGGTAACAGGAACAGTTTCACTTTACATGTGTTGCCCCTCCCCTAAGGCACAGCTTGGTGCCAAGGGAGACCTTCTTGGCCTGGGATTTCTCCCACAGGAGAAAAAGAGAATCTGTGAGTGAGTGTCCAGCTTCCCCAGTATGGGGGTGCTACCAAACAGACCTACTTCAATATGCTGCATCCAAAATACTGAGTAGTGAATTGCATGACTGGGAAAACAGCAGTCAGGGCTCAGGCTGGGATGTATTGAAGGGCTGCAGATACTACTAACAGCTTTGCAGACTATATCAGGAAGCCCATCCATGAGCTGCAGGGGATGCCTCACCTGTGGATCTCACACCTGGCTCACAGGCACCCCAAACACTTTGTGTACCTTACCCCTTTACCCCCCTGACTCCATAGTGAGCAGCTCCTCTGTACACTTCTAAAGCAGTGAGAATGAACATTTGCAGACAGCTAGTGAGTACTTTCAGAAAGCCGGCCTGACTCTGCAGAACTTGGAGAAACTACACAAATTGAGTATTCACTATTGCCCTAGAGAAAGCAAAGGGAGGTTATCAGCATTTGACCTGACTTGCAGGATCCACTGAAGGTATACGATCTTATGAATTCCCCCAGAAAAGGGAATAAAAAGTATGTAGCAGGGATATCTATAGAAAAGGTCTGAGAAAGCCTCAGAATTCTTAACAGGGCTGAAGCAAGGTTTTCACTCCTGAAACCAGTCAGTAAAAACTGGAGAAGATGACTGCTTCTTCAAATGCAGAGATGACAGTGCAGAATTTTGAGGAACCTAAAAAGTCAAAGAAAAATTACCCCACCAAAGGAAGACAGTATTCCACTAACTGACATCCCCACCAACCCATGGAGATTTTCAATTTTCCTGATAAAAGGATTCAAAATAGCCATTTTAATGAAGCTCAGGGAACAGCAACAACAACGAAAAGAAAAAAAAAATACAAGATAACTCCATGAAATCAGGAAAACAATACACAAAATGAGAAGTTTAACAGAGATAGTAATCATAAAAAAGAACCGAAAGAATTCTGGAACTGAAGAATATAATGAATGAAACAAAAAAATGCAGTAGAGGGCATTAACATCAGACTGGATCAAGCAGAAGAAAGAATCTGTGAAGTATATGACAGATCACTTCAAATTATCTAGTTTAGAGGATAGTTTTGTTAAACAACAAAAAGAATGAAAAAGAGTAAAGAAAGCCTACTTGAACCGTAGGATACCATTAAAAGAAACAATTGATACATTTTTGAAGTCCCAGAAAGAGAAGAAAAAGAGAAAGGGGGGCACAAAGCTTATTTTTTAAAAAATGGCTGAGAAATTATCATATGTTGGGAGAGAATTGACATCTAAGTTCATGAAGCTCAATCTCCCCACTGCCCCAAGAATTTAACCCAAAATGATCTATTCTAAGACACATTATAATAAGATGGTGTAGAATCAAAGAGAAAGAATTTTAAAAGCAGCAAGAGGAAAGAAGTTCCTGACATACAAGGGAATCCCACAAAGCTATTAGTGCATTTCTCAGCAGAAACCTTGCAGGCTAGGAGAGAGTGGGATGGTATACTTAAAGTGCTGAAAGAAAAAAAAAAAAAAACACAAAACACTGCCAACCAAGATTTTACCCAGCAAAGTTGTTCTTCAGAAATAAAGGAGAGATAAAGACTTTCCCAGACAAACAAAAGTTGAAGGAATTCATCACTGCTATACTTGCTTTATGAGAAGTGCTGAAAGTAGGTCTTCAAGTTGAAATGAAAGGATGCTAATTAGTAATAGAAAAATGTATGAGAATATTAAACCCACTGGTAAAGGTGTTTAGTTATATTCAGAATGCTCTAATACTATAACGTAGTGGTACATTAACTTACTAACTCTGTGTAAAGGTTAAAGGACAAAAATATTCAAAATAACTATAGTCACAATTTTTTCATGGGTACACATCACAAAAAGGTAAATTGTGATATCAAAAACTTAAAATTGAGGGGGGGAGTAAAAGTGTAGTTTTTCCTAATCAAAGTTAAGTTGTTATTACTTAAAAAATTTTTTTAATGTTTATTTATTTATTTTTTAAATGTTTTTATTTATTTTTGAAGGAGAGAGACACCAAGCGTGAGCAGGGGAGGAGCAGAGAGAGAGGGAGACATAGAAGTTGAAGCAGGCTCCAGGCTCCGAGCTGTCAGCCCAGAGCCCGACGCGGGGCTCGAACTCACGAACTGGGAGATCATGACCTGAGTCGAAGTCGGACGCTTAGCCAACTGAACCACCTAGGCGCCCCAATGTTTATTTATTTTTGAGACAATGCGAGAGACAGAGACTCAGAATCTGAAGCGAGCTCCAGGCTCTGAGCTGTCAGCCCAGAGCCTGACACGGAGCTTGAACTCAGGAACCGTGAGATCATGACCTGAGCCAAAGTTGGATGCTTAACCAGCCGAGCCACCCAGGCACCCCTAGTTGTTATTACTTTAAAAAAGACACTGTTAGGGGCACCTAGGTGGCACAGTCGGTTAAGCATCCGACTTCAGCCAGGTCACGATCTCGCGGTCCGTGAGTTCGAGCCCTGCGTCAGGCTCTGGGCTGATGGCTCAGAGCCTGGAGCCTGTTTCCGATTCTGTGTCTCCCTCTCTCTCTGCCCCTCCCCCGTTCATGCTCTGTCTCTCTCTGTCCCAAAAATAAATAAAAAACGTTGAAAAAAAAATTTAAAAAAGACACTGTTATATCTATGTTTTTGCAAGCCTTGTGATAACCAGAAGCAAAAATCTATAGTAGGTACACAAAAGATAGAGAAGGGAACCATTATCAAAAATTATCAATTCACAAAGGAAGATAGCAAGAGAGAAGGAAAGGAACAAGGGAACTACTAAACAGCCAGAAACCAATAAGATGGCATTAATAAGTCCTTACCTATCAGTACTTCCTTTAAGTGTAAATGGATTTAATTCTCCAATCAGAAGACATAGATGGAAGAATGGATTAAAGAAAAGCAAATGAGCTAACTGTATGCTGCCTATGAGAGACTCATTTCAGCTTTAACAACACACATAGGCTCATACTGAAGAGTTGGGAAATATATTCTATGTAAATGGAAACCGAAAGAGAGCAGAGGTAGCTATACTTATAGCAGACAAAATAGTCTTTAAGTTAAAAACTATAACACGAAACCAGGAAGGTCATTATATAATGATAAACAGTGAATTTATCAAGAGGATATAAAATTATACATATGCTCCCAACATTGGAGTACCTATATTAAACAAATACTAACACATCTATAGGGACACATAGAAAACAATACAATATTAGTAGGGGACTTTAATACCCTACTTTCAACAAAAGTTAGACAATCCATACTGAAAATCAGTAAGGAACCATTGGATTTGAACAACACTGTAGACCAAATGGACCTAACAGACATATGTAGAACATCCTATGCAACAGCAGCAAAATAGTCTTCTCAAGTGCACACACAATATTCTTCAGGATAAATCATATGATAGGTCACAAAACAAGTCTTAGTAAATTTAAGTTTAAAATCATACCAGATATCTCTTTTGACCACAGTGATATGAAATTAGAAATCAGTAACAGGAGGAAAGCTGAAAAACCTACAAATATACGGAAATTAAACAGTGTACTCCTGAATAATCAATTGGTCGAAGAAGAAATTAGAAGGGAAATAAAAAAAACAAAAAACAAAATTGGAACAGCCTATTGAAACTTACGGGACACAGCAAAAGCAGTCCTAATGGGAAAGTTTATAGCCATAAACATTTCCAGTGAGAAAAAGGAAAGTCAACAACCTAACTTTAAACCTCAAGGAACTAGAAACATAACAAATGAAACTCAGAGTTAGCAGAAGGAAGATCAGAACAGAAATAAATAGAGACCAGAAAAACAATAGAAAAGGTCAATAAAACTGAACTGGTTTTTGAAAAGATAAAACTGACATTTAGCTTGACTACAAAAAAGAGAAAACTCAAATACAATCAGAAAGGAAAGAGGAACATTACAACTGATACCATAGATACAGAGGACCATAAGAGGCTGAGCAGTTATCTGGCAACAAAGTATATAATCTAGAAGAAATGAATAAATTCCTAGAAACATACAACCTGTGAAGACTGAATCAAGAGGAAATAGGAAATCTGTACAGACCAATTATAAGCAAGGAGATTGAATCTGTAATAAAAAAACCTACCAACAAAGAAAAGCTGATGGCTTCACTGATGAATTCTATTAAAGAGGAATTGAAACCAATTCCTCTCAGACTTTTCCAGAAAACTGAAGAGGAAGGAGCACTTACAAAGTCATTTTATGAGGACATGCATTGCCCTGATTCCAAAGCAAGATCCTGACATTATCAGGAAAGTACAGGCCTATATTCCCAATGAATACACAGGCACAAATTTTCAACAGAATACTGATAAACCAAATTTAACAGAACATGAAAAGGGTCATGCATCATGGTCAAGTGAGATTTATCCTTAAGATTCAAAAATGGTTCAGCATATGCAAATCATTGTGATATGACACATTACTAGAATGAATGATAAAAATCGGATGATCTCCATACATGCAGAAAAAACATTTGACAAAATTCAGCATTGTTTCATGATAAAAACTCTCAACAAATTGAGTGTAGAGGGAACATATCTCAACATAATAAAGATCGTATAAGCCCACATATAAGCCCACAGCTAACATCATGCTCAGTGGGAATAGTTGAAGTAATCTTCTCTAAGACCTGGAACAAGACAAGGATGTCTGCTCTTATCACGGCTATTTGATGTAGTACTGGAAGTCCTAGCCAGAGCAACTAGGTAGGAAAAAGAAATAAGGCAGCCAAATTGGAAAGGAAGAAGTAAACTTGTCTTTGTTTGCAGATGATATAATTTTATGTATGGAAAACCTAAAGACTCCACCAAAAACTTGTTAGAACAAATTAACAAACTAAGTTGTAGGATACAAAAATCACCATACAGAAATCAGTTGTCTTTCTGTACACTAACATGAACTACCTGAAAAAGAAGTAAAGTTTCATTCACAATAGCATCAAAAATAATAAAATACTTAGGCATGAACGTAACCAAAAGAGGTGAAAGACCTGTACCACTGAAAAATATAAGACATTGATGAAAGAAATTGAAGACAGAAATACATGGAAAATATCATGTTAATGTATTGAAAGAATTCATATTGTTAAAATGCCCATACAACTCAAAGCAATTTATGGATTCATTATAATTGCTATCAAAATTCTAATAGCATTTCTCACAGAAATAGAAAAAGTAGTCATAATGGAATCATGAAAGACCTAGAATAGCTAAAGCAATCCTCAGAAAGGAGAATAGGCTGGAGGTGTCACACTTCCTGATTTCAAACTATATAAAAAAGCTATGGTAACCAAATAATATGGTTCTGGCATAGACCCATGGAACAGAATTGAGAGCCTAGAAATAAACTCATGTGTATATGGTCAACTAATGTTTGACAAAGTAGCCAAGAATACTCACCGGGGATAGTGTCTTCAGTAAATGATGTTGGGAAACTGAATGTCCAAATGCAAAAGAATGAAATTAGAGCTCAATCTTAATTCATTTACCAAGATGAACTTGAAATGGATTAAAGACTTAAATGGAAGACCTGAAAACACCTAGAAGAAAACATATGGAAAAAACTCCTTGATGTTGGTCTTGGCAGTGGTTTTTTGGATATGACACCAAAAGTAACAAGCAACAAAAGCTGTGAGACTACGTCAAACTAAAAAGGTTCCGAATAGCAAAGGAAACCATAAAATGAAAAGGCAACCAAAGGAATGGAAGAAAATATTTGCAAACCATATATCTGATAAGAAGTTAATATTGTAAATATTTAGAAACTCCTTTATCAATAGTGTGAACAAAACAAAACAAATAATCTAATTAAAAATGGGCAGAGGACTTGAATAGACATTTTTCCAAAGAAGATATACAAGTGGCTAACATGTACATGAAAAGACATTCAGCATCACTAATCAGGGAAATGCAAATCAGAATCACGATTAGATACTCATATTTGTTGGGATGACTGTCATCAAAAAGATAAGAGATAACAAGTGTTGGTGAGGATGTGGAGAAAAGGGAACCCTTGGTGCTGTTGGTGGGAATATAAATGGGTACAGTCATGATGGAAAACAGTATGGAGGTACCTTAAAAAAAATTAAAACTAGAACTACCATAAGATCCAGCAATCCCAATACTGATTGAATAACTGAAGGATAGGAAATTAGGATCTTGAAGAGATATCTGCACACTCATATTCACTGTAACATTATTCATAGTAAGACATAGAAACAATGTTAAGTATCCCTCTACAAATGAATTGGTAAAGGAAGTATGGTATGTGTATATATATATATATATATATATATATGTATGTATATATATATGTATATATATATACACACACACATATATATACACACACACATATTTATATATATACACATATATATGTGTGTGTATATATATATACATATATATATATATATATAAAATGGAATATTATTCAGCCAGTGGAAGAAGAAAATCTTGCCATTTGTGACAACGTAGATTGAGGGCATTATACTAAGTGAAATAAGTCAGAGAAAGACAAATACTTTATGATCTCACTTATATGTGGAATCTAGTGAACAGTGGTTGGCAGGACTGGTTGTTGGGCAAATGGAGAGATGTTGGTCAAAGAGTACAAACTTCCACTTATAGGATGAATAAGTTGTAGGGATCTTATGTACCACATTGTTGATTGCAGTCACAATATGGATTATATACTTGAAAGTTGCTAAGAGAGTAGATCTTAAATGTTTTCACCACATACAAAAAAATGGCAATTACTTGAGGTTACAGAGTTATTAACTAAATTGTGGTAATCATTTCACAATATATAATAGGTGTATCAAATTATCATGTTGTATACCTTAAACTTATATCATGTGTCAATTATATCTCTGTCAAGCTGAGAAAAAGAGAAATTGTTGTAATATTCAAATAGAGGCTTTAAGAAGATTATTTAAATGATTAAGAAATATCTTGGGGCACCTGGCTGGCTCAGTTGGTTAAGTGTCTGACTTTGGCTCAGGTCATGATCTTACAGTTTGTGAGTTCGAGCCCCGCGTGAGGCTGCCAGTGCAGAGCCCACTTCAGATCCTCTGTCTCCTCCTCTTTGCCCCTCCCCACTCATTCTCTCCCTCCCTCTCTCTTTCTCTCTCAAAAGTAAACGTTAAAAAATTAGAAGAAATATCTTATAAAATGCTATAAAATATATAAATTTTTACAATAGATATGTATTTTAGATTTACATACAAATGGAAATAAAAGTAATCAAAACAATTTAAAAATTATTTTAAGAGGTACTCTATTACCTAGAAAAGTCACTTATGTGGAAAAGCTGCATGTTTTAATTGAAATGGAGAGTGATCTGTTACAGCATATGATAGTGAGAGGCTTTTGTTGTTCACTTATGTTTATACTTCATTAGAGTTATACATGTTTTGAGGAGTTAGTAACTTTAAAGAAAACTTTTTTGTCCAGTGCCAAAGTCAGGGTCTGGTTTATTGCAGAGATTATAAATGAGTTGACTGGTACTGAAATAAAGTCGAAGGCTTGAAATTATTTTCCCAAAACATTACAAAAAATGATATGTTCTCAGGTGAGTTTGTAGTTTATTTAATCCCCAGTAGAGCTGATTTATAGTGACTAAAGTTTTGTGTTTTCATAATAGGAACAAAAATCATAAAACCCATCTGGGAACCTGAGAAACATTTATTGTTGCCAAAACCCCTTGAATAATATTCTCTCTGGCCATTCTCATGTGTTTAACAAATTTGTCCCCTTCTCTGTGAGAGGACTTTTCATCTCTCTTTTCCTTTTGCTGATTCAGTGGTAGAGAACTTTTGCCAAAAGAAGAATAGTATTTCTGTATGATAAAGTGATTAAGTTGGTTTATCTCATTTCGGCTGTCTTGATCTTAAATTATGTTTATGCTGTTTAACTTTGTGTTTTGTGAATATAGTTAACTCTTGAACAACATGAATTTGAACTGCGTGGGTCCACTTACATGTGGATTTTTTTCGGCACAGTATAGTACTGTAAATATTTTCTTTTCCTTTGGTTTTCTTAATATTTTCTTTCCTGTAGCATACTTTTTTGGGGAAGGAAACAGTATGTAATATATGTAATATGCAAAATATGTGTTGATCAACTTTTTGTGTTATTGATAAGGCTTTGGGTCAACAGTAGGCTATTAGTAGTTAAGTTTTGGGGGAGTCAAAAGTTATTTGTGGATTTTGACTGTGCCAGGGGTTAGAGTTTCTAACCTCCACATTGTTCAAAGGTCAACTGAATTTTGCTTAGCATCCTAACTATCCACCCAAATCTCTTAACATCTTGATAAATTGATTTTTTTCCCAGATCATCTACTAGAGTGGTATGGCTGAAATTAAACTGAATTACAGACTGGTGGTTAAATATTCCAAAATTAAAGCATGAAGGTAAAAAGCTTGAAGGACAAAAATTTACTCAACCTTGGGATAGTTTTGCTCCTTCTGGTGACAGTGTATTATTTTGGACTTGTCTTTGGTTGATGTCCAAAAGTTGAGCTCCCTTGTTTTTTTAGGGAGTGGATCGGACTGCACAACTCTCTAGAAAACAAGGCTTTTCCACTCCAAAGTCTAACCCTGTGCTTGTTCAAACCCTCACTCGCTGTTTGGGTGAACCCTACTCTTCTTTCAGTGGCTTATTGCCTAGAGTCTGAAAAGAAAGTTATGATTGGATAATACTTGAGTTTTGTGTTTTCTTTGTTACTCGAATGATGTGTATATGGTGGGTATGTTTTCTCTAATTTATTCCCAAAGGTATTAAAATAAAAGGAAGAGTGAAACAAATGTGGATGACACTGTTTTTGTGATATCTCCTTTGAGTTCCTAATGAAATTGCACGAAATAAGTTTTTCCCCCCTTTCTTTTGTATTGTGAAATTAGCTCTCACTACTGGCACATATAAGCCTTACAGTGAGTTAGCTCCAGGAATCGTTCAACTCTAGGGAGAATTTCTAGCTCATCGGAAGACCACATCTTTGACCCTTTCTCCTTGCCTTGCCGTATCCAGTTGGTTGCCTGGTACTGCTGCTTTCACATTGAAATTCACCCTTGCTTTTGCCCTATCTCCCCTTCTTTTACTATTTTAGGGCCACATAACTGTTTTCTTAACCTATTACCTTTTAAGTGGTCTCTACATCTGCCTCAGTCCTACTTCAGTTTGTTGTAAATTACTACTTCTAGATCAGTTTTGCTAAAGCTGAGCCTAGATCATGTCAGTCCGTTACTTAAAACACTGCCAACAGAAGCAGATTCAATTTAGATCCTCCCTAGCCTGGTGATTTCCCTTCATTTTTAAAAAAAGTTTATTTATTTTTGAGAGAGAGAGAGAGAGGGAATGAATCACAAGCAGGCTCCATACTGTCAGCACAGAGCCCAGTGTGGGTCTCGACCTCATGAACCACGAGATCATTACCTAAGCCCTGTTGATTTCCCTTCATTTTAAGTTTAGCCCCACTACTCTCTTTCCTATGAATTACTGATAAGCCAAGGTGAAGTACTACACCCTTATCCCTATCTACCTCTGTCTTTCCAATTTTTCTGCCTTTGGTGTCTCCCCTTCTCTTTGGAATATGTTTTGACTTTATTTCATGTGCAGATCTGATCTGTCATTTGGCAGATTTATTCTATGCCATCATGGAGTGATCTTTATGTTGTCTGATAAATGTTCTTCTCATGTGTTTTCTCAGGATCCTTTGATATTTACTTTTATCATGTACTGTAACATATATATACATATGTCATACTTTCCACCAGGTGTTAAGCTTCTCCTAGGTAGGCTCGTATCTAATTTCTACTTTCAGACAAGTCGCGAGTCCTGGAGTGGAGATTTTGGTGTGGTAGGAGCTCAATACACGTTTGTTAAATGATGAAATAAATGAATTTCTGTCTTGTGTATTCTGTTGTGAGTTTTGTATCAATAGCACCTCAACTCTCAGTCTGAAAAGGAAAAATGTAATACTGACCACAATTTTTGCTGAGCCTAAATGAAAAACTCTGAGAAAGTTTAATCATGGAGACAATCAGAATGTACTCTGTTATTTAGGATAAAACTTCTGGCAAACATGCCTGTTTTTCAAGTTCTTAATCTTTTCAGTGTAGGCTATGATTATTCCCTTTAAACATCTCACAGATTTAATAATTGAACCATTGTCTTAAAGTGGTTTATAACTTCATGAAGAAACCAAACTCTTGAAATAAAAGGCCAACAAAGGTGAGAGTAATTCAGTTTCACACCTTACTTTTTTATCCATTCCTGTCATTAGAGTACAGTTTTCAAGGCTTGTGTAAAATAACAACCTATGAGTGAGACAATGAGATCTTTCTGATACTTTCATTTAAAAAATGAAAAGGGCCTCAAAAGCCATCCTTCAGCACATTGTTTTTTATTAAGCTCCATGGTAATTATGAATATTTTTAATAGTATGAATGATGCTATCTTTTCTTTACCTGCTTTTTTTCTAATTTATTTTGCACAGTTTTCTGTGCTAAAGTGAATTAGATTCACTGTTGGTTATTAGGGTAATATCAAGTGATTTTTTTTTTTTAAATGTTTACTTTTGAGAGAGAGAGAGACAGAGCATGAGCATGAGCATGTGCAGGGGAGGGACAGAGACAGAGGGAGACACAGAAACTGAAGCAGGCTCTAGGCTCTGAGCTGTCTGTGCAGAGCCTGATGCGGGGCTCGAACCCATGAGCTGTGAGGTCATGACCTGAGCTGAAGTTGGACGCCTAACTGACTGAGCCACCCGGGCGCCCCAATATTAAGTGATTCTTACTCCAGGTTTTTATAATGAATCAAATCCAATTAAAAATATGAAATTTACAAGTAATTATGGTAGTGGAACTATTTTGGGTATTATTTAGCTCCTGAGAGTAAAATAAATAAAACTGCACAAAAATTTGAAAAATAGTGAAAGGTGACTTTGGTCAGAATCCTCAGGAAATTTTTGTACTGTGTTTAGCTTAGTTCATTTTGCTGTGTGCTCAGATTCTGGAGTATGCCAGCATTGGACAAAGGACTGACAATATGATTACTATTTAGAGATGTTCATTGTTTGAGAAGAAATTCAACAGAATCTTGAATGTTCTCATGACATGTTTGGAATAATTTGGTAGAGACTATTTTAAATCATACATACATTTTATATGCTAATGTCTTAAAATGTTGTTTTGGTTTCCAGATATGATATTTAAGATACTTCCATGGAAATGTCGTGTTCTAATTTTTGCCAATAGTAGCATCCTATACCATATTTGTTAGAACTTTTGAAAATTGATGGATAGCCATGATGTTAATTTGCTTACTTTACCTCATTTTGATTGATTCTCTTAAATATTTCCACAGAAATGCATTTTTCATTTATTTCTTTTTTGTTGTAGGTATTTTTTTTTTTTAATTTTTTTTTTCAACGTTTATTTATTTTTGGGACAGAGAGAGACAGAGCATGAACAGGGGAGGGGCAGAGAGAGAGGGAGACACAGAATCGGAAACAGGCTCCAGGCTCTGAGCCATCAGCCCAGAGCCTGACGCAGGGCTCAAACTCACGGACCGCAAGATCGTGACCTGGCTGAAGTCGGACGCTTAACCGACTGCGCCACCCAGGCGCCCCTGTTGTAGGTATTTTAATGAGAGAGTCTCTTGATAAAATTTATACAAGTAGAATTGCTGTTTTGTCTTAATGGTGGAAGAATGACTTGTAACATGTACCTGATTATCTCCCTTATGTTGTGTGCTTTTTGATAAGCATACATCAATTTATTGTACCAACATTATTCTTTTGTTTTCAATATATGAAATTTATTGTCAAATTGATTTCCATACAACACTCAGTGCTCATCCCAAAAGGTGCCCTCCTCAATACCCATCACCCACCCTCTCCTCCCTCCCACCCCCCATCAACCCTCAGTTCTCAGTTTTTAAGAGTCTCTTATACTTTGGCTCTCTCCCACTCTAGCCTCTTTTTTTTTTCCTTCCCCTCCCCCATGGGTTTCTGTTAAGTTTCTCAGGATCCACATAAGAGTGAAAACATTTGGTGTCTGTCTTTCTCTGTGTGGCTTATTTCACTTAACATCACACTCTCCAGTTCCATCCACATTGCTACAAAGGGCCATATTTTGTTCTTTCTCATTGCCATGTAGTACTCCATTGTGTATATAAGCCACAATTTCTTTATCCATTCATCAGTTGATGGACATTTAGGCTCTTTCCATAATTTGGCTATTGTTGAGAGTGTTGCTATAAACATTGGGGTACAAGTGCCCCTATGCATCAGCACTCCTGGATCCCTTGGGTAAATTCCTAGCAGTGCTATTGCTGGGTCATAGGGTAGGTCTATTTTTAATTTTCTGAGGAACCTCCACACTGCTTTCCAGAGCGGCTGCACCAATTTGCATTCCCACCAACAGTGTATGAGGGTTCCCGTTTCTCCACATCCTCTCCAGCATCTATAGTCTCCTGATTTGTTCATTTTGGCCACTCTGACTGGCGTGAGGTGATATCTGAGTGTGGTGTTGATTTGTATTTCCCTGATGAGGAGCGGCGTTGAGCATCTTTTCATGTGCCTGTTGGCCATCTGGATGTCTTCTTTAGAGAAGTGTCTATTCATGTTTTCTGCCCATTTCTTCACTGGGTTATTTGTTTTTCGGATGTGGAGTTTGGTGAGCTCTTTATAGATTTTGGATACGAGCCCTTTGTCCGATATGTCATTTGCAAATATCTTTTCCCATTCCATTGGTTGCCTTTTAGTTTTGTTGGTTGTTTCCTTTGCTGTGCAGAAGCTGTTTATCTTCATAAGGTCCCAGTAGTTCGTTTTTGCTTTTAATTCCCTTGCCTTTGGGGATGTGTCAAGTAAGAAATTGCTACGGCTGAGTGTACCAACATTATTCTATAGAAAGAGAACTCCTGTTCTTTCTTTCGTTCGTTCTTTCTTTCTTTCTTCTTCTTCTTCTTTTCTTTTCTTTTTTTTTTTTTTTTTTGAGGTTACTTCATGCAGTCTTGGTTAATAGAATATGAAGTGAGATCTTACGGGGTGGCAGAGAATGTTTGGTTTAGCCTGGGGGCATATGGAGAATGGGCTATTTCTTCACAAAGAATTTTTAAGAATCTTAGAATGGTTTGCCACTGTAATTATGAACAACTGTAGCTTGCTTAATTTTTATTTTCTATTTTAAATGCTCAGATGATTTTACTTTCATCTATAAAATGTTAAAAGTATAGTCTAATTAGAATAGTATGTGTCTAAGAAATACTTTTGGTCCATTTAGTTTCTTTTTCCTTTTCCTACCTAATCAAAAGGTGTGTAAACCTAGAAAACATGCAGAGAACCCTGGACCTTCTCTTTTTGTCATTTTTCACTATTATTTCATATTTTCCCTAGTATTATTGTCTTTTTTAATGTTTATTAATTTTGAGAGAGAAATTGAGAGAGACAGCATGAGCAGGGGAGGGACAAAGAGAGAGACAGAAAGAGAGAGAGAGAGAATTCCAGGCAGGCTCCCTGCTGTCAGGGCAGAGCCTGACATGGGGTTGGATCCCACAAACCCTGAGGTTATGACCTGAGCTGAAATCAAGAGTCAGACGCTTAACTAACTGAGCCACCCAGGCACCCTTCCTCTGTATCATTGTTAAGATGACTTTATGAGACAACTGTCAATATTGTTTAATGTTAGCTATTCACCTATATGAGTAGGAAAAAAGTTTTTCCTTTATGGGTGTGTGTGTATAGACAAACCACTGCTTTGATAGAAGGAGATTATATTTGCTTGATATTAATATTAAAACATTTTTTTCTCCCTTTAAATAATTGGCTTCTGATGGGGTGTCTGGGTGGCTCAGTCGGTTAAGCATCTGACTTCGGTTCAGATCATGATCTCACAGTTCATGAGTTTGAGCCCTGCGTCAGGCTCTGTGCTGCTGACAGCTCAGAGCCTGGAACCTCCTTGGATTCTGTGTCTCCTTCTCTTTCTCTGCCCTCCTCTGCTCAAGCTTTCTCTCTCTCTCTCTCTCTCTCTCTCTCAAAAATAAATAAACATTAAAAAATTTATAAAAATTGGCTTCTGATAATTTTGTGACTTAAAGTATCAAGAACCCAACTTTTAAAGTGGTATTCTTTAATATTTTGTAAATACTACATACCCAACTTGGTATATTTTGCTGGGTAATTGCTATTATCTCTGTTTTAGAATTCATATATCCCATTCTTCCTCCATTTCCACAGCATTATTCAGTAATTAATTGGATAGCCTGGAACAGTCTTTAACAAGTTGGATATCTCCAAGATTCCTTCCCCAGGTCTAATATTTTACAAGTCTTTGATTTTAACTTACACTACTTCTCAACTACGGCTGAAAGGTAGCACCAGTCTAATTTTTAGGGTAATGTTTACCCTTTCTTACATTATCCTAAATTGAGTGGAAAACTATTTGTAAAATAACAACCCCAAAATATCTAGCTTTTATTCTCTGGGGAAAGATAATTGTAGAATACTTTTTTCTATTTGATATGTTTTTACTTTGGAAAACCCTATTGGGAAAGTAGATTTCCAGACAGCTTGAAACTGACAAATGGGCATTTTGACAGGTATTCCTGGAAGGGGAGCTACAAGCACCAATCATTTCAGTTTCCTTATTACAACAACTATGTTTAGTAGAGACTAAGACATATCACAGTTTGACACAAGTATTTTGTGTTGGGGGATGGGTGAATATAAAACTTTTTTAATGTATTGGAAAAATAGGGCATTTGCTTTGCTATTATGAAGAATAGAGAAACTAACAGTGTTGGTATGAAGTACTTTTTTATGGCTTCAGCATGACCTGTTATTGTGAACTTTTGTGTCTTCCATTCAGTAGGATGTTCCTAGAGGAGGGTTTAATTTGTACTGCTCTTTGTCATTTAATGGCTTTGTCCTCTGTACAACCTGTGGCTTTAGAACAGAAAACTTCAAAGTAAGTGTTAGCAGAAACAAATTTTGTGGGATTCTTTTTTTTTTTTTTTTTTTGCATAAAATACCACTGGTAAGTAGTATTCTCTAGACCTCAGTGGAAGTAGTCTATTTCTAGAAAATTAATTTGTGAACAAGATAGACCTGAACTCTCTTGGTTCTATTTACATCTCATTCTCTTTCCGTTTTATAAGCTTCTCATTAGCATGAATGCATTTTAAATAATATTCTTTAGGGCTCCTTAACTGTAGAAGCACAGTGTTGTTTTTTGAGTGGAATACAAGAAGCAATCCTGCAGTCTCTTGTTGTTCACTTCACACCAAATGTCAGCAGCTGCCACATTGTTTTTCTCCACCACCGTCATCACTGTTGCTGCTGCCCTCTTCATCAAAAATAAGAGATATTTGACTGATTTGTAGGATTTGTGAAAAATAGAAATCCGAGAATCTTACAAATGTGACTTGGTGTTTAAAGTTAGAGGAAATGTTATGAATAGCTACAGCTTAAGACTAATTCCATAGGACACCTGGGTGGCTCAGTCGGTCAGGCATCCGACTTCAGCTCAGGTCATGATCTCCTGGTTCATGAGTTTAAGCCCCACGTTGGCTCTGTGCTGACAGCTCTGGAGCCTGGAGCCTGCTTCGGATTCTGTGTCTCCTTCTCTCTGTTGCTCCCCCGCTCGCTCCCATTCTCTCTCTCTCTCAAAAATAAATAAACATTAAAAAAAAGACTAATTCCTTTTGAGTGATTTTGCCTATTTCAGAGAATCAAGTTTAGATGTGTATGTGAATGACCCTATGGAGTCTTATTTCATTTGTTTGAGCCTGGATGAAAATCAGTTTCATTTAGCTTTTAACTTGGACAGGGGTCTTATGGTCGGTAACACATTCTTTTTTTTTCTTAAGCTTCTTTTTTAAACACTGAGACAAATCATCGAAGAGCATTAATTTCTCTGATAAAACTTTTCTCCAAGTGTAGACATATATCTAAAAAATACTATTGCCTTATAGAAGACTTTTGTAATTTCTTTAACTCCCTGTATAATGATCACATTGTTTTATGAAGAAATTTGTTTCTCCAGTTTTTGCTTTTTTTTTTTTTTTGCTGCCATCCTATTTCTCCCTCTTTCATCCCCAGTCATTTCAACATCTCATACTTTTATCCTACTTTATCTAGTTGAAGCTTTACCAAGCCGAGAAAATACAATCTTTATGACTTACAGTCATAGACTTAAGAGAGAAGAGGTCTAATAGAATTCCTACTGATTTTGGCAAGTTTCTTAATTTTATGCTTTTGCCTAGAACCTTGTTGATTTGAACAGATTGTCTCTTGACCTCCTCCCATCTACCTACTGATAGCTTTTCTGATGAAGTATCTTTTATACTCCAGCATTGTACAAATACTGTGCTGAGTATTGTTATGGATAAAAAAAAATGAGTAAGTCATGGTTTGTTTTACTGTAGCAGGGAAACGACTTAGAAGATAAATAATCTTATATATTTTAATAGAAAATTATGGAGGCTTAAATAAGTGGAGGAGGCATGGGATAGTATGTCCTGAGTGTGAAATGAGTCTGGAATTTGTGACTTTGAAGTCTAAATTAGAACAGTGGCATTATGTTGTGGAAGGGCTACACTAAAATTTTATACCAGGCTAAAATGAGATGGAGAAAGGAAGATGCCATATAGCAGGTGTCTGTGTAGCCTTGTGAATTTGTCTTGTTTTAGTTTTATCATCTAAGTGAGAGGAGCATAATTACCTTTACAAAGCCACTTAGAGTTGAGAATCTTTGAGTATTTTCCATTAAGAATCCAGGCCGCTTGTTGTAAATACAGCACCATCACTGTGGTGCAAGATGGTAGGTTGCCTTGCATGTCAAGTCTGTTCCTGCCTCTCATTCTCATGCCCTAAGGATCCTTTGTTGGAAGACGAAGGCAACTGTCAGGCTATTTCTGTGTTCTCTAATAGGTGCAGTGTCTCCGTTTAGTTTGGAACTGATCCAGATGTGTCATCCTTTAGGGTTCTTAAATATTATGCCTTGCCTTGTTTTTTTCACATTTCATTGCCTTGCCTTGTTTTTATGGCCAACTTGGAAAGTTGAGTGTTCGAACCCAGTCAGATGTCATTATTTGATATTAGCATACACACCTATTCTTCTTTTTACCCAGCTATGATTATGACTTGTCTTCTTCCTAAAAAAAACTCTCTATTTTAAAATATAAGTCTGTATCAGAAACATCTAATCATAATTTTATAGTGAAAACACAACTTGAAATTTAAAAGAGCTTAAGAATTTTTTTAGTATAGAAGATTTAATTTGTGGATGCTCGTATCTTTTTATTTATTTATTTTTCATTTCAATATAACTTTTTTGTATATTTTTAAATTCATATTAAATACATTAGACATTCAGCATTTTATTGTATAGAATCATTTCTGTGTGGAAGCAGATCAAGATTCTGAAAATATAGCTAATTGCTATGTTAAAAGCATTGTATAACTAGGATGTTAACTAGGCTGAATATGGTGATCATTTTGTAATATATACAAATATTGAGTCATAATGTTATACACCTGAAACTAATATAATGTTATATGTCAACTATACCTCATTAAAAAAAAAAAAAGTAGGAGGGGCGCCTGGATGGCTCAGTCGGTTGAATGACTCTTGATTTTGGCTCAGGTCATGATCTCATGGTTTGTGAGATAGAGCCTTGCATAGGGTTCTGTGCTGACAGCGTGGAGCCTGCTTGGGATTTTCTCTTTCCCTTTCTCTCTGCCCCTTTCCTGCTGGTGCTTGCTCTCTCAAAATAAATAAACATTAAAAAAAAGGATATCTGGAAATAGTAAAAAAAAATGGGGGGCATGATATAACTTTATTCGTCAAGAAGTAATCCTTTTTTTAAAAAAATTTTTTTTAATGTTTATTTATTTTTGAGACAGAGAGAGAGACAGAGCATGAATGAGGGAGGGTCAGAGAGAGAGGGAGACACAGAATCCAAAGCAGGCTCCAGGCTCTGAGCTGTCAGCACAGAGCCCTACGCGGGGCTCGAACTCACGGACTGTGAGATCATGACCTGAGCCGAAGTCGGCCGCTTAACCAACTGAGCCACCCAGGCGCCCCCATCAAGAAGTAATTCTGCTTCCCAATTAAATGAACAGATTTTCCATTTTTAGTGTTTTTGTTTTGTCTTTTTTTTTTTTCAGTCTCTACACCCAGCACAGGGCTTGAATTTACAACCCTGACGTCAAGAGTTGCATACTCTACCAATTGAGCCAGCCAGGCACCCCTCTACAGATGTTCTTTTTTAAACTTAATCAGTTAATCAAAACATACTTTTGGGGATACTTTTGGTGTATCATAGCACTCTGTTGGTTCCTGTGTGAAATCCATTGAAAATGTAGGGTTATATAGTACCAAGCCACAAAACATGAAACCAAAGCTAATTTTGATAATCTGATTTATGTGAGAAGTATACTGTATACTAGGTATTAAGAAGAAAAACAATTACTTCCCCCACATCTTTCTATTAAAATTTTTTTAAACCTATGGAAAAGTTGAATGAATGGTACATACAGTAAACACCCATATATGCTTCATCTAAATTCCTCAGTGTCAACACTGTATCATATTTGAATTATGTTTTTTTCTCCCTCCCCCCATATGTGTGTGTTGTGCATCTGTATACAGATATACATACATGTGTGCTTCTTTTTTTCCCTTAATCATTTCATTGTAAGCTGTAGATATCAGGGTGCTTAATCCCTGACTACATTACCTCCGAATTACAGGACATTCTCCTACATAAGCACTGTACCACTTTTATAATAAAACATTTTTAATAGTGATTTTGTACTATCACCAACTATATAAGCCATTTTCAAATTTCTCCAGTTGTACTAAAATTGCCTTTCATAGATTTTGTTCATTTGCATGAGCTAAGATCTAACAAGGCAGATGCATTGTATATGCTTATCCTGTCTTTTCTGGACAGGCCTCCTCTGATCTATACCTATGCTGTCCAATATGATAGCCACTAGCTGTATGTGACTAAATTTAAGTAGATTAAAATTAACAAAATTAAAAACTTATTTCCTTAGTCACACTAGCTCCGCTTCAAGTGCTCGGTAGCCATATGTGGCTAGTGGCCACTCTGTTGGACATCACAAATTCAGACCATTTCTATCATCAGAGAAAGTTCTATTGGACAGATCTAGGACATGTCCCACCCCCTTTTGTCTTTCATGAAATTTGATTTATTTTTTTGAAGCATTCAGGCTGGTTGTCTTGTTGAATTTTCCACATTATGAGTTTGACTTGATTGCTCCTTAGTGATTTGATTCCAGTTGTGGCAGATAATTTCTTTCAAAGAAAGCTGCACTAATATATTTAGCCCATCTCACCTGAGAGGTGGAGCCTTTGTTCCCTCCCTGTGGGAGGGCATGATGGGCAAGGACTTGTGCCAGCTGATCATTGCAGTGCGGTGGAAGTATACCATATGCCTTAAGACTTCCTCACTCACTCCTGGAATGCTTACCTTTGGGACCCAACTACCACCTTGTGAGGAAGCCTAGGTCTTATGAAGATGTTACACAGTACCAGTTCAGGTCTCAGCTGACAACCTGATGTGCCAGTGAATGGGCCTTCAGATGATTCAGTTCTTCTAGTTGACGTCTTAGATGTAGTACCGTAGAGACATGCAGTCCCAGCTGGGGTCTGTCTGAATTCCTGATGCACAGAAACAGAGAAAGCTCATAGATTATTGTTATTTTTTCAAGTTGCTAAGTTTTGAGGAATTTTCACAGTAATTCTGAGCTGTGAAATTAGCAGTAAATAGCTCATACACAGATTAAACAATTTAGCAAGGGTGCTACATTAGTGATGGTGTGAATTTCCTATTGCATCACATCAGGAGGAATGTGATGTCAGTGTGACTTAACTGGTGATGTTTGATCACTTGGTTAAGGTGGTATCCATCATCTCTCTCCATCATAAATACCTTTTTCCTTTTGCAATTAATAAGCAACGTGAGGGAAATGTAACTTTGCGAATAATACAAGCTTCCATCAAGTTCTGGGTCAACATTTCACTCTATGCTGTTGTTTTGAGTGGATTTAAAAATGGAAACAATCTTAGAAATCATTTTACTCTTGTCATTTTGCGCCCTGATTTAATAAATATTGTTAGGTTTCCATTGGAGATACTGCCTTGAAACTAGGGACATAGAAATACAAGAGATTTGATTTTATAGCCTTGGAGCTTATGGATGAAAACTAACATGACTGGAATTCACAAGGATTGACCGAGTGGTACATTTGTGTTCCAAGATGATTCAACTAAGATATTTTATTTTCCAGGAGAGTAAAATGATGTCATTATGGTAACTGTATACTGGAATTTAAGACTGGTCATTGGTGCTGCCTGAATTATACTTTTATCAGGCAGGTTTGAAATTAAAAACAGATTTTTTTAAGTGCACTTTTATATTAGTAGTTCTGTGAGTTTTGATGTATCTTTTTCTAAATATAGAAATGTATGTGTTTTAAAATACATATCTATCATGGCCCAAATTTCTTATTATTAAATACTTAGCGAATAGTAATGTTTATGAATTAAAGACTGTAAGGATACTGTTGTGTGATATTTATTTATTTATTTATTTAAAGTTTATTTATTTATCTTGAGAGAGAGAGAGACAGCATGAGCAGGGGAGGGGCAGAGAGAGAGAATCTCAAGCAGGCTCCACACTGTTAGTGCAGAGACCAATGCGGGGCTTGAACTCAAATCATGAGATCATGACCCACGCCGAAATCAAGAGTTGGACACTCAACTGACTACACCACCCAGCACCCCCATTGAATAATATTTTAAAGATATGGGGTACAGTGCTTTAAGGAACCTTGGTAGCATCAAACATAGGGCCCAAATAGTTGTTGAGGGAGTTCTGTACAGATAAACCATGCTTCACACCCTCTGTTACTTGATTATGAATAGAATACATAATAAATGATCTCTATGGGGATTTAAAAGTTCTGTCAATAAGGACCATCATCTTCTTATAGTTGTTTGTTTATTTTGTTCTGGGATATAAGAATGATAGAAGCACTTTTTGTTTGATTTGGTTTGAAAATGGTAAATTTACAGATTTATCTGTTCTGAATTCTATTTACAGTTCTTGGTAAGACATACAATACAAATAAGAAGGAATAAATCCCACACTATAAAATCCTGGAATCATAACTGGGTTTCTGATAGATCAGTAATGCGAAAAAAGTACTAAATATGCCACATTATGTATTGTATAATCCAAACAGTTGTACATGTGGTTCTTGAAATGGTGTTAAACTTTCCCCAAAGAATGACTTCATCCCTATCTGTGTTATGAAAACACAGTAAAAATTTTAAAACTTTTTCAGCAAGTTCCTATTGTGAATTTGGGATGTTGGGATTTCCTCATTCTAAAAACACTCCTTTAAGCCCTGCAATAAGGATTGATTTCTATTTATTGCTTTAATCATTTTAGTGTATCATAATGGGTCTACTTAGAGTACTTCATTGTTGTCTCTTTTTGGTGAAACTCTGTTGTTTAGACAACTCTGCTAATGTTATTAAGTTCATGATATTTAATTCCTCTGTGGACTATACAGTTTCATTTGTTACTTGCTCTCAGACTGAATATTTAGCAACATTTTCTTCCATGTAACTTTGGTTACAGGAAAAATTCCAGGACAGAGTGAATGGATCAATCAACTACTTAGAGAAGAGTATCAGAGTACAACTCTTGCTAAGTAAAATGGTGTACCTTTAGACAGAGGGGAAATGTGATTGGAGCTCCTTCGGAATCATATAAAATATGTGAGTAATGGTAGTTAGCTGGGGAAAGAGCAATCAAAATATAAATGAGTTCTGGAAAGTGGAAAATGCTAAGGCATGTGATGATAGGAAGGCCTCATTCTGGGATGGTGAGATAAATGTGCAAGAATACGGGATTATTTAAGAAATGGAGCAAAACTGAGGAGTGAAGAGTCAATGGAGGGATAGAAAGAGATCGTTAGGGTAGGTGTGAATGTTGGCAGACAGGAAAGCAGGAGAGGAGAGAGTAAGCCTGTTAAATTTTGAAGCAGAGCTGTGAGCTTGGGTGCTTAAGAAACAGAAACTAGTTTAAGGATTTGCTGAGTGGGAAACCTATAGAATGAGACATCACTGCTTCAGGTGGTTGCAAGATGAATACTTTCAAGTGTCTGGAGAAAGGGCTGGTTTTCCACAATCTCAAGACAGAAAGCATTGGCTGACAAACTTTGAAAGTCTCCAAAAGTGTGCCTACATGTGAGTCATGCCCTCTACATGGACCTTTGGTAAATGTCATTCAAAAACAACTATTCGAATGGAGTCTGATGCAGGCCTTGTTTCCAAGAAAGGTGAGATTGTGGCCTGAGCCGATACCAAGAGTTGGACACTTAACTAACTGACTGAGCCACCCAGGTGCCCCACTCTCCTGACATCTTTAGCCAGTAGGATCAAGCACACTTGACCTCAGACATACCATTTCTGGGTATGTGCACATCAGGCCAGTGAGGTATTTTGGTGGAGAGGGTAGTAAGGGTGAGGAACTGTGGTCTCAAGGACTTAGGCGTTAGAGGGAGAGCATTCCTTTCCTTCAGAGGGAAAGAGGGAGAAGAGGGTATGTGGCAGGAATTCCCAGGGAGCCTAATGATTGCCCTGGCCTCTTCACATCACAACATCACATTACACGTTGCTGAGCCAGTCTGTATCCCTGTCTCTAACACATGGGGAAAAAGTAAAGCTAATATTGTTGCTCGTAGAGATTTTTTTTGGGGGGGTGTGGTTCTTTCATGTATTTTGTTTACATTTTTAGCTAAATCTTATGGATAGTTTGCTTGAAATACATGGAGTTGGGTGTTCAGGGACAAGAGTTATCATATCCAGTTACGGAAAACGTTTGACAGTTATTTGGATGTCTTTATCATGTGTTAGCACACATGACTGTTACTCTGTTCACCCAGGATCTAAAGCTGAATACCTATTCACTTATTCCCCATTTACTGTTCAGCCATGTCAACTACTATATCCTCAGATGAGCTACTAAATAAAACAGGAATATCTTATTATGTGACTCATCCTTCTGTTTTTTCCCCTGTATTTCAGATTTATAATGGTGTGGTGTGAAGAGATCCAGGATTTCCATTTCTGCTTTCCCTTTCCTGCCAAGCTCATGACCCCTGCCAATTCCATCCTTTCCTTCCATTTGCCTGTTTTGGTTTGGGTTCTGGACTCTTTGGGAGTTTATAGAACAGGAGCCATTTACACTCCCCCCCCCCCCCCCAAAATGGGACAAGTATCTTAATTGAGGTCAGGCCAACACCAACTGTGACAGAATCTTCCCCTCATCCGCCTGGCACAGGGGAAGAATTCATACACTAGAAGAATGGTGTGAAACTGTGCCTCCTAACAGTGGCCATTGGGATAAAGCTAATGCCCAGTTGGAGGCACAACACAGTGACTTCTTTTGCCAGGCTTGATTGTTCTGCTTGGTTCCAAGCCAGATGGCAACCTGGTGGGTGACCCATTGGCTCTCGCCTTTCCCCAACCCACTCATGTCTAAGATAAAATGTCCAGCTGTCCCTTTGCAGGACTTACCCTGTGGAAACAGTAATTGCCCTCACTGTTATTTGATATTTACATAATTTTGTTTAAATTTGTAACTATAGTACTATCAATATGACTTTATTAGTAGTGTGAAAGCTTCAAATTGCTTGCCAGAATTCAAGAATGAAATCCATTTAACACGAGGCTGTTTAAAGTATTAAAAGAACTTAGGGATTGAGCGTAGGAGAGGAAGTGTGAAGATGTGAATTATTGAACTAGTGTAGTTCATGTGCTATAAAAAGTTATTTTGATCACTAGAAATACTTGTACCGAGGTTTGCAGTCGTTTTTAATACCTTTTATCCTTCAGTCACTCTCTGACATATGTAAGTCAGAAATGAACATCCCAGGTTTCCCTCACGTGGACATATATCTGCTGCCTCTGAAGGTACTTAGGCTTTTGTGCCTGGGTTATTGTATAATATTCAGGATGCCTTATTTGAACAATGATAATAGATAGCTGTTATCTATTGATAATAATGTATGGCTGTTATGATTTGTTTTTAAGTCTGAAATGTAGTTGGAGGTATATGAAGAAATCAAGAGAGAATTCTGAAAAACAAAGTCCTGGTTGTTTTGCAGAACTTCATCTGCATAGGTCTTCCATTTTAACACTAGCTTTGCTTTCTGCGATGATGATGCATTACTAATAGCATTTTTACAATTACTTTTTATTTAATTAAAAAATCTTCTCGAAAGTAACAGAGAAAGCCCAGGAACTTTATTGATGATATTTCTGGACACACTTTTGTTTTTAAACAAAGCTGAATTACTTTGGTAGGTTTGGGGAGAGAACACTTATTCCTGCTAGCCAACACTGGGGTCTCTTATTTACCACTGGATTTGTAGCTGTAGGAAATATCCTGATTTCTTAAGGATACAGTTACAGCCTGAAGCACATTTCTGTAAGATACAGTGCTGTAAATAAATGGCCGTTATCCTACAAATGCTTTTGCTGCCATAATGTCACTGAAATGCTACTAATATTGCCAATGTCATTATAAAAGTAATGATTGCCTTGCCTTCCTATGGGATTTTATGAAACGAAATAAGATAGTAGATTCAAAAGTATTTTTATTTTTTTTTTATTTTATTTATTTATTTATTTATTTATTTATTTATTTATTTATTTATTTATTTTTTTAATTTTATTATTTTTTTTATTTTTTTTTAATTTTTATTTATTTTTTTTTTTATTAAATTTATTGACAAATTGGTTTCCATACAACACCCAGTGCTCATCCCAAAAGGTGCCCTCCTCAATACCCATCACCCACCCTCTCCTCCCTCCCACCCCCCATCAACCCTCAGTTTGTTCTCAGTTTTTAAGTCTCTTATGCTTTGGCTCTCTCCCATTCTAACCTCTTTTTTTTTTTTTTTCCTTCCCCTCCCCCATGGGTTCCTGTGAAGTTTCTCAGGATCCACATAAGAGTGAAACCATATGGTATCTGTCTTTCTCTGTATGGCTTATTTCACTTAGCATCACACTCTCCAGTTCCATCCACGTTGCTACGAAAGGCCATATTTCATTTTTTCTCATTGCCACGTAATATTCCATTGTGTATATAAACCACAATTTCTTTATCCATTCATCAGTTGATGGACATTTAGGCTCTTTCCATAATTTGGCTATTGTTGAGAGTGCTGCTATGAACATTGGGGTACACGTGGCCCTATGCATCAGTGCTCCTGTATCCCTTGGATAAATTCCTAGCAGTGCTATTGCTGGGTCATAGGGTAGGTCTATTTTTAATTTTCTGAGGAACTTCCACACTGCTTTCCAGAGCGGCTGCACCAATTTGCATTCCCACCAACAGTGCAAGAGGGTTCCCGTTTCTCCACATCCTCTCCAGCATCTATAGTCTCCGGATTTGTTCATTTTGGCCACTCTGACTGGCGTGAGGTGATACCTGAGTGTGGTTTTGATTTGTATTTCCCTGATAAGGAGCGACGCTGAACATCTTTTCATGTGCCTGTTGGCCATCCGGATGTCTTCTTTAGAGAAGTGTCTATTCATGTTTTCTGCCCATTTCTTCACTGGGTTATTTGTTTTTCGGGTGTGGAGTTTGGTGAGCTCTTTATAGATTTTGGATACTAGCCCTTTGTCCGATATGTCATTTGCGAATATCTTTTCCCATTCCGTTGGTTGCCTTTTAGTTTTGTTGGTTGTTTCCTTGGCTGTGCAGAAGCTTTTTATCTTCATAAGGTCCCAGTAATTCACTTTTGCTTTTAATTCCCTTGCCTTTGGGGATGTGTCGAGTAAGAGATTGCTACGGCTGAGGTCAGAGAGGTCTTTTCCTGCTTTCTCCTCTAAGGTTTTGATGGTTTCCTGTCTCACATTTAGGTCCTTTATCCATTTTGAGTTTATTTTTGTGAATGGTGTGAGAAAGTGGTCTAGTTTCAACCTTCTGCATGTTGCTGTCCAGTTCTCCCAGCACCATTTGTTAAAGAGGCTGTCTTTTTTCCATTGGATGTTCTTTCCTGCTTTGTCAAAGATGAGTTGGCCATACGTTTGTGGGTCTAGTTCTGGGGTTTCTATTCTATTCCATTGGTCTATGTGTCTGTTTTGGTGCCAATACCATGCTGTCTTGATGATGACAGCTTTGTAGTAGAGGCTAAAGTCTGGGATTGTGATGCCTCCTGCTTTGGTCTTCTTCTTCAAAATTCCTTTGGCTATTCGGGGCCTTTTGTGGTTCCATATGAATTTTAGGATTGCTTGTTCTAGTTTCGAGAAGAATGCTGGTGCAATTTTGATTGGGATTGCATTGAATGTGTAGATAGCTTTGGGTAGTATTGACATTTTGACAATATTTATTTTTCCAATCCATGAGCAGGGAATGTCTTTCCATTTCTTTAAATCTTCTTCAATTTCCTTCATAAGCTTTCTATAATTATCAGCATACAGATCCTTTACATCTTTGGTTAGATTTATTCCTAGGTATTTTATGCTTCTTGGTGCAATTGTGAATGGGATCAGTTTCTTTATTTGTCTTTCTGTTGCTTCATTGTTAGTGTATAAGAATGCAACTGATTTCTGTACATTGATTTTGTATCCTGCAACTTTGCTGAATTCCTGTATCAGTTCTAGCAGACTTTTGGTGGAGTCTATCGGATTTTCCATGTATAATATCATGTCATCTGCAAAAAGCGAAAGCTTGACTTCATCTTTGCCAATTTTGATGCCTTTGATTTCCTTTTGTTGTCTGATTGCTGATGCTAGAACTTCCAGCACTATGTTAAACAGCAGCGGTGAGAGTGGGCATCCTTGTCGTGTTCCTGATCTCAGGGAAAAAGCTCTCAGTTTTTCCCCGTTGAGGATGATGTTAGCTGTGGGCTTTTCATAAATGGCTTTTATGATCTTTAAGTATGTTCCTTCTATCCCGACTTTCTCAAGGGTTTTTATTAAGAAAGGGTGCTGGATTTTGTCGAAGGCCTTTTCTGCATCGATTGACAGGATCATATGGTTCTTCTCTTTTTTTTTGTTAATGTGATGTATCACGTTGATTGATTTGCGAATGTTGAACCAGCCCTGCATCCCAGGAATGAATCCCACTTGATCATGGTGAATAATTCTTTTTATATGCCGTTGAATTCGATTTGCTAGTATCTTATTGAGAATTTTTGCATCCATATTCATCAGGGATATTGGCCTGTAGTTCTCTTTTTTTACTGGGTCTCTGTCTGGTTTAGGAATCAAAGTAATACTGGCTTCATAGAATGAGTCTGGAAGTTTTCCTTCCCTTTCTATTTCTTGGAATAGCTTGAGAAGGATAGGTATTATCTCTGCTTTAAACGTCTGGTAGAACTCCCCTGGGAAGCCATCTGGTCCTGGACTCTTATTTGTTGGGAGATTTTTGATAACCGATTCAATTTCTTCGCTGGTTATGGGTCTGTTCAAGCTTTCTATTTCCTCCTGATTGAGTTTTGGAAGAGTGTGGTTGTTCAGGAATTTGTCCATTTCTTCCAGGTTGTCCAGTTTGTTGGCATATAATTTTTCATAGTATTCCCTGATAATTGTTTGTATCTCTGAGGGATTGGTTGTAATAATTCCATTTTCATTCATGATTTTATCTATTTGGGTCATCTCCCTTTTCTTTTTGAGAAGCCTGGCTAGAGGTTTGTCAATTTTGTTTATTTTTTCAAAAAACCAACTCTTGGTTTCGTTGATCTGCTCTACAGTTTTTTTAGTTTCTATATTGTTTATTTCTGCCCTGATCTTTATTATTTCTCTTCTTCTGCTGGGCTTAGGCTGCCTTTGCTGTTCTGCTTCTAGTTCCTTTAGGTGTGCTGTTAGATTTTGTATTTGGGATTTTTCTTGTTTCTTGAGATAGGCCTGGATTGCAATGTATTTTCCTCTCAGGACTGCCTTTGCTGCGTCCCAAAGCGTTTGGATTGTTGTATTTTCATTTTCATTTGTTTCCATATATTTTTTAATTTCTTCTCTAATTGCCTGGTTGACCCACTCATTCGTTAGTAGGGTGTTCTTTAACCTCCATGCTTTTGGAGGTTTTCCAGACTTTTTTCTGTGGTTGATTTCAAGCTTCATAGCATTGTGGTCTGAAAGTAAGCATGGTATAATTTCAATTCTTGTAAACTTATGAAGGGCTGTTTTGTGACCCAGTATATGATCTATCTTGGAGAATGTTCCATGTGCACTCGAGAAGAAAGTATATTCTGTTGCTTTGGGATGCAGAGTTCTAAATATATCTGTCAAGTCCATCTGATCCAATGTCTCATTCAGGGCCCTTGTTTCTTTATTGACCGTGTGTCTAGATGATCTATCCATTTCTGTAAGTGGTGTATTAAAGTCCCCTGCAATTACCACATTCTTATCAATAAGGTTGCTTATGTTTATGAGTAATTGTTTTATATATTTGGGGGCTCCGGTATTCGGTGCATAGACATTTATAATTGTTAGCTCTTCCTGATGGATAGACCCTGTAACTATTATATAATGTCCTTCCTCATCTCTTGTTACAGCCTTTAATTTAAAGTCTAGTTTGTCTGATATAAGTATGGCTACTCCAGCTTTCTTTTGGCTTCCAGTCGCATGATAAATAGTTCTCCATCCCCTCACTCTCAATCTAAAGGTGTCCTCAGGTCTAAAATGAGTCTCTTGTAGACAGCAAATAGATGGGTCTTGTTTTTTTATCCATTCTGATACCCTATGTCTTTTGGTTGGCGCATTTAATCCATTTACATTCAGTGTTATTATAGAAAGATACGGGTTTAGAGTCATTGTGATGTCTGTATGTTTTATGCTTGTAGTGATGTCTCTGGGACTTTGTCTCACAGGGTCCCCCTTAGGATCTCTTGTAGGGCTGGTTTAGTGGTGACAAATTCCTTCAGTTTTTGTTTGTTTGGGAAGACCTTTATCTCTCCTTCTATTCTAAATGACAGACTTGCTGGATAAAGGATTCTCGGCTGCATATTTTTTCTGTCTAGCACCCTGAAAATCTCGTGCCAATTCTTTCTGGCCTGCCAAGTTTCAAAAGAGAGATCAGTCACGAGTCTTATAGGTCTCCCTTTATATGTGAGGGCACGTTTACCCCTTGCTGCTTTCAGAATTTTCTCTTTATCCTTGTATTTTGCCAGTTTCACTATGATATGTCGTGCAGAAGATCGATTCAAGTTACGTCTGAAGGGAGTTCTCTGTGCCTCTTGGATTTCAATGCCTTTTTCCTTCCCCACTTCAGGGAAGTTCTCAGCTATGATTTCTTCAAGTACCCCTTCAGCACCTTTCCCTCTCTCTTCCTCCTCTGGGATACCAATTATGCGTATATTATTTCTTTTTAGTGTATCACTTAATTCTCTAATTTTCCCCTCATACTCCTGGATTTTTTTATCTCTCTTTTTCTCAGCTTCCTCTTTTTCCATAACTTTATCTTCTAGTTCACCTATTCTCTCCTCTGCCTTTTCAAGCCGAGCTGTGGTGGTTTCCATTTTGTTATGCATTTCGTTTAAAGCGTTTTTCAGCTCCTCGTGACTGTTCCTTAGTCCCTTGATCTCTGTAGCAAGAGATTCTCTGCTGTCCTGTATACTGTTTTCAAGCCCAGCGATTAATTTTATGACTATTATTCTAAATTCACTTTCTGTTATATTATTTAAATCCTTTTTGATCAGCTCATTAGCTGTTGTTATTTCCTGGAGATTCTTCTGAGGGGAGTTCTTCCGCTTGGTCATTTTGGATAGTCCCTGGAGTGGTGCGGACCTGCAGGGCACTTCCCCTGTGCTGTAGTGTATAACTGGAGTTGGTGGGCGGGGCCGCAGTCAGACCTGATGTCTGTCCCCAGCCCACCGCTGGGGCCACGGTCAGACTGGTGTGTGCCTTCTCTTCCCCTCTCCTAGGGGCGGGATTCACTGTGGGGTGGTGTGGCTCGTCTGGGCTACTTGCACCGTGCCAGGCTTGTGATGCTGGGGATCTGGCGTATTAGCTGGGGTGGGTAGGCAAGGTGCTCGGGGGCAGGAGGGGCAGGCTTAGATCGCTTCTCCTTAGGTGATCCACTTCAGGAGGGGCCCTGTGGCAGCGGGAGGGAGTCAGATCCACTGCCGGAGGTTTGGCTCCGCCGAAGCGCAGAGTTGGGTGTTTGCGCGGAGCGAGCAAGTTCCCCGGCAGGAACAGGTTCTTTTTGGGATTTCGGCTGGGGGATGGGCGGGGGAGATGGCGCTGGCGAGCGCCTTTGTTCCCCACCAAACTGAGCTCTGTTGTCAGGGGGCTCAGCAGTTCTCCCTCCCTTTGTCCTCCAGCCTTCCCGCTTTCCGAGCAGAGCTGTTAACTTATGACCTCCCAGACGCTAAGTCGCGCTTGTTGTGGGAACACAGTCCGTCAGGCCCCTCCACTTTTGCAAGCCAGACTCGGTGGCTGTGCTTGGCCGGCGAGCCGCCCCTCCGCCCCGGCTCACTCCCGCCAGTCCGTGGAGCGCGCACCGCCTCGCCGCCCTTCCTACCCTCTTCCGTGGGCCTCTCGTCTGCGTTTGGCTCCGGCGACTCCGTTCTGCTAATCCTCTGGCGGTTTTCTGGGTTATTTAGGCAGATGTAGATGGAATCTAAGTGATCAGCAGGACGTGCGGTGAGCCCAGCGTCCTCCTAAGCCGCCATCTTGCCGCCGACTCCTCTCAAAAGTATTTTTAAAGATTATAGGTGATCAGGGGTGCCTTTGTGGCTCAGTCCATTAAGTGTCCGACTCTTGATCTTGGCTCAGGTCATGATCTCACGGTTCGTGAGTTCGAGCCCCAGGTTGGGCTCTGAGCTGATAGCGCGAAGCCTACTTGGGCTTCTCTCTCTCTGCCCCTCTTCTCCCTCCCTCCCTCTCTCTCTTTCTCTCTCTCTCTCTCTCTCTCTCTCTCTCTGTCTCTCTCTCTCTCTCTCTCTCTCTCTCTAAATAAACAGAAAACGAAAAGACTGTAGTTGATCAATAAATGTAAAGAGACATACTACAATTTAACTTTTCTATTTTATCACAGCTAACATCACTATTAACATCTTCACTGTTGAAGTATAATTTCTCAGGTCTAATATCCTCTATTTACTGACTAATTTACCAGGAAAGGGAAGGCACATCATGCCAATTGGTAATCTAGAATTTATAATTGGAGATTTTTTTTTTAATTTTCTTCGGGAATCTGAGGCCTCAATGTAATAATAATTTTGACCTTGAGCCCCTAAATTTCTTTACCCCCCCTAAGTTTTATTGAAGTATAATTGATAAGTAAACATTGTATGTATTTAAAATGTACAATGTGATGGTTTCATATACATATACCTTGTGAAATGATTACTACAATGAAGTTAATTAACACATCCATCACCTCACATAGTCAACCTTTTTTTTTTTTTTTTTTTGGTGTGGTGAGAACACTTAAAATCTACTCTCAGCAAATTTCAACAATACAAAACAGTATTATTAACTCTAGTCTTCATGCTGTACGTTGGATCCCCAGAATTTATTCATCTTATAGCTGGAAGCTTATATCTTTTGACTAGCATCTCCCCTCTACCTTCTATCCCCCAAGCCCCTGGCAACCACCATTCTACTTGCTGATCTGTGAGTTTGTCTTTTTTTAGATTTCACATATAAGTGAGATTATACAATATTTGTCTTGCTCTGACTTACTTCACTTAGCATAATGTCCTCTAAGTTCATTCATGTTGTCTTAAATGGCAAGATTTCCTTCTTTCCATTGGCTGAGTAATATTCCTATGTGTATATATATATCACATTTTTTCCTTATGCATTCATCCCTTGATGGACACTTAGGTTGTTTCTATATCTTGGCTATTGTGAAGAATGCTACAGTGAAAATGGGGGTGTATCTCTCTGAGGTACTGCTTTT
Organism: Prionailurus viverrinus; assembly: GCF_022837055.1. NCBI lineage: Eukaryota > Metazoa > Chordata > Mammalia > Carnivora > Felidae > Prionailurus > Prionailurus viverrinus. The sequence goes on along the minus strand of NC_062567.1, from coordinate 46,261,392 downwards.
ATTTTCTTTGTATATACACCTAGAAGAGATTGTTTCCGGCATGTGATTGCTAGATTGCATGGTAGTTCCATTTTTATTTTTTGAGCAGTCTCTACTGTTTTCCATAATGGCTCTACCAGTTTGCATTCCCACCAACAGTGAATAAGAGCTCTCTTTTCTCTGCACATTTGCCAACACTTGTTATCTCTTGTTGATTATAGCCATCCTGTGTGAGGTGATACCACGTTGTGGTTTTGATTTGCATTTCCTTGATGATGAATGATGTTAAGCATCTTTTGTGTATTTGTTTGCCATTTATGTGTCCTTGTGGGAAAAATATCTATTCAGGTCCCTTGCTCATTTTAAAAATCTGATTATTTTTTGCTATTGAGTTGCGTGTGTTCTGTATATGTTTTGAACATTAACCTCTCATCAGATATATGGTTTGCAAAGATACATTCCTTTTCATTTCATTGCTGAGAGTATATGACTTCTCCTTAAAGGCTGTACCCAGTCCTGAGGGGCCAGCTCTGTCCTTTGGAGAATTTTAATAACCCCGACTCATTAGCTTCTTATTTGATATCAAATAATGTTACTGTTGGTTCTTTGTGTTAACTTTGTGCATCAGCCTGATAACTGGGTTTCCGTCTTGCTTGTATGGTGACTACCCCAGGCCTAGTCACAGATTTCCTATATTGACTACTTGTCTTGGCCTTAAAAACCTGCCCAGAATCTCTTAATTCTCTTTGGTTTCTTAACTTGAGCTGACCACCCCCACCCACCCCAACCCTCCCATACCCACACACCCTCCAGATTTAAGTCTTGCTTGAGTCCCAGTTTCTTCACTAGCAGTCTAGCTAACATGTTATCTAAACTATGGTGTAAATGGAATTTGGTAGGACTGGTACTAAGGAGAAGGGGGGATGTCCAGGTGTACAGAGGAGAGGGGGAAATTGACATGAACAGAGAAGAAAAGTACGAAAGGACCAGTACATGTCTTCATTCATAACGTTGTGAACTTTGTAAAGGAAAGAAATCTTACCCGTTGTTTACTGCTCTGTCTCTGTATAAGCCCAGCATTTAACCTATCCAGTAAATATTTGCTGAATGATTGTTTGGGGGATACACTGAATTGACTGGTTTGCCTGGAGGGCACTTCAGTGTGAACTTTTAGGGACGAGGATCGACTTCACCCTTGTTTACTGCTAGAGCTGTACATATTTTTGTTGAATGAATAAGTATTGGGATCACTGGAATTGACACTACCATTCTGAAATCGATAATGCAGAATCTCAAATGTCATGCCAAGGATTTGGGTCTCATGATAAGAAAGGAAGCAGAGGTGTGGATCTTATTATCTCCATCTGCTGCCTAATGTAATAAGAATTTTGTTCTTTAAGTATACTCTTATTTACACTAAAGCATTCAGAAAGAGAATTCTTTTGATTCTGAGGAAAAGGTCTATTTTTATATAAGATCTTCCTTTTTGAGTTAATTTAAGTCCAATATATAAATAGGTAGATATGCTTCTAAAATATGCTTTTAAAAATTTGCTTTTTGGCTAGTCAACACTTTTATACACACCAATTCCAGAAATATATTTCTTTTTAATATCATGTGAATAACAGCTCTGCTTTCAAGTACTCAACTAGGAGATGAAAGGCATCCACTGTTTTCATTCTTGCTGGTCTATTTTGGCATTCAATGGTGTTAAGCAAGTATTCACTGCTTTAGGCTCCTTGAATCTGGGCTCTGAAGTGAGTGCTTCTATGTGTCAGACTCACATCTTCATCCACCTTTATCTCTGCACTCTGGTGTGGGCCATTTTAAGCCATAAGGATGTATAGTTTCCAAATACTATACTACTGTGGGAAGGTGAAACCTATCCAGAGGACAAATTAAATGATTCTATTAAAGAGGACAGGTTATCTTGATAGATGTTACACTTAAAGGAATTTCTTCTCAATGTTTTACCTTCAGAGAGTGCTTGTACTGCTTATGGGATCAAATCGTCCCTGATTGGGATAAACATCAGCTTCATGTATAATTTTGAGAATTTTTTTCTCTCTTTTTTTTTTTTTTTTTTTTTTTTGGTGCATGTTTGTCCACCATAGGATAGAGCATAGAGCTAGGCTTGCTAATCAAGAGGAATTGCTTCCGCCAGGTATGACTTAAAACCGGAGCTGGAATTAGGGCAGGGCCATGGCAAGAGCACACCGAACACCAGAATGACAGGTGTGTCCTCTACAGGGTACGAGATCACTGTCACTGTTGGCTCCCTGCTCTCTCTCTATCTTCATCCAAGCACCCGGCAGGTTCAGAAAGATAGAGTCCAATTCTCCAGGCAGTCGTCCTCAGCAGGAGGGAACCGAGGAACGTTATCATCTGAAATCATGGACTTAGGGGGCAAAAGCCTGGAAGCTTGAGGTTTTCGAAATGTGAATATTCTGTGGCAAGTGATTAATTTTTCTTAGATGAATTACTGTAGCCACTCTAGATTTTGTTTACTGTGGGAGCTGATTCTTTTTAGGCATACTGATGTATAATAGCACAAGTAAAATCTCCCAACTAATGTTGGAAAACTTAGAAAATAGAAAATAATCATCTATAATTTTAAGATACAAAATTGTTAATATTTGGTATTTGATTTTAATGATGAACACAATTATTGCTCTGCCTTGTTTTGAGGAGGATAATTTATTTTTCCACCAATACTATCATAATTGTTGTCATCCTCCTCCTCAAATATTTACTAATTCCTGGCTAATACACAAGGAAAGTTCCAGGAAGAGTGGAGAAGATAAATAAATGGAAGATGTGGCTTCTTTTTTTTTTTTTTTTTAAGAAGATTATTTTCTATTTAGGACTGAACATATGTCCTGGGAAAATAAAATATATGATTTATTCATAACATCCATGATTATTAAGCTCCTTTATGTGCTAGTCACTGTCCTCAGTGTGTGAGAAATCATGTTGAATAAAATGTCGTTTCTATGTTCAACTTAATGTCCAGGGGAGATAATAGACAATCAAATCAGAATTTCAGTAAATTGGAGTGTGTGAATTGTTAGTGAAGTGCCCCAGAGAGAGTGCTTGCTATAGGAAGACAGTGCATTGAAAGAGGTATTGAATAACGTACTGGACAGTTTGGATGCCAGAATAAAAACATTCTTGTAAGTACTTGCTCCTCAGTGAGAGTCTAAGGCATAACTCTAAGTAGTCAAGTAATAAAAACATTTTGGTAACAATGTGAAAGTAATATAGTTCAGGGATGGATCTTGTGAAATTTGGTTAAATGGGCCTTAAATTCTTTCTAGTACCAATTGTCTTAATATTTGCTTTTGTCAGGAGTTTAACATCAACATTTGACAAGTGCACAAAGTGCTCAGGTTCTGTGGTGTAGGTTGAAAAGGAGACCTTATATTTTATATTCTAGGTTGGCAGGTGTCAAGGTTAGTATTCCATTATGAAATTTAAGAACTGATCGGCATTCTTTTCTTTTATTTAGGCAATGCATGTTTCCACCTCTGCAAGGAGGGAATTTGATGAAAGCGAAAAAGCTTACATCCATTATACCTTGGATATTTTGTCTCTATCTGCCATGAAACTTGTTGTAGAATAGAATTTTTACAGCCAATTTTTCTATTTTACACCAACTTGGTATATTTTATTTTCTTTATGTCAGATGAAAGAAATGAGAACTTACTTTTTTATACTTTGAGTTGTTCAGTTCCAGAGGGAAAAATACCAAGAGAGCTATGAGAAGTTTCCTCCCTAGAGATCTTTAAGAAAAGGCGTTCATACACTTAACTGTCTGAAGTTGTTTGTGTAGAGTTTTGTGTGTCCTAGTTCAAAAAGCACGGTGTTTAAAAACCCAGACTTAGAAAATTGGTATCATTAAGGATGATTCTTATCTAGTCATTTTAGTTTTCTTACTAGGTACATTTATTTGATAATAAATACAATTGGTGAGTATTTGACTATGAATATTGCTTACATAATATCCAAATTTGCATTGTGAAGCATGTTTTGCAGTTTTCAGAACACTTTTACATTATTATGTTATTTGAGCCTCCGAGGTCTTATGTAGTAGGTAAGGCTGGTGTTATGATTATCCCCATTTTGCTGATGAGAAATCAGGATTCAAGGTCATGAGACTTAACCTGTGGCTATTAGTTACTAAGTGGTGGGGTTTGGTACAGGTTTTCTGACAGCACATTCTTTGCTCTTTTTACTGTGTTATAGGGCACTGATTTTTTTTGTAAATGAGTATTTGTTCTGTTGTATGTCAAAATCAGGTCCATGTGGTGTCTCTGAGTCATTAATTTCTCCTTTCTGCAAGCTGAATGGCCACGGGGGGACGGGAGAAAAGGTTTGGACTTCCTCCCAAGTGATCATTTCCTCAGCTGGCACTTTCTTATCAATGCAGCGTTGAAGATGGTAACTTGGGGGTCTCAGATCAGCTCACAAAAAATAATTGAACTTATAAAATTCCTGAACTGACATTATTAGAACTAACTTGTTGCTCATAAAATAATATGGTTTGATGTTTAAAAATAAGTTTCCAGCAAACAGGAAGTGAATTTGTTAATGTATTAGGATTAAGTACTTTCACTAACTACATTAGCTATATATGATAATCAGTTCAGATGAGCATTGATAAATTAGACTGTGCACTTAGGAGAACCAAAATAAAATCAGTTCATTAACTACTGAGTCCTTATGTTGGAGCCACAACATACATAGGTTAAATTTTAGAGTTAACAGGGCCAAATGTAGACAATAGATAGAGTCTCTAGAAAGAAAAAGGACATATTACTGATGATTACTAAAAGAGTGAGGTCATGTTAGAAGAAGGAATTATGGGCACTTGGTGGCTCAGTTGGTTGAGGGTCCAACTCTTGATTTCAGCTCAGGTCATGATCCCAGGGTCATGGGATTGAGCCCCCATCAGGCTCCATGCTGAGTGTAGAGCCTGCTTAGCTTTCTCTCTCTCCCTCCCTCCCTCCCTCCCTCCCTCCCTCCCTCCCTCCTCTTTCGCTGCTTATACTCTCTAAAAAAAAAAAAAAGGAATTAGTATAGTACAAACATGCCTGACATAATTCAGGAGTATGCAGACAGTAGCTGGGGGTAGGAAAATACATGCTGGGGATAGTTGTAGATGAGTTTGATGAGCTTAATTATGGTGGACCATGAATTCCAGGACAAGAGATTTGTTGCTCTTCAAGTTAAAGATTGCAGTGCTCTTCTAGCCTAGGACTCGTGTTTTCCAGGTGAGGAAACCAAAGTGAATCATTCAAATTAGTTAGTGGAGAAATTGGGCCTGGAACCAAGGCTTCTTAATTATTAAGCTAATGTTGCTTCTATTATTCGATCTTATATGCTGTTGCCATTGTTGGTTCTGGGACAGAGAGTAGCAAAGTGAAAGCATTGCTTTTTAAGAGTAAAACTTTCACAGTCTTAGAAAAAGGATTAGAAGGAGAAGTTATTTGAAATAGGAAGACCGGGGGGCGCCTGGGTGGCACAGTTGGTTAAGCGTCCGACTTCAGCCAGGTCACGATCTCGCAGTCTGTGAGTTCGAGCCCCACGTCAGGCTCTGGGCTGATGGCTCGGAGCCTGGAGCCTGTTTCCGATTCTGTGTCTCCCTCTCTCTCTGCCCCTCCCCCGTTCATGCTCTGTCTCTCTCTGTCCCAAAAATAAATAAAAAAAAAAAAAAAAAACAAAAAAAAAACAAAAAAAAACAACGTTGAAATAGGAAGACCGGTGAAGCTTATTTTGATAATCCTGGTGTGAGGTGATACAGAATGAAAAAGATGGAGGAGTCAGTAACAACTAGAGTTTCAGGCTGAGTGATGAGGAAAAAGGAAATGTATTAAAATAAGTTAGTAAATTTGGAGAGTAAACTTGTTTTGTGAGGAAGATCAAGCTCATTTTTGAATCCATTAGGAAAGCAATGAGAGTTGTTTTATTAGGCAGACAAGAATATGGGACTCATGTTGCAAATGTTAAATTATACTTTGCAGATAATGAGGATTGACTAGTAGCATAGCATGTATTATAGAACTAATCTCTTCACATGGTACAACTGAAGGCAATTTAATTCCAGAAAGTCTCCCTAAGACTGTTGCTTTAAGAGAAACATCTATTAGGTGTGTCACTGATGAAACGTCTGGTTAATTAACTGGTTAACTGGTGTGGGCAAGCTCACCTCAAGAAGACCTTTACTGGCCCAACTGTATGATGCTTCTCCTCCAATGAAAGTATTAGTTGGGTGTGCAACCCCATGTAAAACCTATGTGTTACAGAGAAGGGTCTTACCTTTCAGCCATTCATTGCTGGAGCGGCTTTATGATATTTTATGATGTGATCACATTTTTGGTCATGATTGTAATTCAGTTTAATAACGTTAACTGGTTTCGTTTGGGCAATGTATTTCCCTAGTCACTCTTCATTTATTATTTTTAAACTTCTTTGTTTGAGTGAAACCAAAGGTAACAGCTGTTGATGTTTCTGCGAAGTGGTGGTGAACCTGAGCTGTTATCTACGTGGTCCATGAAAATTTTAAAGATGGGGCCCGTGTCTTTGTTTACCTTCTCTTTGTGTGTTTCTAAATATTTCTAAGACTTTAAAGCATACTTATTAACTTTATTCATTACTAACCAGTTTACTTACATTTCGGGGGCCTTGATGTTCCCATAACCTGTTTGTCCAACATTTATCATTCTATCTTACCTGCCTAGATTTGAATCTAAGCTTCACTGCTGAATGAGTTTGCAAGTTATGACAGATTTCCATGTTTCCATTTTTTGTCATTTATTGGACAGTATTACTACCTACCTTGTGGGCTTGTTGTGAGAATTAAGTTATGAAATATGTCAAGCACCTGAAGAGCCTGGCACAGGGCAAACACTCAGATCTTAGCTGTTGTTATTGTTACTGTCCTATTGCACTCTCCTGTTCATGGTTCGTCCTTGTATTCCTTGGAACTAGAACAGTGTTTGCATTTAGTAAGAATTTTTGAAGGGTTAATTGGCGGAGGAAGGTGTCACAGGGTATCTTGTACCCCAATGTTCATAGCAGCACTCTCAACAATAGCCAAATTATGGAAAGAGCCTAAATGTCCATCAACTGAGGAATGGATAAAGAAATTGTGGTTTATATACACAATGGAATATTACGTGGCAATGAGAAAAAATGAAATATGGCCTTTTGTAGCAACGTGGATGGAACTGGAGAGTGTGATGCTAAGTGAAATAAGCCATACAGAGAAAGACAGATACCATATGGTTTCACTCTTATGTGGATCCTGAGAAACTTACCAGGAACCCATGGGGGAGGGGAAGGAAAAAAAAAAAGAGGTTAGAGTGGGAGAGAGCCAAAGCATAAGAGACTGTTAAAAACTGAGAACAAACTGAGGGTTGATGGGGGGTGGGAGGGAGGAGAGGGTGGGTGATGGGTATTGAGGAGGGCACCTTTTGGGATGAGCACTGGGTGTTGTATGCGAACCAATTTGACAATAAATTTCATATATAAAAAAAAATAAAGCAAACAATGTGTGGTACTTTGAGAAGTACACCTTCTATAAGAGAGTATATCTTTACGCATTTAGTACACTCTTAGGTATGCAGTGATGAAAAGCATGGATTCTGAAGCCAAATTTCCTGTATTTTAATTTTGGTTCTTACTGGTGTAACTTTGGGCAAGTTATTTACAGTCTGCATGCCTCCATTTTCTTAATTTTAAAACAGGATAATAATAGAGCCTTCTTCATAGGGTTGTTGTTGAGAACTGAATGTGTTCATACATGTTAGGCCCTTATAGCTGAGAACACAATAAATTCTCAGTAAATGTTAACTGATCCTCTTGTCAATAGTTTTCTTTGCTATTATAGTGGAAAGGAGGGAGGGAATTTCTGATACTTATCTTTAATCCATGTCATAGTTTTACTTTTGATATATTTTTTTCTCATCCATTTTATATATTCCAGCCTTCTTGAAGTCACACTTATGACCCTTACTGAATTAAAGTGTCTAGGCATTGCACATCAATGTGCAATAATGTTGCACGTTGGTAACATCATAAAAAGAGAAACAACCAAATATTATATGTCTCTTGCTTATACCTCTGTTACACATAAATAGTATTAAAATTTAATTGTATATATGGTGGTGTTTTCTACTGAACCTTATGAGGGGAGAGACTATTTAATATAGTGCTTGGTTTTAGTTATGAGGCCTAAGTCCCTAATATTTGCTCATTTAACTACATTAACATTTCATTTATCAGGTTTGCCTAATAATATGCTTTCCAAGTTCAAAATAAGTGCATTTCCTAGCTATATACTTCAGAGTTAATTCTGAAGTATATTATAATTCTGTATATATAATTCTGTAAATATTAGAATTTTATTTATTTTTAAACTGTTAAGTTGGTAATTTTTCTTCTAAGTATCAAGTCCTTTTTAGTCTTCTTAAACAGAATGTTACTTATTACTATGCATACTATTTATTTGGATCATAATATAGTGTATCCTTGAAATTAATGTATGCATGGGTTTTATGTCAAATATTCTAAGGATGCCTTATACGGTTTTTCTTCCCATTGTGTCATAATCTCTCATTACAATCTACCAGTTTCTTTCTGCTGTTGTTTCTTTCTGTTAACCTCTAGCAGTCCTAGCTTCCCAAATTCAGATTTAATACTTCTGATCAATGCTTCTCCCTGCTGTGGATTGATTTGACTACCAAGTTCATTCGAACTTTTTCTACAATAAGATTTTAAAAGATCTAAACTGAGCTTCAGGGCATCTTCTCAGAGTCAAATGCAGAAATTTAGCACGTAGATGATGTGGCATCTATTTCACTAGCCATGTAACTTTTTAATTTACTCTTTGACATTGCTGAGGTTGTCATTTATGTGTGGCCTCTAGGCAAGTGAGATTATATTAGGATATGAACAGAAGAATGAGGTGCTGATCTTCAGTGTTTCCATGCTGATACAGAGTTGGGATTTCTGTTCGAACTCCTGTACTCCAAAGTCCGTTTTCATTGCTCTTAGAGTCACATGTCAAAAAAGTCCTTACTTGAATTATTATAGTTCTTGAACATTATATGGTATTACTGATTGTTTTTTATTTACAGCATGAACTCTCTGTCTTATTTAACTTAAAAATGTTTTTAGTTGTTTTTGAGAGAGAGAGAAAGAAAGAGACAGAGCGTGAGCGGGGGAGGTGCAGAGAGAGGGAGACACAGAATCTAAAGCAGGCTCCAGGCTCTGCGCTGTCAGCACAGAGCCTAACAGGGGGCTCAAACCCAAGGACCGTGAGGTCATGACTTGAGCTGAAGTCAGACACCTAACCTCCTGAGCCACCCAGGCGTCCCATGTTTTATTATTTAACTTAAAATTTTTTTTCACACATATGGATTCGTTAAATATCTGATGGATAGGTACCTGCTGAAGATATATATTATTATATATCAGTTATTATCAGTGATATTAATATCAGTGATATTATCAGTTACACAGATATAAGTCATTTGATAACATGCCCTTACAATGTTGGGGTGTACATTTTAAATGTTTGTTTATAGACCTTGAGCTGAATATATAGGTCCAACTATATATAGGAAAAAATTGAATATGCCTAATCTACATATAGTTTGTAAACTGCTAGGAAAATGTTAAAAGTTGCAAAATAAAGTACCTCTGAGGCATTTGGTCCATTCAAATCCTAGTGTAATAAGTCTTAGAATTGTAGTTTGTTTGGAAGTTAGTACTTCTCAGAGTTACTGCAATGCAGGACTAAATCAGAGAGCGTGTTAATATGCCCATCCCAATATTTGATCCCTTATGACTTCTTTCTTTTTTATCTTTTCCATTCATATAATTTTTCACTACATAAAGAGAACAAAAAATTTAAAAGAGAACATACCTGTTTTATGCAAAAACGACTGCTGCTTTCATACTGTGCTTCAAAGTGGAATTTAATTTGTATTCACTTATTTTTATGTACAGGTCATCTTTAACACAGCTCTCGTTGGACTGAAGTGGAAAAATGAGAATTGGAGCATATTTTCATTTTTGAGGTGAGTCCACTTGTAGAGAGATGAGTGTATTTCAAGCTGTCGGCTGTTTCTCAGGAAATTTTGACATTTGCGTGTACTCTGAGAAACACTACAGTTACACATAAAGTGCTGAGTGTGAGCCTGAGAGTCCCGGGCTGAATCTAGGGCTTGCCCCTGCCTTCGTGCCCAGTCCTGCTGCAGGGGCCCTTGGTGTGGTGCCCTGCTTACTTGACTTCTTTGTGTCAGTTTGCCTGTTTTTAAAAGAGGGATGATGGGACTGTTGACTCAGCTTACCTTCCAGATTACATGTTTTGAAAATAAATTGAGATCATGGATATGTAAGTGTTTCATTAAGAAAAATGTTAGGTAGAGGTATTAAAACTGTCAACTGTCAGTAAGTTCAATGGGTCTTAACAGTTATATGCATAGAATCTTTTTGAGTATGACATTTTTGGATGTTACTGTAGCCTACTAGCAGCGGAACGGTAGGAAGACCGTGCCGTCTTCTATATTATTTCTGAGAAAACTGGCAAGCACAAAAAGAAGAGGGGAAAGTAAGAGGAGGAAGAAGCAGCAGAGGAAAGAAAACAAAACCACTTGGGTGGCTTTGAAAGTACTGGCATTTTTAGAGTTAAAAATTTCTTTATTTACTGGGATGTATTTGAAGGAATTGTTAATCTGGGGATTACTAAATGCATTTTCTTTGTGTGTATGTGTGTGAAACAAAGTATTATTAATAATAGTTCAGATGTACTGAATTGTTCACTTTAAAAGGGTGAGTTTTATGGTATGCAAATTATATCTCAATATTTAAATGCATTTTCTATTAAAAACCTGTACACATTATTTTCAATATTTTTATATTCTGTATTTTACATTCTTGATGTGGGGGAAAAAAATCTAGTTCTGATTTTTCTCTTCCTTGGGGTTTTAGCCATTCATCTGGATACCCTGGTATAGGTGATCTGAGGCTTGCTTGAGTAATACTGAGTGGGTGTTTCTTTTAGCTTCATAAATTTGTTTTGTTTGTCTTCTTAACTTCCTTTATTTCTCTTGTTTTTCTTCAACTCACCCGGCACACGTCATGTCTTTATCTCTTTTTGGGCTTAGGATTTGCACATAACCTTTTATTCTGGGTGTCCCAAATTGTATCCTGAAGCTTTTTAAAGGTGCCAGGATACTATTTAGCAATTGTGGTTACAATATTTCTTCCTAGTAACTATGTTTTAAGAGTATTTCCTTATATCTTGGGAGAGAAATACCGGTCAGATGGTAGTAAAATTAACCATCTTCCTGCACTCTCTCTGTCTTCAGATATTATGGATTCTAGTGCAGTGGCTGTTGCTGTAGCTAGATGATTTGGTTATCTTTTGTCTAACATTGCAGTTACTGACTCTCTCTGTGTCTTAGTCCAGAAGAAAATGTTAAATTTTTCTCATACAATGTACTTACTCAGTTCCTTGTTGAGTGACTGAGGGGGCGGTGTTCAAGGTCCCTCACAGCCATCAGCCACCTGTCTTTTAATCTTCAATCCGGTTTCAACAGTTTTAATTCTCTTGCTCTAACCTCTAATTTATTGCTTGGCTGAGTCATGTAGCAACTACTTTTGTGCTCTCTTAATACAATTGCCAGTCATATTCTTTTGTATTTTTAAGAAATGTTGTTTGTGACTTACTAAACAACTGGCTTATTTAGTTCCACCTAAAAGTCATTTCTTTGGTTTCCCCCAAAAAAGTAGTTGACCAGTCTAAAGAAACATAATTGTAGAGGGGTTTTACCAATTGCCTTTTTATCTAGATAGTGTGTGTAGGTTGTAGGAGGAAAGCCTGTTCACAGCTTTCACCATCCAACACTTGTAAAATTTAGGACATGTAGTCTCTTGAACCTCAAATTTTATAGTTGTAAAGTAGGTATAGTGTTACTGACATCATAGAATTGTAAGGATTGAGTTGAGATAGCATACAGAAAGTGCCCAATACAGTACGGAGCACAAATTTGTGCTTAGGTAGTTATTGTCATTGCTGATTCATCCTCTTCCTGCAATTTATCATCATTGTCATGGTTGTGAGATGAAGCCCAAAAGGAGTTTTGTACCAGTGAGCTCCAGACACAATGCAGTATTGATAAAAGTCTGCTGTTGAAATTGTGTGTAGATACAGATTCTTTGATACACCCTTCGTCTTCGTTACCATGAGAAGGTCCAAGCCTAGAGATAGGTCAGCATGTGTAAGATTACTAAAGACTTACAGAAATGGGTTAATTGGTAGCTAATGAGCTGTTTCTGAGAATAGCACTAGAGTTTTAGGAAATACACAGTTTCGCTTCAGACTTAGCCCTTGGAAGTAAGCAGTTATTTAAACTGTTTACCTTTGCAGAAACAATACACTAAAAGTATTAACCACTTAAAAATTTTACCTTTTTCAGTATGTGTTTCTGTTTTTGGATATGATGAAAAAATTCAGCTACAAAATCAGATTTTAAAGAACAGACATATATAGCAATTAATCATTCAGCTTTCTTTTCCTGCATACAGGCACACTTTATTTTCTTTCATTTTAGAGTGTGAGCATACAAGATGTCGGGATTAGATAACAGCACATCAGGTGGCTTCTTGCTATCAGTTTGGGGATGATTGAAATTACTGACACATAAAATGCAGTGAAATCTTTTTATGCAAGAATACCAGAAAAAAAGATGTTTCTATTTGGAAAATACCCTAGCTCTTTGAATCTTTGGTGTGAGGTTTGCATGAGGTGAGAAAGACCTGAGTGTGTGAAACATTTAAAATGGTGAAAAGTTTGTTTTAAAGTTTTATATTCTGAATTTAACTCTTAAAACTCTTTTGAAAAGGGAATAAATATTTCCAAGATGACAAAGATTCTGTGCAGGGGATTTGATTAAATCAACAAAAAATTGGGGTAACAAGATTATTCTATCCGAAAAGGATTTATTTCCAGATGATATAAAGACAGGCTTTTAAGATACCATAAGATATATTGTTGACTGAACTTTCTGCCTGAGATGCATTTCTGAAATGAGTAAATGGAATATTTAAATGTCATATGTAAACTTGTCATTTGTGAATCCATTTTTGAAGCAATACTTAACGTCTAATAGACCTTTTGTGCAATTAAAGATTTTCTTAAAAAAAGACTCTCTTATTTACATGGAGATAAGGGAGGTGATGCTGTTTGTCTGTATTTTTGTAGTTATATGGGAAGCGTAGTTATTTTCTGAGGAGGGGTGAAGGCAAGGAGGAGTGTGCTCTATTATAACTTGAGAATGTGGTCACTATGGGGAATATGGTGTGGAGTCCACCACAGTCAGAGACCAACTAAGACTGATACAGATTTATAGTGTGTCTCATTATCAAGTTTATAATTCTCCTTAGTAAACCAGGAAGCAAATGTAAAGAAGGTTGAGTAGTACTAGGCCACAATGAAGATAAAGTCTCTGCCCTCAAAAACTTCATAGTTTCCTTTACAAAATAGAATGTTCTGTCTTAAAGTCCCTGAGTTTCTAGGCTCCCTGTAGACATGAACAACCTAGTTCCAGTGTATCCTATTGAATCTCTATTTTTTTGATCATCTCCAAGTACCTAGCTCAGTGTTTGGAATATGCATTGATTAAATTAAACTGGCAATATGGAATCAAATGCTAAAGGGAAAGGCTCTGCTGTTATTCTTTTTATTTTTTTTATTTTTGAGAGAGAGAGAGAGAGGCAGAGAGAGAGGGAGACAGAGGATCTGAAGCAGGCTCTGTGCCATTAGCCCAGAGCCCAATGCAGGCCTTGAACCCATGAACCAGGAGATCATGACCTGAGCTGAAGCTGGATGTTTAACCAACTGAGCCACCCAGGCACCTCTGTGCTTTTATTCTTAATAGTGGCTAACATGATGTAGCTCACCTTTAGAGGAATCACACTGGGCTTCTCCTCAAAAACCATGTAAGCAAGAAAAGAATATAAAGTGAAATACTTAAAGTTATGGGAAAACCATGGAGTGCGTGGGTGGCCCAGTCGGTGATGCATCTAACTCGATCGCAGCTCAGGTCTTGATCTCAGGGTTGTGAGTTCAAGCCCCGCATTGCACTCCATGCTGGGGATGAAGCCTACTTTAAAAACAAAACAAAAACGTTATGGGAAAACCAAATCCAAACCACCAGTCTAGAATTCTGTATCCAGGAAAATTATCCTTCATAAAGACCTTCTGAGACAAAACAAGGACAACACCGCACTGGGAATTTGTCACCAGTACACTTGCCTTGAAAGAAATGTTAAAAGAAATATGATTTGTAAATATTCTAGTCTGTGGCTTGTCTTTTTATGTTTTTGTGTTTTTTAGCATATTTTTACCGGCTTAAATATTTTGCTCCCAAAGTTTGATATCAAGATATATTGTGCTTTAACTGTTTCTGGAAATAGTATCTCTGAAATGACTATTTTCAGTAAAGCTTACTTAAAATCTTAGATATGGCATGATTAGGCAGTGGGGGCGGGGAGTCAGGTTACACTGCAGGACCAATGACAGACTGCTGACATCACCATGAGTTTTGGAGCAAAATGGCCTAAAAGTTGTCCTGCGTTGGGCTGAAACGGCCAAATGTCTGTACCCCCACCTTGATCACTCATTGGTCGTGGGCCTCCCTGGGAAGGGCATGACCTTGGACTTGGTAGCTTACTGCCCCTGAGGCAATCCCTCAAAGGGCTGATTGCTCAAGGCTGTCTGCTGACTGTACAGCAAGCAGCTGGAACAAGGAATCATTCCTTGAAGGGATATCTGGGTGGCACCTTTCCAGGTCTACGTCAGATCTGTAAGTCTGGGGCCCATTTTATGTTTGGTAAGAGGCCCTGTAGATCTGGGGCAAGAGGACTCTGATAAATCTGTATATGTGGACAAACCAGCGTTCCCTTAGAAGAGCCACCTGCAAAGCAAAGGGCTCAAAAGCAGAGCTTGGGGAAACAGTTAAAGGAACTAAGTACAAAAAACAGTAACGAAAGTATAAAGTCTTAGATTTGTAATGTTCTTTTGTGTTCAACGCGTAAAGCAGAACTATCAGACTTAAATTTTCACCCAAAAAGGTACGTGCTTTTCTAAAGTAGATATGGTGCCCTGAAGAGACATGCCTGACCTTTAAAATTCAATTAATGACTCAGCACCTGGGAGGATGTTCCTGATTATTGTCGTGGTGCTTTTGTAACATCCTCTGTGGTTCTTTGCCTGAGGAGCAGATTACCTTACCAAGCATCAGGAGTCAATATTAAAAGGGCCACTGCTGTAGTTTCTGTAAGCTTCATCTCTTGGACTGTTATTAGCTTGGTACAGGACACTGATTAAATTATATACATGCATATACCCCCAAATCGCTGCCTGGTTTGAAAATGGAATCTCTGAATTGGCTTCTGTGTCTGTTTTAAGAGTTATTACCATGGGAATGAATAGCCTGCTTAGTTTTATAGTTGGCATGGTTCTTCCAGGTTAAGTCACCTGTGTTTTCTTATGACCAGTTGGCCACACTAAAAAAAGCAAGTAGTTAGAATGCAAAACTAGTGATTTAGTAGAATTAGCCACATCAATGCTTTTAATCTGTTGATTATTTCCTTTCATGCTAGCCAGCAGGGGTTTCCTCATTTCGGTTTTAAACTTGTCCATTGCAATCAGAACGGGTGGGGATTTGTTATCCTGTGCTGTAGTTGTGAACTTTTCTTCATTTGTTGAAGCATAATGGGGGAGAGAGAAGAAAATGGACAAAAACATCATGATAAAAGAAACAAGGTTTATTCATTTTTAATTTTCTTAATTCTTACTTTTGCTTAATTTTACTGAGTCATCATTTCATATACTTTGCTTTACTGTATGTACATAAACTGTGGTAGTGGATCAGCTGTCTTAAACCTGTAGGTTTCTACAAACATTAATTAAGGTATTTCAATTAGGTTTACAATATAACACAAGAATGAGGAGGGGCGAATACAAGCAAAACAATGAATTGGGGGTAGTGATTTGTTGATTTGGAGATAGACACACACATACACGCATGCACGCTCTATTTTGCCTAATGGCCGAACTGGATATGATGAGAGTTTCCTGCTTGGGGTCAGTGCTCCTATAGCGAACCCAGTTCTGTACAGCCCGATATCTTTAGAAGTTAAATCAGCTGGGAAAACAATGAGAACCCCAGATGCCACAGGCCTTGTGAGATTTAAACAGTAAAACTGTAGTTACTTGTGTATAACTCAATTTTACACAAATTAATAAGATTTCCTGAGTGGAATGAGGATTTAAGAGAGCTAGTAAATTTCAAAGCCTGAAAAAATACCACATACTGAATTACAGTCTCATCTATTTAATAATTTAAATCTGAGGAGTCACATATGCAACAAAGTTTAAATTAATTCAGTTCTGGTTATGATACGTCCTCTTTAACTCATGACTCAGTAATCAAAATGATTTTCCATTTAATTAGTTGCAGTTGAAGAGATTTTTCTCTTTTATCTCTACATCATTAATAAAATTATAGGGGTGCCTGGGTGGCTCAGTCAGTTAAACATCCAACTTTGGCTCAGGTCACGATCTCATGGTTTGTGAGTTGGAGCCCCATGTTGGGCTCTGTGCTGACAGCTTGGCGCCTGGACCCTGCTTCAGATTCTGTGTCTCCCTCCCTGTCGGCCCGTCCCCTATTGGCACGCGCTCTCTCTCTCTCTCTCAAAAATAAACATTAAAAAAATTAAAAATAAATAATTGAAATTCCAATCATTTCTGCTTCTAGGATGACTATATAATTTCATTGATACCTAATATAGTACACACTACATAATAGTGTTACTGTAAGTATTTATTTATTCCTTCTTTCAGGAAGCAAGGAGAGGCAGGATAATTAATCACCAACTTGCATCAAATAAATTAAAGGAGAAAGCTATACACCGTCACTTCAAAACCTGCCTCTTATTGCTATTTCACTGTTTTGAGGAATGCCTACTGTATCACTAATGTGTCCAGCACGAAAACATCCTGTATGTGTGTATGCATATATATACATATATATGTATTTTTCTTCACTCCTTGCTGTCACTGTATAGACAAACAGGCTTTTGACAAAACCTGGCACTTCCCTCTTGACTGTTTTTCATAAATCCACCTGGCATGTATTACTGTAGAACTTTTGTTCTAGTTCTTTTCCTGACTTTGGCACATATTTGAATTCGAAGCCAGTGCTGCCTTTTCCAGGTGATTTGTTTGTAAGATGTTTTTTCCTGCTAGCCACAGGGACTGTCCCATAGGTGAATATGAAATTCGCAGCCCTCTCCCCAAAACCCACCACTCTGCCGTCCTTGACAGTAATGAACCCTCTTCTTTCTTGATGTTTTTCTGTTTGTATTCTTTTCAACTTGTCTGTCATGTGAAAGAAAACAATCCTCCTTGCTTTATCAGGCTCTTCAGTTTTTTTTGGAAATTATCTTCAGATATTAAACTCCCCACGAAGGCTTTCTCACCTTATTGGAAAAGAAGTGGCAATTTGCTTCCTGAAACCTTTTATTTATTCAGTTTTTGTGTAAACTGACTGACTCCTCACTGGTCATCCTATTAAAGTCTTCCGATCTTTTATTTATACATAAGTGTGATTTCATTAGATTTATGTGGTGTTCAATGTTTATGCATATACCTGTGCTACTTGTATGCTTTTAGCGTGTATATGTACTTCTGTAATACAGATTAACCTGAAGGGCAGTCTGTATTTAGAGTGTGTGTTTATATCTCTAATACAACCTAAAGGGAGAATTCTACATTTTCTATGAGCAAGTCAGCACACTGATGGGTTCAGGACAGGCTGCCCCAAAATATACCACTTTGGCATAACGATTATTGTGGATTAAAGTCACTTAAGAAACAGCCTGTGCCAGAAGGACACTGACCTTCTTCTCTCCCTCTGAAAGCAGGAATTAAATTCTCCGTGTGAAGGGTACCCTCCCTGCACCTGGAGGGTAAAAAGCATCCTTATTTACCAAAGAGAGGGAATTCAAGTCTGAGAAGCTTGTATAAACAAACCTTGTTACTGCTTCCTTACTAATTTCCTACCACAAGCACAAACCCCTTTGTCTTGTCATTTCCTCACGAATGTACTTTTTCTTTGTCTAAAAGATGTAAAAGCTCCTTGTTTTGGTGATTTCTTTGAAATTCATGTTTCTTTGAGCTCCCATATGTATGAATTAATTTTGTTATTCTCCTGTTCATCCGTTTTATGTCAATTTGTTGTTAGACCAGCCGGAGAACCTGGAAAGGGACAAAGGAAAAGTTCTCCTTCCCCTTCAGTACTCACCTGAGACAAATTTCAACAAATGTTTAAGACACTGTTTATTGACAGAGCTTATGAATTTTTAAAATTCATATTTCCCCCCTCATTTGTATTTTTTTTCTTCATTCATCTCTCAATTCTTTGTTGGTGAATCAGGGCTGTTGTAATGAGATTTCTACAGGTCTGAAGTCCAAGGTCAGTACCAAGTAGTGGGCAAGGAACTGTGTGACTAAGAGTTGCTAGTGTAACCCCATTGTATAATTTTTGATAAGGTGACAAAAGTCAAAGAATTAATAACGTAAGTGAAAGTGCTATGTAGACTATATACTGTGTGTGCCCACACATCCTCTGAGAGTGATTTCAGTCTTTGCAAAGCTAGTGGTAGAGATAAAGCATGTTGCTGCTGTAATTACTGGAAGTCCCTGTGAATGAACTTGGTTTGGAGATCTAGCAGGTAAGTATAAGATCTGCTGGTTTATCCTGATTTATTGGCGTGGATCCCTGGGCTAGTGGTATCCTAATAGAATGCAGAAGAGTATTCGCCTCGAAGTAAACAAAGTAGATGTTTTTTATGTTCCCTAACAGGATGCCTATGTGATCTTTTGTTTTGACATTGAATTTTATTTCATTGTTAAATGAATCAAAATGATATAAGACTCATTATTCTAATGCATCTTATGGCATTTTAGTTTGGGAGGGGGGAAACCTTGAAGACTGATAGGTTTTAACAATAAAGCAGTATCTGTTCCTTGGAGATACTGGCTTGTCTGTAAACAAGCCCCCTTGCAAAATGGAGCAAGACCAGCCAGGAAAATATTGTGTGGGAGTTATGCATATGTATGTGTCTTTCTACAAGATGCATGTAAAAATCTAAAGAGCCATGTAACCCCCTATTCAACATGTACTTATTATGCTATAGCAGCCAAATTTTAAAGTAGAATTATTGCTAATTTGAATTAATTTCTGTATTTAAAGATATAGAAAGCTTTTGCCAAAACTTATTGACAGTCAGAAAATCTGCATTGTTAGCATCTTAGTCCTTCTGTAACGTCGAAGTCAATTGATGGAGACTTTTTGGTGGTATTTGAGACAATACCATACATATGAAGTGCCCGATTTATCCCAGGAGTCTTGGATAAGGATTATATTTTGACACCAAGTTCTGAAAGTTCATGAGCATTAGAGAGGGACTGACTGACCCTTGGGTGATATTTTGATTCCTTATTATGAAGCCATACAGCTTTTCTGTTAAGGAGTACTGTAATATTCAAAGTCAGTAGGAAGTTAAGAAAGAATGACAACAGGCATCCTTACAGAAATGAAATAATGCTTTAATACTAGCACAGTCAACATATTGGTTACCTTAAAATTGAATTCTGTGTTTGCAGTAAAAATTAAGTTGTGGCCTCTTTGAGATGGAAGAGGTTAAGAGTTAGCACTAAGTTAATGTGTAAGTTTTTTCTTCCGCAGTATAAAATGATCTTTTTTTTTGAGAGAGAGAGTGTGTGTGCATGTTGGAGAGGAGCAGAGGAAGGAGAGAGAGAATCTTTTTTTTTTTTTTAAGGTTTATTCTGAGAAGAGAGGTCGCGAGTGAGTGGGGGAGAGGCAGAGAGCGAGGGGGGCAGAGAGAGAGAGAGACAGAATCCCAAGCAGGCTCCGCACTGTCAGCAAGGACCAAGCACCATGCAGAGCTGGAACTCAAACTGTGAGATCATTACCTCAGCCAAAGTTGGATGCCTAACCAACTGAGCCACCCAGGTGCCTGGGGGAGAGAGACAATCTTAAGCATGCTCCATACCCAACCTGTAGTCCAACACAGGGCTCAGTCTCATTACCTTGAGATCCTGACCTGAGCTGAAATCAAGAATTGGACCCTTAACCAGCTGAACCACAGAGATGCCCCTGCAGTATAAAATGATTTTAACTTGGGAGTTGGTCAACAGGCACTTTTGGTTTTGGATTAAATGTAATTAGAATAATCTAGGCAGGTATATAGAAAGTTTTACCACATGTATCAGATTTATAAAAAGATACACAGATGTGGTTGTTAATTTAGGGAATCATGTCTGATATTCTTCATATATATATATATGAAAAATTTATTGTCAAGCTAGCTAACATACGGTTTATACAGTGTGCTCTTGGTTTTGCTGGTAGACCCCATGATTTATCACTTACATACAACACCCGGTACTCATCCCAACACGTGTCCTTTTCGATGCCCATCATCCATTTCCCCTCTCCTCTGCTCCTGCCCCATAAACCCTTAGTTTGCATTCAAGAGTCTTTGCATTCAAGAGTCTTATGGTTTGCCTCCCTCTCTGAAACTACTTTTTCCCCTTCCCTTCCCCCATGGTCCTCCATTAAGTTGTCTCAAGTCCCACATATGAGTGAAAACATACATCTGTCTTTCTTTGACTGACATTGTTGAGAGTACCAAAAGACCTAACCTACTATCTTTTCTTTTTTTAATAGATGTAGAATAGGTCTACATTATAGTTTTCTAAGTTAGAACTTGACACTGAGAACCTCAATGCAAGGTGTATGTTTCTTTTGGTCTAGAGGAAAAATGTTATGCATGTTTGTGTCTTGTACATACATAATAAAAAAAATCCATGCTGATAGCTAACAGAATGAATCCTATTGATCTAAAAGAAAAAGTGAAAAATCAGCAAGAAAAATTTGAGGTTAAGGTTTTAGTGAAAGATCACTGCTAAACTAAGAATGGCATAAAAAATTTTTTCTCCTTCAAATTGGGATAGATTTTTACAAGTGATATACATACAGTTTTGGTGAGAGTATAAGTATAGCATCTGTGGAGTGTAGGGGAGGAAAAAGTTTTCCTCAGCTCTCTTAGGGTCTCTGGATCTGCAAATTAAACTGACAGAGAAGGATTAATAGGAGAAAAGAATACAGATTTATTTAATAGAAGGTTTTCATGAGATAGGAGCCTTCATAAAGAAAGGAAAAAGGAGGCCTGAGTATTTTTATCTAGGTTAGATGAAAACTGATCAGTTATGGAGGAATATGATAGAATAAAGAGTATGGGATAAATATAGTAAACTGGAGGAGATTTAGCAAAGCCTGTTTGTTCTGATTCTTCTCAGTGTCCCTTTGTCTTCAGAGATAAGGATGCTCCTTTCTTCCTGGTGAATGGAGGGCATCTCTCACACTAGGGTTTTATGACCTATTTCAGGAGAGAAGGGCCAGGGAAGGTCAGAGTGATCTTCCTGCTTCTTCCATTTTCTCAAACTCCTTTACCCTAAAATATCCAATATGCCAAGGTTCCATATTTTAGGGTTAGCTTGTCCTAAAACATGTCATTTGTTCCCCTATCTGAAACTTCCCCCAAGAACTTCCAAGGTCTAGAAACTGATTTAGTAGATTATCTGTTGAACCAGTTTCTCAGTCCTGGACATTTCTGTGGATACCAAAGAAAAAGAAAAGGTTAATGGTTAATGGTTAGAACAAACCATTAACCAATGAACATGGTTTTTGAGTCCAGAGGGCAGTTAGTCATCAAGAATATTTATAGATGTTCGACTCAAAGCATCTTCAGATAGGGTGAGGGCAGGTCGTAGTAACCTGGCAGGTTTTCCTGGTTTGCAGTTTGAATGTCTCTGGTGATGTCATCAGGTGTTCTGGTGAACTTTCTGAGTGGCCCACATAGCAGTAGGCAGGAAGGGTTGTCCATATAGGAGTTGTTGTGGTGACTTCTCTGAAATTGATTTCATGTTGTCCAGCTTCAACTTGCAGCGCTTTGGGAAAGAGGCAGTTTTAATTTTTAGTAATTCCAAGTCAGAAGGGTGGGAGAAAAATTGGAAACATTAGTTTGGAGAATTGTAGCTAGATATTGAAGGAGACTAGAAGTATTCAGGATCCCATCTACTTTGTAGGTAGAAAACAAAACCTTAAAGACAATGAAGAGGACTAGAATTTAACACCCACATGGGTATGCTGTAGTTTTCCATTGAAACACAATTTTTGTCTTTATAGTCACCCTCATTTCTATCAAAGATCATTTAAGTAAGACCAATCTGTTTGCCACATAAGTCTAGTTTCATTAACTTGGACTGATCATATCGGTGCAGCAAGGATAGTGGTTGACCATATATACTTTTTAAAAGTCTGCTTTGCCAAAACTTTTTTTAAGTTTATTTATTTATTTTGAAAGAGGAAAGGAGAGAGAGAGAGAGAGAGAGAGAGAGCGCATGCGCACAGGGGAAGGGCAGAGAGAGGGGAGACAGAATCCAAAGCAGGCTCTACGTTGTCAGCACAGAGCTTGATGTGGGGCTCAATCTCATGAATCTTGAGCTGAGATCAAGAGTCTGGTTGCTTAACTGATTGAGCCACTCAGGCACCCCTGCTTTGCTGGAACTTCTAATGAGGAATCATAGATTGGACTTTCAAAAGGCTCTTGAAGCTTGTAGACTCAGCCAGTGACTCACTGTCAGATTTTGCCTGTAACACTTATAAATGTGAGTAAAGTCCTCTGTTCTTGAGGTCCCCCAAATATCCTGAGGTTCCTGGATTCGGCTAGGAAGTAAGGGTACCCACCTATTAGGCAGAAATCCTATAAGCAAGCTACCAGGTAGTTTTTAGAAGGGTAGCTGTATAAGCATTGGCTCCTTAAAGCTAACCTTAGTTCCTTGAAGCTGTCTGGTCACATCTGATTCTGCGCACATCATTTTCAAATATGTCATTCCAGTCAAAGCCTTTCTAATATAAGCAATGTTTACAATTGTGTCCTGTTACAAGGAGGACCGATTTTTATTGAACTTATGCAAATAACTATATTGCCACGAAAATACGAATACTCAGTAAGAATTCTCAAATTCTGGAGAGATGAGTTGGGGAGAAAAGAGAAATGCTTCAATTCTGTTTACAAAAGTATAATTTACCAAATTGCTGTGAGTTATAAGTAGCTCAAAAGGAAAGAGAAAAAGGTTTCCTTAAATTGGAAAAACACAACATTAAAGAACAAGTGCTACTTCAAACAGAAGTTATAATCATCATATCAGTCCATTCAGTCCCTTATAATTAATTCTTACTCTGCTTGCTCTTGGGTTAACAGGTTTACGAGTCTATCAGCTCCTACATCAGTTCTGGAAATTCTTACCCATTCCAGTGGCATAGTGTCAGAGTTTTTCAAGTGATACCATCATAGAGCATTCTTATAGTAGATGATTGTAAACACTTTTAAGAAAGAGTCGGAGCAGAACAGTAACTCTGAGCTGTCAGCACGGAGCCCGACGCGGGACTCAAACTCACGAGCTGTGAGATCATGACCTGAGCCGAAGTGGGATGCTTAACTGAACCACCCAGGCACCCTGGTACGGTTAAAATTCTGATGAGAGTTCATTTGATAGGAAAATTAGTTATTTCTATGGTATACAACAATCTAAGATGATAATTGGATAGAGGGTGGTGACAAATTTCTATGAACTTTGTACGACTTCTGGAATACCTATCTTAATACGATGTATCCATAAAACATAACCTGAATGTTTATCACCACTTCTTATTTCAGTCTTTCCCATGTCAAACCTAATTATATTAACATCTCTCTTGCATAAGATGAGAGACAAATCCTTTAAGATTTTCCAAGGGCCCTCTGGATAACCTGACAATCAAGTTGATGTCAACAAGAGTTTAGGAAGTTTGTCAAAAATATCAAAAGGTTTGGACTAGTTGACTAAATCGGGTCACAGATCATTGACCTGTGGTCACATTATCTATCTGACCAAAGTGAAAGAGGATTTTAAAGGCAAATACAGAAGGTTACCTAGTTGTGAACAAACTTTTTTTAATATGGAGGGAACTCAGTTTTCTTAAGTAACCAGTGACCTGATAAAGACAACATGGAGCACAGGAAATTATTCTAAGACAACATCTAAGGTAGATTACTTAAAAGGTAAAGAAAACTAAGAGAAATAGCAATGTTCTTTAAGCTCACCATTTAATACTTAGTTAACCACTTTATTACACTGTGCTCTTTTATGCATTGTTTCATTCAGTCTCTCTGAAGAAGATACTATTATTTTTATTTCATAGACAAGCAGACAGATTTGGTGGAGTAACTTGGCCAAAGTGATACAGCTATAAATAATAGCACTGGTGTTTGTACCTGTTTTGCACATGAACCTGAGTTTTTTACAACTGTGTTCTATTGCCTACATTAATGATTTGTTTAAGGTCATATGATACTAAATGATAGAGCCAGGGGAAAAAATTTAGCTGTTTGAAACCCCATGGCTCTTTGGACCACAACATTTCACCTCTTGACATAGGTTTATTTAACCTCTTTTCCATAGGTCCATCTCCCAAATACAGAGGAATTAGATACTAGTGTTAGAATTGTCATTGGAAGGTCTTAAAACTGCAGATTAAATAAAGCTTAAGAAGTTTTTTGGAGGATCAATACTTTATTGATGAGAAATAAACTTGAAAGTAAATCCTTAATATTTTGCTCAACCCCAGTAAACTTGCAACGTATTAACACTTCAGCCAAAGGCCATGTAGTTATATATTCTTCTGCCTGTGCAGACTCTAGCCTGGTGATATTCAAAGAAGTTAAATCACTTTTTGAAATGAATATAGCCTCTGGCAGTTTAATATCGGTGTTTCTTTGTGACATTCCACTTCAGATCCTGTTGAAGCTTTGCTGTAATGGCTTCTCTTTATATGACCACGGTACTATGTGCCACTGACACAGCTTGTCTGATTTAAGTGCCCTCTGCCGCCCCTCTTTATTGGTAACACATGAGCTTTAAGGATCATTTGATGTGCAAATTTAATTGCAGGTTTTATTTTTGAAGGATGACATAAGCTATGTCATTCTAATAGCTATTTCTACAGCTTTTTCTAAACTGCTACTCTGAAAACATGCATTTCTTTCTGTATTGTAATGCTTCCTGATTTACTTTTTCACGCCTGCTTGCTCAGTTAACTTGTTGAAGTGTATATGTGATGGTTCTTTGCAGTATTTCAGTAGGTATATGCTTTGAAATTAAACTTGGGCAATTCTTATTTTTTGATAAGATAGGTCCTTATGAGCCTTTGTCTTCTGTATCTGTTAATTTCCCCCTCCTCCCTTTCTTCCTCCCTCCCTTTCTTCCTCCCTTTCTTCCCAGTGCTATAGCACATGATTACAATACTCAAGAGCGGTTGAGTCTCATTATATGGCTAATGTGATAATTTCTTGACTGTATTACAGAGTTATGGTAAAAATACTCTGGAAAGGATCAGTAGGCTTATATGAAATGCCATTTTCTTTCCGAATGACACTAAAGAATCCAGAAGCACCGATGATTTTAATAAAACAAGTACTCCTTTTTTTTTTTTTTTTTTTTTTTTTTAAGAGTAACGTTTTGTGGAAAACAAAGGTTTGGAGGATGATATAGGTTTAAAAAATGCCGTTTTACAAGGAACATTCTGTTAGTTCTTCTGATATGCATTCACTGAGTCAATTATGAAGGCTAGTACCATGTGAGTCAGGTGAAATAAGGAAGTTCTGAGTGAAATCTTAATAATGAAAGGAAATATTGGTACTACATGCCAAAAGCTTCCACTTTTCCTGCCTCCCAGAAATTCTTTATACCTATTTGTTTTAGAAGAGTCTGTATTTAAATTGGAATTTTTTAGCAGAAATTGGGGGGCCTCTGAAATATGTTATTTCATAATTTGTGAGGTAAATTGACAAATGTCCTCATAGCAACTAATACTTTTTCCTCATTTGTCATTAGATTTCCTGACTATTCATTCGGTGATTTAATTTTTCTGAAAATTTACCATTTTATGTTTAAAAGTGTAAAACTGCCATTTACAATGATTTAGCCAAAATCTAATTAAGTAGATTTTCTGTTTTTAAATTTGAACTGTGAGAATGTTCTAGAATAGATCTGAATGCGAGCTCACCAATTTGTCTCACTGATCTCATTTTACAGGTGAGGAAATGGAGGCTGAGAGAGGTTAAGTTACTTGCCTGAGATTATAGAGCTACTAAGTGGCAGAGTGGATGCTTCAACACAAGCCTTCAGTTTCTTAGTATTGAGGTCTTTGCACTTTACTACTTGTCTTTGATTATAGGACTTGAATAGAAATGAGACATCACTTTTTTGTTTTCACCATTAAAAAAATGTTTGTGTTTTTTTTTTCTTTTTGATTGTAATTGTCAAATAAGGGTGTGACTTCCTGGAACTGTATGGGGATTCCTAAGTGGAAAATTGACACACAATATCCATAATCAAATGAGTTTGTGTGGTGTTTCCCTGAGTATATACCTAAACTTTGCTACTTTAAGGTGAAACTACCATTTTGTTCCCTTATATATACCCTGTTACCTAATTTTGCAGTTCATTTTTCTCAGATTCATACTTCTGTTATTGGAGACTCAAACCATCTGTAGACTTGAAAATGTAATTATGGTACCACTCTTCTAATAGCTTATGTAAAGAATGAATATTGTTTGGTCCTGCTATTTATATTTATTCATCCCAAGAAGTGTCCATTATCTTTTTTTGTTTGTTTTTCACCTTTAATCCAGATTCTGTGCCCAAACAGTATCTCCAAAATGATAGTGACTCATTTAATCTTTTTTTAAATTTAGTATTTTTTTATTTTTTTAATATCCAGTTATTTTTGAGAGAGAGAGAGACAGAGTGCAAACAGGGGAGGGGCAGAGAAAGAGGGAGACACAGAGTCTGTAGCAAGACTCTGAGATGTCAGCACAGAGCCTGACGTGGGGCTTGAGCCCACAAACCGTGAGATCATGACCTGAGCCGAAGTCAGATGCTCAACCAGCTGAGCCACCCAGGCACCCCATCATTTAATCTTTTTTAATATGAGCAAGTTGGCTCTTCATCTCATTCACATCCCATGCATATTTGCTCTTTTGTATGCCTGTGATATATTAATAATTTTACATGACTCTCCCCAAATATGAATTATATTGCACTGCTATTTCATATCTAGATAAGTTGTTAAAGGATTTGGTTGATCATTCTACCCATATGAATTTAGCTAGCTTAACTTGCATGTTATTGAGATTTGGCAATGTGCAGTTTAGAGTTTAGAAACTTCTTTTGGATTCTCTCATTAGTAACATGTTAAGTTTCTTACTTCCAATGAGAAAGAGTTTTAAAGTTAGAAGAAGAAGGATTGGTTTACAGAAAACAAAGCAGATTGTGATTCTTGGGAGAGGAAGTGCTGAAAGACAGATGAGGAACCGCGATTGAAGTGTACAGAAACTGAGAGTGAAGTTCTGCATATTTCCAAGGTGAATGTATTGTGACATTGTTGATCTGTTCTGCTTTCCTGTCCTGATAATTTATGTTAATGACTTCGTGTCATTTTGAATCTGAAGGTCTTGATACTTTTTGCTACGTTTTATCTTGTCTGCCTTTGTATTTGTGGTTACAAAGTGTGGAATGTAGGGCAGGGACACCAGTAGAGAGGTGTGTGCGTGTGTGTGCGCGCGCGTCCGCAATTTCCAGCTTCCTTTAATAGTTATGGAAGACGTATGGCAACCAAATCTATGTTCCAAATATATTTCTAATGGCTACTTCTGGTACACTGCCCTGTCTTAGAAGGGTGAGGCAGTCAACAAATACCCATGAGCCTTGCTTGGATTTGTCCCGTGTCATTGACATCCTTTAGTGTGCATATGAATGAATATAGCTATAGTCCATGCAGTTTTTTTATTAATATTCTCTTTTTTTAAGTATGCTTCATGCCCAGCTCAGAGCCCAGTACAGGGCTTGAACTCATGACCCTGAGATCAAGACCTGAGCTGAAATCAAGAGTCAGACACTTAACCAACTGAGCCACCCAGCACCCCTATTAGTATTCTTAATAATGATTAGTTATATACTTGCCTGAACCTGATTAACCTTTTATAAAACTGTCATTAACATCTTTACTGGTGGTTCAGAACCAAAAGGTGTATCAGAATTCTGTTACTTGGAACATGGGGTAAATATAAACAGGGCTCATGGGATTTGTAGATTTCCTCACCCTTAGAAGATAGGGCATTTACCAGAAGTAGCCATAAGAAACATGTATTTGGAATGTGTTAGATTTGGTTGTTGCACATTTTCCCATGACTATTGAAGGAAGCTGGAAATTGTACACGTACATCTCTATTGGTAAACTTGCCCCCCATCAGGGAATTAAATGTACCAGTTAACTTACTGTTAGGAAAGTGACTGTCTTAGAAGAATAAATGGCCTATATCTAAGCAGCAACGTTTTTGGCATTTAGCAGACCCATGGACCTAAGAGGTATTGTCTTCACAAAGACACACTGGAATTGGTATACCCTTGAGATGTTGTGAAATGTTGTGTTGTGGAATTTTATGATTATATTTTCATTTTCAAAAAGTCTTTCCCTTGTGCTACTGGTCTCCTCACCAAAGAGATATTAGTACTTTCTGGTGTTTTCTTCATTGGTTTCAAAGTTTTATTATTTTTCTTTTCTCCTTTTTTTTAAAAAAAATATTTATTTTGAGAGAGAGCATGCACGAGTGGTGGAGCGGCAGAGAGAGAGAGAGGGAGGGAGAATCCCAAGCCCCGATGCGGGGTTTGAGCTCATGAACAGTGAGATGATGCCCTGAGCTGAAATCAAGAGTCAGACCCTTAACCAGCTGAGCCACCCAGGCAGCCCTTTCTCACTATCACTCCTTTCATAGTGCTGCCCCATATCCTGTCCTTTTTTTTTTTTTTTTATGATGCTCTTCTGTTGCAGCCTGGGTTCCCCAGGATACAGACTCTCAGATGGAAATTAGTGTGCTAGAAGTTTCTTAAAAAGTGCTCTTTGGATCAACCCCTGTGGAAGGGAAGGGAGATACCAGTATTGGGCAGAAGGGAAATTAGGCTACTGTGCAGTCTTGATGGAGGTATGACCCAGAGGGGAGTTCTGAAGCCAGGATGGCTCTCCACCATTGTCCCCCATTAGGGAGAGAGGGCCACGTCTTTATATTCCCTGCAGCCACCTGTCTTTGAATGTGGGCTGCCCTGGAAAGGGAGCATGAGCTTGTGTGAGAAGAATCTTCAGCCAAGGCCGTTCTCAAGAGAGCTGGTAGCTGAAGGCTGTCTGCTGGCAGCCGTACAACAGGGGGATAAATCATTCAGTCCTGAAAGGGGATCTGAGTGGCACATCACAGTTTCCACTCTGTCCTTTTTGCACAGGTGCTGGAGAGGGCTCACGGCGGCCTGGGGGATGGGTCAGGATTTCCAGCAATGGGGCGTTGCAAGGGCAGAGTGGTCATCAATGGTAGAGAGGCAAAGTTGGTGTGCAATAGATCCTGCCATATAATTGAGTTCCTGCTTTGCTTATTGTCTAAGTAAGTTTTTAAACTTCTATCCATCTATACTAACAATGTTCTCTTTTTAAGTTACAGAAACCTGATGAAAACTCAGGGTGCTCTATGTAGAGAATATGCATGTCTTTGCATATAAATTCTGTATGGTTTTGTAAAACCTACTTGTTTTTTCTGTTTCCTATTCTTTATAGGCTCTTTTTTCTTCCTCCGTCTCTTAATAATTATGCTTTGTTTTTCTATCTTCATATTAAAAAATTAGTTGAGTGCTGTATTTTCTATTTGGTGTACACACACACACACGTGTGTGTGTGTGTGTGTGTGTGTGTGTGTGTGTGTGTGTACCCATTTCTTTTTTAAGTTTATTTGTTTATTTTGAGAGAGAGGGGAAGAGAGAGAATCCTAAGCAGGCTCCATGTTGTTAGTGCAGAGCCTGACATGGGCTCGATCCCTGTGAGATCATGACCTGAGCTGAAATCAAGAGTTGGATGCTTAATGGACAGAGCCACCCAGGCGCCCCTGTTTGGTTTGTTAATGTTCAATCACAGTAAATCATTTTCTTACATGTTTTGTAATTTCTAAATTATAGGCTTATCTTCATTTGAGATTTTTGTTGTTGTTGTTTGGTTTAGTTTTTCTAGCTTATAGAGGTCCCATGTGGCCTATAGAGTGTTATTCTAGAGTGGTTTCATTTCTTCTGGATACTCCAGGGATATCACAAGCCTCAGACCCAATTTTATCTTAATTTTTGAGTTTGAAGATTCTCATAGAAATAAGATTTAGACTTGAGAACTGTTGTGACACAGGTGTAGGGTTTTAATTTCTGGTTGTTGCATTTCCCCTATGCTTTTACCCAGATTTCCAGAGACAGGTTGTCTTGAAGTCTTACTAAGACAGTGGGTGGATTTGTCCTGTTCCCTGCATCATTTTTTGACTGTGATTGCAGCCTTTTGAAAATAGCTCTGGTTTTTTGAAAGGATCTCAGTACCAACTTTATACCTTGTGTGTCTGAGAGCTCTTTCTCTGCCTGCACATGGTCATCAGGGTACAGTTGGGTAGGTGGTATCCTGTGTTGAGGAAAAGCAGGGCCAGAAATCTAGACTCTTCTTCTGAGAGAATACTTTCTTCCCATCTCATTGCTTGAGAGGGCATCTCCTTACCAATTTCAGTTAGGCCGAAGTGCTAAGGTGATTCCTGTGGTCATTTCTGGAGGCCATAGCTGGCAGTATTTACTTTGGTGCATACCACTTTGGCCCTTGGTTCTAGCTTTGGTGTAGCACCAGGGGATTTTCTTTGTCGTAAGTGAAGCTGTGTTATTTCTTTTTAAATTTTGTTACACTCTTTTTCATTTTTTCTGTGTGTTTGCAGTGGAAGGTCTTCATTAGGTCAGTTAACCACGTTGCTGTACCTGGAATTTCTTCCAGTTACTTATTAACCTCTGTTCCTCAGATTCCACCGCTAACAATGGGAATAATAATAGTGTCTGTCTGTATGGTGTTAGTTTGGAACACATCTTAAGTTCTCAGTCATTGTTAGCTATTATTATTTGCACCATTTACAGCTTTACTTTAGCACCTTAGGGAAGAGTTGGAAATGAAGTGGTTGTGTTTCTTACTTAACAAGAAGAGGAAGTCTTAGTTAACGCCCTAGAGAAACCAAAGGAGAAACTTTGTTCACTATAGTAAAATGCCGAAACTGAAGCTTAGAGTCCCACCCTTTCTGTTGATATGCCGAAGGTCACTTGGCACCCAGAGTGAGCTGAGAGGAATGTCCTCTCAATATTGCCTGGCGGATCGCTTAGAGGAGTCTTGCTTGGATTGTGTGGGTAGGTAAGTTTGACTTTGTGAATATTTACTTTGCTAAGGAGGGCTCTCAAAGGCATAATTATTTTAGAAGATATATATAGACCTTGAAACACGCAGTAATACTTTTAGTCCCAGTTAGCCTTTTGACAATTTCTTAAATTCCCATTTGGTATTCCAAGTGGATTCTGAACTTGTTGAAATTGGTGCCTCGGGCTCCTCAGAGCCCTGCCTCCTGCCTCCTGCCTCTGGGGGATTTTAAAGGATTTCTTTCTGTTAGGTCATATGTTTAAGAGAATCATTTTCCTCCATAAATTGTAGGTGAGAAGAAATCTGTTGACGATTAATAGTTGGGGAAGCACAGATAGAATATATGAAGTTTTCTTAAAAATTACTTTTAAGTTAATCTGATAGGCAAAATACTGTGATTATCCTATAAATATTAACTGCTTTGGATTGTTTATACAATGTCAGTTGTACTATGAAAATTTGCTTATTAACCAAGTTCAGTTTTCTTAGGTTGTTATTGGCTTTGAGTCCACAGACTTAACACTGCCAAATTTCTGTGTAAACATTTTGCTTGGGACCTAAACTGTAGTGAATATGTGTATTTAAAGTTTTTTTTTTTTTCTTCTTCCCCTGAACCTGTGTATATTAATGGAACTTGTAAACATTTAAATAGTCAATTAATGGAAATTTTTAAGGAAAAACTCTTCCAAAAAATTCAATCATGTGATTATGTTGTAAGTATAAAATTTGAGCTTAGTGTGAAATATCTATATATATCTATAGATAGTTACATAGATATATATAGATATATATAGATATATAATTCTTACATAGAGATGTTTTTGTAGCTTTTATCGATTTGTTACATTTAATTTTTTTTAGGAGGAGTCTTTTTGTTGTTATGTTACGAGTAATTAAGTGCAAGGCCAAGATTTATACTATTTAAAAACAAGAGTTAATAGTATTGTATCACAGTATACTAGATAGAGAACAAAAGTAAATAACCGGTTACATCTCTATTTTGGTGCTGGGAAATGTAATGCATTCTTGAGTTCAGGTGCCATGGTTATTATGCCTATATTGATCCATTGAAGTACATTCTTGAATAGGTTGATTTTTCTCTAATGTGTCTGCTGTTTATTAAGACTCTACACCATAAGGAATGTCATCTACACCCCAAACTTAAACTTCCCATATAAGCACAATGTGCAACTGTTTGGTAGCATACATAGGTGAGATTCCGTGGAATGTTTATGGCCTGAGTTATTCTTAACCTTGTTGCAGAGCTTTGGTCAGCTTTACAGGGCAAACTCTAAAGCAAGTGTCAGTGTCATGCTCAGTATAAATTTTGTATATGCTCTCGGAATGGTATGTAATGTTGGGGAGGGGCAGAGAGCAAGGGAGAGAGAGAATTCCACGTAGGCTCCATGCTCAGTGCAGAGCCCTACATGGGGCTTGATACCCCAACCATGGGATCATGACCTGAGCTGAGAAGAACTGAGCCATCTGGGTGCCCCACCTGGAGTTTAGTTTTAAAAGTGGTTTCTGTTTTTCTGCAGATGGACTTGGAAATACTTTCTTCAGTTTAAGTAAATTACATATAGGAGAAAATGACTTTGGGAAGGATAAGATGTTTATACTGATTTTCTGTGTAATTCTGAAATAAACTGTATAGAGAAGTTTCCTTTTTAGTTTATTTTTCAGAGAAATCATGTTGCATTAATTCATCAAGGTAGGCATGAAGATAAAGAGATTCTTTCGAGTTTTTTTTTTTTTAATTTTTTTTTTTTCCAACGTTTATTTATTTTTGGGACAGAGAGAGACAGAGCATGAACGGGGGAGGGGCAGAGAGAGAGGGAGACACAGAATCGGAAACAGGCTCCAGGCTCCGAGCCATCAGCCCAGAGCCTGATGCGGGGCTCGAACTCACGGACCGCGAGATCGTGACCTGGCTGAAGTCGGACGCTCAACCGACTGCGCCACCCAGGTGCCCCAAGATTCTTTCGAGTTTTAAGCAGACAAAAATTAGCTCATTATATTTTAGATTTTTAAATAATACTTTACTTGAATTGTGTAAAATTTTTGTGTGGATGATATAACAAAGTAGATTTTCATATAGTCTTTTGATCATTTACCCTGTAACAAAGTTCTAATTTAATTAAACAATTATTCTTTAAAATTCTTTTTTCTGTTAGAGTTTAAGCTTGTGTGTGTTTGTATGTATATATACATATTTTTTAATGTTTATTTTTGAGAGAGAGAGAGAGAGAGAGAGAGAGAACAAGCGGGGGAGGGGCAAAGAGAGAGGGAGACTCAGAATCCAAAGCAGTCTGATGCGAGGCTTGAACCCACAAACTATGAGATCATGACCTGAGCTGAAGTCAGACACTTAACTGACTGAGCCACCCAGGTACCCCCCGTGTGTATATTTTTAATTTTTAATTTTTTCATGAAACACTGAAAAGTGAACTTTCAGCTAATAAAAATGTATTATTTTAGTTAAAATTTGTGGCATTTCTGTCTGCTGTATAGAATTCATTAACAGATTCAGGGACCTGATTAGAAGAAACTTGTAGTAGTTGTAATTCTTAATATATATTCTAAGGTATTAAAGCAATATGTGAAATACTGTGCTCTTTGTACTTAGTGATGTAAAATCTGAGCTGAAATGGAACATGTGTTTCTTATACTTGCCTTAGACCTTATGTGCACATTAATCCAAGAAGGTTTTGCTTTGGGAGAACATTGATATACAGCTTCTTGACTATTAAAAAAATATTGTGTCAGATATTTAGATGTAATTCAAAACCATATTAACTTTCTTAATTATATGATCTAATGATCAGATTTAAATATCTGCTAATATTATTATTACTGTTAAGTTGTATTCTTTTTTTTCCCTCATTGTTTGCAAAAATATACTTTCCTCTCATTTTGCAGGTAATTTTTTTTATTCCACTATTTTTTATAATTTGCCAGACCAAATGACACAGTTAGGATCCATTAAGTAGAGCTGTGAATATCAATCTTGGACACAAAGCTGGGGATTGTTGTTGGGAAAGCCCTCCTGCTGCTCTTACTTGGCATTCCAAAGACTCTGAATGAAGTCTCTTCACTTATTTCAAAGCCTGGGTTTGTGAAGGCCAGTTGGGCTCCCTTTTGCTCATTCATCACTGATGTTACACTCTTCTGGTTAAATTACACTCTTCTGGTTAAAAATTGTCAGTGACTTTCCCATTTTCCATCAGATAAAATTCAAAGTTTGTTATAGAACTTATTATTTGTCATCATGTATCTTAATTTGTGGCCTACGTGTCTTGATCTTTATGCTTTATTGTATATTTCCTGCCTTTTTCTTTATTCATGCAGCAATTAGAAAACGTTTCCCTCATAATCAAAATTTAACTCATCCATAAGGTCTGCTAATCACCCCCATTAAATTTCTCCTGGTCCCTTTTTCCAACATTGAAAGTAATCTGTTTTTTTTTTCCTGCATTTAAAAAAATTTTTTTATTTATTTTTGAGAGAGCATAAGTGGGGGAGGGGCAGAGTGAGCCAGACAGAGGATCTGAATCAGGCTCTGTGCTGACAACAGGGAGCCTGAAATAGGGCTTAAGCTCAGAACTGCAAGATCATGACCCGAATTTAAGTCAGATGCCCACCTGACTGAGCCACCCAGGTTCCCCTTCTGCATTGTCTTAAGGTGCTTCATGTTCTGTCTTGTGTTGCAGTTATTTTTACATGTGTTATAATATTTTACCCCTCCTGTATAGCCTCGACCAACTTTAAATGATCCACTGAATTACTTAAGTCTCTTACCTCTTACTAGGATGGATGGAGGTGGTTTCATCATGTTTCTCCTGTGATACCTTGTATTCAGGAAATACTCATAAATATTTGGTGAGCGAATAAATGAAATGACATGACAGCGTGTTACCACCAGACATTTTATTCCTCTGTTGGAATGGACATTTGGGGATAGGGGATCAGTTAGAGAAGAAAATAATTGTGACATAGCTGTCTGAATCCGAGCTGTCCCCAGAAGGGAAAGCTGAGGGAACAGTCAAAGATGCAGTTAAGAAATGTTTTAGATCATGTTTAATGGCTCACTACTGACGAGGAAAGAACAACGTTTTCTAGATAAACACTTTGGGCTAATAGGAAATTGAAGAGTAACACAGGCTTTGTAGATCATGACTAGAGTTCTGAGTCAGAGAACATTAATCATGAGTCTGTAGTTTGGGAATGAATAGTCAGTTCTTCTATAATGCTTGTTTTGAAAATGGGAATTTATTCCTACATTATTGGTACTAGGGAACAGTTTGAGGATAACGTATATTTCACACTTGTCATGTGTATATTATCTGAGAAATAGTAGGTGAACACCGAAAGTTCCACCTGGTTGACCCGAGCCACGTAGGAATACACAAAATGCATGGGCACAGTCCTCGGACGTCTCCAGCTACCTCACTTCATTGTACGCTATGAACTGCAAACACACCCATATCTTTTATAGTTTTCTCTCCAATTTCAGATAACCCTTTTCCCTCCATTTCACAATAACTTACTTATGTGTAACCCTGTGGCAGCCAGTTCCACAAGCAAACTTCAGGTCTTTTTCAAGGTAAGGTACCATGTTTATTGTGGTTTTTATTTTTTTAACCATTTAACATACGTAAAACTGCTACAATCTTTATTAGTTTCTTTCCTTTTTTTTATGAAGTGTCACTGACAGAGTTTTTGAGTGTTGTGCTTCTAACCCCATTTTCTCCATAAGCCTTGTGATTTTAATGATGTGATTTTGCATCGCATCATGATTTGTAGGAATATGTGTGTTGCATTATAACAGAATAGGCTTGTCCTAATTGTTAACCTACAGAGTGCAAACTGATGGTTCTCCCTCTCTCTTTCCTTCATTTCTGCTCTTCCTCTTCCCTCTCTTTTGATGGTGAAAGAAACTAAATAGACCCTGTAAGGAGGGACACAGCATGACAGAGCAAAATACCAAAGGACTTTTTTTTTTTTTTTTTTTTTACAAAAAAGGGCATAAATTTACTGGTGGACATAAATGGGTATCTTCAAAAGCAGGCAGGGACTGAGAAGTAAATACAAAAGCCAGTGGCCTCCTGGAGTAAAAATATATCTTACCTTTAAATAATAGTAATTATGTTTAACATTTTTTGAGCCTTTACTATATGCTGGGCACTGTGATAAGTGCTTGACATAGTTTACGCCATGTAATCGTCATAAAACGCTATAAAGTATGTGTTATTACTGTCTTCATTTTACAGATGAGGAAAATGAGACTTAGAAGGGTTAATTAACTTGCCCAAGGTAGGTAACTCATAAATATAAAGGGCAGAGCCAGTTCTAGAATCAGGTCTGACTTCCGAGCCTTAGATTTTAGTGGTCTGTCACAGTACTTTGTAGATTATAAATTAATAAACTACAGGTGTTATTTCCTCTACCCTTAACTGTGTCTGATTGGCATCACAGGCTATTTCAATGCCTGTAATAATTGAAGAAACGGAGGTGCCCAGGCTAAGAAATGTGCAGATTGTCAGAGGCAGAACAATAACAGGAATTAATTCTAATACCTAATTCAGGTTTTTTTTGTTTTTTTCTGGAGTTTATATATAGAAAGGGAGAAAATTTGGACAGTTGGCAATAAGGAGGTAAGCTAAGCTGAATAGAAGGAGAAATAATTGCTTTGGAAGTTGGAAAAAAAGGAGGTGAATTTGTAACAATATGTTAGAATTGAAAGATGAGAGCCCAATGGAGAATGAGCAAAGGGGATTCTCACTCTATGTCGTGTGTAGCCCAATCAGATTCTCATAAAAGAACTAAAATCAGTACCAGTTTTGATACAAGGTTATAGCACAAGAAATCTGAGGTCATGAGCATAAAATAGCTATATTATAAATCCTGATTAGTAGTAGGCTCAGGGAAAAAAAAAGAGGAAAGAGAGAGGTTATGCTAAAGGATGCTTTCAAAAGGCTTTATTTGTACTGATTTCATTGCTTGTCCTTAGTCACTTTTTCTTTACATGGCCAGTTACCTCACAGGGCCTTACATAGAAACACGGACACAAGTGTTTAATCCATACTTGTTAAATGGAAGCATTGATGAATAGTGGAGAGAGTAGTTCTTCAGTTGAGTGTTGATTAAAAGCTAAATATTATACAGGTAATGGATAAATAAAGGTGGACTTGATGAGTATTTATGTATTTAGAGCAAGGGATTAGCAAACTGACCAATAGACTATTTTCTTTCTATAAGCCAAGAATGGTTTTTACATTTTTAGTAGATTATTAAAAACAAAAACAAAATTATCAACAGAGACCATATGGGGCCCACAAGCCCCAAATATTTGCCACTTGACCCTTTATAGAAAGTTTGTCAACACCTGACCTGAAAAATAGTCCAAAAAAAAGTTAGATTGTTCTCTTTTAGGAAATCAGATTAGGAAATGGAAACTGGTATTATATTTCATAGCTACATTTCTGAACATGTGCCTTTTTTCCCCTCATGTGGGAAGGAGTTGATATTTACTAAAAATATTTTGCTAGGGGCTCTGTATACCTTATATTTATTTCTCATACCCTTAAAAGATATCATAACTACTTTAATTTTTTTTAATGTTTATTTATTTTTGAGAGAGGGAGAGAGAGACAGTGAGAGGTGGGGAGGGGCAGAGGGAGAGGGAGACACAGAATTTGAAGCAGGCCAGCACAGAGCCCGATGTGGGTCTTGAACTCACAAACTTTGAGACCATGACCTGAGCCAAAGTTGGACGCTTAACCGACTAAGCCACCCAGGCGTCCCAGATACTATAACTACTTTAAAGTGAGGAATCCTGCCTTGTAGAAGCTAAGTAAGCCTAAAGTTTCACACTTAATGAGTAGTGGGATTCCTATATATTTGGCTCTCCCACATAAGAAAATGGTAAAAGTTGAGTATAGACTATTCAGAATTCTGGCTTGAAAATATCTAAATAGATATCATATGTGGACATTTGTAGTATCTTTAGCTAGTATCTCAAATATAAACAGAACATTTAAGTTTCACATACAAAAAATAGGACTGTTTGAAGAATTGTAATTTTATTATAAAATTTGCATATGAAGGAAGATCTTTGGATAAATTGTGGAGTAACAGAGAGAAAGTGTGAAGAAAAAATTCAAGACTCATCTGTTTGTTTTTTTTTAATGTTTATTTATTTTTGAGACAGAGAGAGACAGAGCATTAATGGCGGAGGGTCAGAGAGAGAGGGAGACACAGAATTCAAAGCAGGCTCCAGGCTCTGAGCTGGCAGCACAGAGCCCGATTTGGGGCTTGAATTCACAAACTGTGAGATCATGACTTGAGCCAAAGTTGGACGCTTAACTGACGGAGCCACCCAGGCGCCCCTGAAAGAATTAAAATAATATTCACCTAAAAGAAAGATGAGACTTAAAACGTTTTCAATATAAAGTACAGAATAGAAAAGTTTATTCTGCTTCAGTAGAAAGTATACCGGGCAGCCATTTATTTTTGAAAAGCTCATGTTACAAATATTGGCCCATAAGTCTAATTATAAAGCCTTATGAAGAAGATTTCAGGGTACTGTGAAAACATGCAATGAAGGATCTAATAATATAGATTGGAAGGTCCGGACAGGACATCCCAAGAGGGGTCATTTAAGCTGCGATGCAGGAGTCAGGCAAAGACAAAGAGGATAATTATTCCAGACAGATAATGATAGGCCTTGAGGATGGTAAGAGCTTGGCATATTCAAAGGAATATCAAAGAAGGTCATTGTGTCTCCTAACGACTCTGAGGACAGGAATTATATGTGTTTTGTTCATCCTTGTATATCCAGCTTCATACACATAGTATCTGTTGGCACATAGAAAGCCCTTAGCAAGATTTATTGAATGGACAAAGAATGAATGGACATTTCATAGGGAAATTCATGGTATAATTGTGAGTATAGGGATTCCTTGGATGAAGGCTACTACTCTCTCTCTGAAGCCTACCTAATTACATCAAACTATTCAGATTGTTGGTAATCCCAGATTATCCTAGGTCACTTGCAGCCCAGATGTCCCAAACCTTGGTAACTATGGTCAGAGGGTCTGAATGGAACTTGGACCGAGAGTCTGCGTAGAAAAAGCAGGAAAAAAGGAACGTAGACTGTTTCAGCTGGGTCTGAGCCTGAGAAGGAAAGTACATTTGCATTATTACAACATCAGGAGTAAATCTGAGCTAGAATGAATATTGCCATTTTTCTAAAAATAACCAGCCGAAGGGAAGGGTGTTCCTTACTAGAACATGTGATCCCTGATTCTCTGGGTGATCACTGGTGGCCAAATAGCACATGATCATCAGGCTTAGAGGTTTAATTAAAAAGTTAAATACTCGGGGCGCCTGGGTGGCGCAGTCGGTTAAGCGTCCGACTTCAGCCAGGTCACGATCTCGCGGTCCGTGAGTTCGAGCCCCGCATCAGGCTCTGGGCTGATGGCTCGGAGCCTGGAGCCTGTTTCTGATTCTGTGTCTCCCTCTCTCTCTGCCCCTCCCCCATTCATGCTCTGTCTCTCTCTGTCCCCCCCCAAAAAAATTAAAAAAAAAAATTAAAATAAAAAGTTAAATACTCAAATGCTTATTATTTGTGTAGCTTATTTCTTCAAAATCATCTTTGGACTTCTAAATTTAGATAATTTCACTTACTGGTTTGAGTGCATTGAGGAATTTATAAAGTAGAAAGAATGGGGAGAGGATTGCGTATTTCCCAGGTCTGATATAAAGTTGTAGTAACCACGGAAGGACTATTTTACAAAATATTAAGCATGCATTGGAGGTAAAATAGAGGTTTACGACAATTAAGGGAAGAGAGGATGACTTTAAGTGGGAAGATAGATGGGAATTGGAGAAGAAGGAAAGAAAACATTTCAGGGTTATTCATAAATGATGGCCTTTGAGTTAAAAGAAAATAGCCACTAAGTGGTAAAAACAACACACATACAATTGATTATACAACAATTTCATAATGCCACTTGTGTATGCCTTACTTAAGCTTAAACTTCAGTGAACTTTAGTTTAATGGTATCACATTGTTGGGGGTTTAATATGAAATCTGAGGCATTCCCTACTGGATGTCATAAGTCTATTTCCTACAAAAAGAGAAATATTGGACAGCAGATGAGGTAAGTACTAAGACCTCAAAGTTTGTTTGTATCAGTGAGACAAAAAAAAAAAAAAAAAATAAGACTCTTCCCCTTGCCCCATGGAGATAATACAAGTTTTACAAAGGATATGTTGGGAGGGGAATTGGCAGTACTGGCATGTGAAAAACTCTTAGATGTTTATTTTAGATGGATTCTCTCTTGAGTATTAAAATTAGTGAGTTAGATATTGTCAGTGCCATTGGGCTCATTTGCAGGAACAGAGGATATTATAACTATTGCAGGTAACAACTGATTTGTCCTAAGGCATCAATTTCATGACAATTTTCTTAACCGAAAGTACAGGCATGTTCTTTAGGCCTTTTAAATGAATCTTAACAATTTTTGTTAACATCATTTTATAATTCCTATTGATATTTGGTATGATACTTAGCAATGGACTAATTCATTATAAAAGCAAAATCTAAATATTTTCTTCCTTATCGCTTTAAAAGCTAGACCTTTGAAGCCATCTTATTTAATATATGTATATTTAATATGTCCTC
Organism: Prionailurus viverrinus; assembly: GCF_022837055.1. Lineage (NCBI taxonomy): Eukaryota > Metazoa > Chordata > Mammalia > Carnivora > Felidae > Prionailurus > Prionailurus viverrinus. Next base: position 46,220,220 of record NC_062567.1, on the reverse strand, counting down.
TGACCCTTGACCAATGTGGGGGTTTGGGTACTGACCCCTTGCAGAGTAGAAAATCCACATATAACTTTGTCCCCAAATTTAACTGCTAATAGCCTTTAGTTGATTAGCACAAATTTTGTATATGTATTATATATTGTATTCTTAGAATAAATAAAGCTATAGAACAGAAAGTGTGATTAAGAAAAGCATAAGTAAGAGGAAATAAATTTATAGTATTGTATGCATTTATTGAAAAAAATCCTTGTATAGGTGGAGTGCAGTTCGAACTTGTGTTTTTCAAGGGTCGGTTGTATATGTGCATATATATACATGTGTATGAATTTACCCCCCTTGGAATACTGATATATTTTATTGCTCAATGCCTGTTTTCCTCAAAGTTTCTGTGCCTACTAAATTGTTTAAAAGTTCAATTAAAAAGTGAAAAATGCAGAGAAATTGAAAAAAACTCTTTAAGCCCTTTCATGAGTCAGATGATCCTTTTGTACAGGAGCATGTCGATTCCAAATCATTTTAAACTTTGAAAGTAATTGTATGTGTACCTTGTCTTATTTTATCCCCTCAACACACTGTGAGATCAGTGTGTCGGGATGGAGCATGGAGCCCTACTCCATTTGACTAATAAGAAAGTGAAGGATCGGTGAAAAATGGCCTTTGCAAGAGGGACTGCCAAATCATGTTAGCGCTGATGGTAACAAGGATTGGTAAAAACTTGATCAGTGCTTTTTGTTTGTTTGTTTGTTTGTTTCCAAAACACAGTTCCAATTTGTTGGTCTTACAGATTAGGAATTTTGTCTCTTGATCTTTATTAAAGTGGAGTATATGATAATCTAGTGTATTTCAAATAAAAAATACATGTATATGTGTATATGTATGCACACACACACAAGATTGTAGGATGGTTTTAAGGCTTTTTTACAAGTGTGTTTGCCACATGTAAATTCTTTATGCTTCCATTACATCCTCATTTACAGCCTTCACCTTAGTGGACCAGGTGGCCACACCTGATGGGCTTGCCGACATGACGCAGTCTTTTCATTCCTCAGGTTTATTTTTTATTGTGTAAAATATCCATGACATAAAATTTACCACTTTAATAATCTTTAAGTGTACATCTTCATGAACCGAAACTCTGTACCTGTTAAACAGTAACGACTACTCTTTTTTTCCTCCCTCCTTCCCCCCCCCCCCCCCCCACCAGCTCCTGGATTCTTCCTTTTTTTTTCCTTCCTGGATTCTACATTCTATCTCAATGAGTGTGACTACTCTGGGTCCTCATATAAGTGGAATCATACAATATTTGTTGTTTTGTGACTGGCCTATTTACTTAGCATAATGGCTTCAAGGTTCATCCATGTTGTTGGATGTACCAGTCTTTCCTTCCTTTTGAAAGCTGAGTAATATTCCATTCTGTGCATATATATTTTCCTTATCCATTTACCTGTCAATGAATACTTGGCTTGCTTCCACCTTCTTCTGATGTGAATAGTGCTGCTGTAAACATGGGTATATAAGCATCTGTTTAAGTCCTTGTTTTCAGTTCTTTGGGGTGTATATTCAGAGGTGGAACTACTACAATGTACACGGTAATTCTGTGTTTAAGTTTTTGAGAAGCTCTGCCATGGGTTTCCACAGAAGCCACTTCATTAAAGGAATGTTTTCAATGGCTGACAAACAAAAAACAACCTTCAGTTCTCTTACGCTCTGGATTTTTAAAATGAACTTTCCTGGGGCACCTGGGTAGCTCAGTCGGTTAAGCGGCCAACTTCAGCTCAGGTCATGATTTCATGGTCCGTGAGTTCAAGCCCCGCGTCGGGCTCTGTGCTGACAGCTCAGAGCCTGGAGCCTGCTTCAGATTCTGTGTCTCCCTCTCTCTGACCCTCCCCTGTTCATGCTGTGTCTCTCTCTGTCTCAAAAATAAATAAATGTTAAAAAAATAAAATAAAATAAAATAAAATGAACTTTCCTAAAACAGGATGTGTGCAACTTCAGTGGATTTCTTGTGTATCTAGTAACTGTTGAAAATGTGGGCTGTGTCCTTGTACTATATTTTAGATTAAATTATCTTCCTGTTTCTCTTTGGAGAATTCAGATTTGAAGAAGTTATGGGAATGACATGGGTGAATCTTAGTTTTTCCAAAAAGATATCTAGCACAGAATACAGTTGAGATGGTTCCCATAGGAATGAAAGAAACTGATAAAATTTCCTCAAAATAAGTTAGCTTTAATTCCTAATCTTGTCTGTCCTCCAAAATGCCCCCATACTTAATTAAAAATTAAATATGATTTTGTGTTTCCATAAAGATTAAGTCTGAATTTCTGTGCATGCTCTACAAGGCCCCTCACGATCTGGCGTCAGGCTTTTCTCAACTACATTTTCTTTCTATACATCTTGTACTGCAGCCACACTGAATATCTCCCTGTTCTCTGAAGCTCATGTCCTTCCATGTACCATGCTTTACATGTGCCTGGAATGCTCTCTCACTGCCCTACGCACCTTCCAATTGACACACTCCTCTGTGTCTTTCAACACCTGGTTCTACTGTCAGTTCTTCTATGAAACCTACCAACAAACTTCTCCAGGTGGATGCTTCCATAATACATTGTTCATGCCATGACAGTAGCATTTATTAAATTGCACTGTAATTATCTCTTTGCTAAACTGAGTGCTCCTAGCGGAGAGACACCATGTTGTTTATTATATGCCCTTGTTGTGAAGCACAGCACCTGGCAGGTGTAGACAAAAAATACTGGATGCATTTCTTAGACGGTTTTGCTCGCTGTATAGGTTGTTTGTCCATATAGTCCTGCTATATAGGATGTTTGTCTTTAATAAAGAATCATTCCTAAATAAAAATAAGTAAATAAGTAATCATTCCAGGTATAAGATGGCATTCATTTCATAATTTCAGTAATTATTAATAACTGGACATATCATAGGCAAAAGCATTAAGCAGGCAAATTTTTTTCTCAGTAGCTTACTACTGCTTCATTTCTGTGAAGCTTTCTTACATTTCCTGGCACACTGGCTTCATAGGTATTCTTATAGTACTTTAAGTTCCTCCTATCATAGCAGGAAGTATCTGATAATTCATACTTACGTGATAATAATATATTTTTAGTCCCAGAAGTGATTGAAGTCTAAAAGTGGTTCCTAGGGATTACAACACATAATTCAAAAGAATAGATTAATTTCAACTGGTAGAATTTCATTCCCCGTGTCACTTGGGTAAATGATACATTTAAAAAAAGCAGGATGACTGTCCTGGCCCTAAAATCACACTGGGCAGGCAGGGCTCCACAGCACCTCTGCATCTCAGCACCTCCAGAGTGGTGTTGATGCTGGGAATATTCTGTCTCCATAGGCTGCTGCTTTAAGGGATTAACCCTCTGTGATAAATTTGCCCTTCTTATACTGGTCCTTAATAATCTGAAAGGCAGAGTGGTGTGGCATATTTATAAGTGCTTATTCTATCTCATTAGCTAACTAGGAATTTCCTTTTCAAATGTTTAGAACTAGAAATATGCAGTCATTTAATATTTAAACTCATTTCTATGAACCAGGTGTAGATACAAGTGAACATTTATTAGCTGAATTGGCATATTAAAGGATGGTCTTTGTACTGAAAGCAAAATACTGTGAGAGTCAGATATTTGAACTCCTTCCAGTCTAGATTACTCAAGAGGAAACAAACAGCAAGATTCAGTTTAATTGCTTGTTATTTTGAAATAGGAAATGTTATGTGTATTTTTGTTCCCCAAGGGCTGTGTCCAGGACAGTATCATTGTGGTGTTTTTATAGTTCTGTGAGATGTTTACAGTGTTGTAGAAATAAAAAACAAATGAAACTGATATAAATGTATCCAGACAGTGGAGTGTTTCAAAGCTCATCCAAGTAATTGTTCTTCTAGTTCAAAGACTTGGTGTTTGTACACAAATCCTATCAATATAATAGTCACGTTAGGATTTATAAACTAATAAGTGAGGACATACTAAATTTTGGCACATATTATGTAAATGAAATATTTATACATATATGTAATTATATGTGTGTTGTGTGTGTGCTTAATTAAGCATGTTTAACTTTTAGCGAGCATTCTAGTGGGAGGTGTGTGGTCACATGCACAGAAAGCGTCAAAACATTGTGGGCTCAGGGCACCTAGGTGGCTCAGGACGCTTGGTTAAGTGTCAGACTCCTGATTTTGGCTCAGGTCATGATCTCAGTGTTTGTGAGTTCAAGCCCCATATCTGGCTCTGCTCTGACAGTGTGGAGCCTGCTTGGGATTCTCTCGCTCTCCTGCTCTCTTTACCCCTCCCCTGCTCACGTGAGCGTGTGCTGCACCTTCTTTTCTCTCTCTCTCTCTCAAAATAAATAAACTTAAAAAAAAAAACAGTTTAGGCTTTTGTGGTGGTCTCCCTGGGGTTTGAGGCTTTACTGTGTAATAGGTGTGATTCTGTGTCTCAGTTTCCTCATCTATGAAATTGAAGTAATAGTTGTATCTGTTCCTTATTGAGTAAATGCATGCTAACAACCTGTAACATGTTTGGCATGCATAAGCACTTAAGAAGTGTTATTTATTGTTTTTGTAAATTACAATTAAATATTGGCCACACAGTTGATTCAGTTGATTCAGAAGAGAATTCCCTTGAAAAAAAAAAAAAAGACTGTTTTGAAGCCAAAGACATTAGTTAATTTTGTGGATTAAAATCATATGGTTGTTTCTTTATCATTAAGAGATTATGGTATAAAGAGGGATATGTGTAGGTAGTCAGTGGTTTATTCATTATAATATACTTTGGATTATCCATTTTGACTGTATTTAAAGTCTTCCCTTTTATGACCAGATAATATATGTTTATGAAATGGTCTCCTTTGAAACTTGTTGGCTTTGGAAAATATATGTCTTTTTGTTCATTTTGTGTTAGACTTCAATTTTGTCTAATCAGTGTTTGAATGAAATGGCACTTGTTGTATAGACTTCCTTCCAAGAAAAACATTGGGTGTTTCAGGAAGTGGTCTTGATGAGTCAGAGGATAATACTTTTTTCCTCTGAGTCAGTTCTGAGTCTCCTTGATATAAATAGGCGTACTTTTCCCCAAAGTTCTGCTTTTTAGATCATATGTTAAAATCATTGACCACACCAACAACGGTACTTTTATTGGTATTTCCACTGAATTAACACAGAGAGTCTTATATAATTGTGACTATAGAAATTCTGTTAAATAAATTTTTTTGAACAATTTCAATTCAGTTTCTGTACTTCTAAATTAGTTCCTATTTTGCAACAAAAATGTCCAGTCCTCGGACAGGACTGATTTGTGCTAGGCGGTCATTTGTGTAAATCTTAGAGGAAATTTATATTGGTAATGCTATCTCCTTTGATCACTAAAATTCTAGCACATGTACATAAAACTCCTATAGTGCAATTTTAATACAGCAGTTATTTTGCATAAGATTGTGCTAGCTTGCCACACCCCAGAGCTGTGTCAGAGATACGAAGGAATAATCCAGAGTTCTTCTTCGTAACTACATTAAAAATATTAAACATGATAAATAGTTGCTGTATGACTAGATATTGTTGATGTTGAGTTGGTCAGGGAAGACTAAAATAGGGGTAGGAATGGAGGAATTGAGCTGTTGTTCGACGGGAGGTGTGAAGTGGCAGGAAGGGTATTTAGGGTAAGAGCAGAGGTCTGAAGGTGGCTGGGCTCAGTGCTCCGTATGCTCAGAAGAGAGTGAAGGATTCTGGGTGGGAGTGTTGGAGAGAATATGGAGGACTGGAGAAATTCTTTAGGGCAAAATCGTGGTAGGCCTGGAATGGTAAGCAAAGGAAATTTCTTTTTGGGTGTGTGAGTATGTAATTGGTAACATTCTTTACTCTGATTCTCATGTATTTCACTTGGCTTGTATTTGATTGATTGCGATTGGTTTTTACCTCAGTGGATTTCATTATTAGAACCAGTATTTAAAGAAAGCTTCCATTACTATTTGTCTCCAATATATAATTCTTCAGGGAGATAAAGAACTCATAGATGTCGATATAGATAATAAATCTTAAGTGACCTGTGTGTGCTTTTGCATACAGTCTTCATAACAACCTTATTTCACAGATAAATAAACAGAGGCTCAGAGCCGATAAAGTTTGTTCAACGTCATAGAGATATGGTAGAGTGAAAATTTACATTTAGGGCCTTCTACCTGCTTTTTACTATCCCGCGATACCACAATGCAAACATTGCAATATACTCGGCAAGTTTTTATTGTTTCTAGTAGCTCTGAAATAGCACCCCAAAAGCATTTTTCTTCTTGGCGGAAATACTATTATTATTTTTTAGGAATTGGAAGGTGGTCTTTAGATGGTGGGAAATCGCCTTATGGGCAAGCTGTCTCACTCCCTCCCAGGGAGCAGCAATAGGGCTTTGCTTTCTAAGACTAGAGTATTGTCATTTGAAGCTCTGTGAGGTTTGCAAGGGCCGTCAATTATGTTTAGGAACATTTGTGGGTAGTGGTGATCCACAGCATGGATCCTATCCTTTGCCCACTTATATAGTAGATTATTAGTTGGTCATTTTTCACTTCCTGTATCTTAAGCATTTGGGTCTAGATCAGTTGGAGTCTTTGATTTTTTTGTCTTCACGCACACAGTCACTTCTAGAGTAGGCCGCTTTCCTTCATCCTATTTCTTTCATGGCAGGGAAGCAGCTGTGTGACTCTTGGCAAAACTAGTCTTCCCCGAGGTGACATCAGTGACAGTTAAGATTAAGTATTACTCTCATAAACATATCATATCTCATAAAATTCAAACACTTGTTTTCTAGAAAAATTTCCTTTTTAGCATCCTGGAATGGAGCAGCTTCATTTCTTGGGAGATCAGGGAAATTTATCTTATTTTTCCCAGCTAAATAGTTAGAGGAGTGTGCTACTATATGCTGCTATGTGCTGTTCCCAGTGCTTCTTACCAACTAAATTGAAAACAGACAAAAAAATTATGGCACATGCTTTCTTCGTAGGCAGGCTTGGAGGTTGTGAGGGTAACATATATCCAGTCCTCAAAGGACTAACCTGAGTTAACCTGTGTTAACTACCCCCCCCCCCCGCCCCCCCAGTAAAATAGGATACTTTCTCCTGTGTTCTGTTTTGTCAGGTGGTCTGTAGAGGTAAATTTAGATGACAAGAAGCAGCACACTGAGCCAGCGTGCTGGCCTATGACTGATGTCACTGAGCTAATCTTTGGAGCTGCAAAGGATTCTTGGAAATACCCTAGTTTCCAGCTTATGAAAAGGACTGATGAGGATGAGTTTAACATGTCCGAGGGCACAGAGTTGGGAATGGTATTGACAAAGCAAGCAAGAGTATCAACTTTGGTGTTCAGTGTTTTCTAATTTCACAACAAACCTAAGTCAAGTTGACATCTAGGTAGGATGTTCTAACGGCAAGCCTAGGAACAAAATTTCCTCACACCCATAGAAAGTGGTTGGATTCTGGTAGAACTGATGCTCACCATCAGACAAGGGACAGAATTGGAATGGTGAGAGGATATGGTTAGATGAGGATTTTTATTCCATTCCATTTGAGGAAAATAAGGAAGTTGGCTAACAATAACAGAGGTCAAGATGGAGAGGCTGGAGGAAGGAGGTGCAAAATATGCAGTGCGGATGGGGTGACTTACAGGGATTAGGGCATAAAGCAGACCATGCTTGCTGTTTTCCTTGAGTGGTTCTTGTTAGAAGCTAGTGATGCTAAATATTTTCTGTTTTTAACTCTTCAACAAGCTAACATATTTCCTACTCAGATTTTCTTGCTTTTAGAGCATTGTTTCACTCTGTCTTTCCTTAATAAGATTTTATTTATTTATTTATTTTTATTTTTATTTTTTTACATTTTTTTTCTGAGAGATATAGAGAGACAGAGCACAAGTTGGGTAGGGGCAGAGAGACAGAGGGAGACACAGAATCCGAAGCAGGCTCCAGGCTCTGAGCTGTCAGCACAGAGCCTGACACGGGGCTTGAACTCACAAACCATGAGATCTTGACCTGAGCCAAAGTCAGATGCTTAACTGACTGAGCCACCCAGGGGCCCCATCCTTAATAAGATTAAAAAAAAACATTTTAATTTGGGCATAATTTTTTCACTCATTGAATAAATTTTTATTGAGAACTTACTGTTTTAAGGAACTACACTTAACCCTTTATATTCGGTAAAACTATTTAGCCCCTGCCCTCACGAAACTTACAATCCTGTGTACAAACAACAAAATAGGAAGCTGACTTGAGTATGATAAGTGCATCTTAGTGTTAGACTCCAGCATTAATGGGAACACATGGAAGAGGCATCTGTCTATCCTACTTTGCAGAAATCAGGGAAGGTCTCCCTAGATTGATATCTGAAGTTTGAGTAGGAGCTGGCCAGATGAAGGTGGCAGGGAGGTTTTTGGCTGAGAGAATATTCCAGATAGAAGATGTAATTTGCTGGCAAGAATCTTTAAAATGATGTATGGTGTGCCTGTGTAGTTATAGGGAGGGTTCAGGGTGGAGGAGTGGTCTGGGACAGAACAGGGGAGGTGGCAGGAAGGCAGAAGTGAAGAGAAAGGAAGCTTTACAGGTGTAAAAGGCCAGATCACAGAGTACTAGGCGGTTTCATCCAACTGGATGTTTCCTGGAGGGCAGTGGGGAACCATTGATTGGATTTATGTATAAGAATGATTGGGGCGCATGGGTGGCTCAGTCGGTTAAGCGTCCGACTTCAGCCCAGGTCATGATCTCACAGTTCGTGAGTTCAAGCCCCTCATCGGGCTCTGTGCTGACAGCTTAGAGCCTGGAACCTGCTTCAAATTCTATGTCTCCCTCTTGCTTTTGTCCTCCCCCGCTCATGCTCTGTCTCTCTCTCCTTGAAAAATAAATTTAAAAAAAACATAAAAATAAAGAATAATAAATTTAAGTTTTAGAAGGCAGGAGTATTAGGTTGATTCAGATTTTATCTACAGAAGCTTCTGAAATGATTCCAATTTAGATTATCAAAAGATCACTTAAAATCCTGGCACCTCTCATTAATAGATTTTTCCTGCTTACATGACACAAATATTTCGAGTTTGAAAACTACTGTTTTTAAGAAATAATACCAAATATTAAAAAAAAACATGTTTTATCAGAAACAATCATGTATCTCTCTTAGAGAGTAATATATTGAACTTTTAAAAGATTTTGCTGAGTTAAACCTAGGCTGACACTTAGTTGAGCAGCTTGAGGAAAACTTAACTCCCTTCCTCATCAAATTCAGTAAAACTATGTAAGATTATGTTAGAAAAAGCAACACGTTTTAGGTTGATTTGTTGAAGTTCCTGAGAAAATAAATTTTCCAAAGAAGTTGGAGGAAGAGCACCCACTGTGTATCATTCTGTTTGATAGAGGCAGAATGGATTATTTCTACATTTTCATAGAGGCTTTTTGAAGGAATAGAGCCTATTTGAAGAAATATACATATTGACACATTTCTTTTATAATAATTCATATGTTCCATGTTTATAAAAACATGCTACCTGAAAGTTGAATATAAAAGTCAATTTTAGTTTTATTGATTGCCATTAAACAATTGGAAATATGTTGCCATAGAGAAGTACTCTGTAATAGGCATGGATTTTGCTGATCAGAAGTCAAGGTGATGCCATGACCCTTTAGAATTTTGTAATTCTTTGAAATTCTAGGGGCCATTGTTTTTATTCTGGTCTGACCCTTGCCTTTATCTTCATAATATTTCTGACACTCCTGATTGTCTCCTGCCTTTACTTCATGAACATTCTGAATCCAGTGGTTTTTCTTTCTTCTTTATAAGTAAAGCTTCACTGTTAGTTCTTTTCTATACAAATGTATGTGTTTTCATTTATAATAGCTTTATAGCAAAACAAAAAAATCCTATTAGTTCTATTTGGATGCTAGGTGACCATGTGATTTGGGGCAAAAAACAAACTCTGACCATTATTTTCCTTTATATGGCAAAGCTGTTGGATTTTATTTCATACCAACTACTTATTGGGACTTTGATTAAACTCTGTCCCTCTATTAACTCATCTGTAAAAGGCCATAGTAATGGTCTTAACTCATGAGGTTGTTGTGACAATTAAAACAAATATATGCAATGGAATTGTGCCTGGCACGTAGTGCTCTGTAAATATTAGCTCCTCCTCCTCCTCCTCCTCCTCTCAATGCTATTAGCACTCGTAGTGGTAGCTTAGATCTCTTAGTGAATGGATTTTATAAAAACAGTTGGTTTAAAATGGTAGACAGTGGGGGCGCCTGGGTGGCGCAGTCGGTTAAGCGTCCGACTTCAGCCAGGTCACGATCTTGCGGTCTGGGAGTTCGAGCCCCGCGTCAGGCTCTGGGCTGATGGCTCAGAGCCTGGAGCCTGTTTCTGATTCTGTGTCTCCCTCTCTCTCTGCCCCTCCCCCATTCATGCTCTGTCTCTCTCTGTCCCCCAAATAAAATAAAAACGTTGAAAAAAATAAATAAAATGGTAGACAGTGATTATGCCAGCTAAATTATACCTCGTTTATTTAATAAGGAGCTGGAATAATTGGGGGGGCTATTTAGAAATATTAAACTTGTTCTTCTTATGAACAACACATTTCAATTAAATCAGGTCATGCTTTTCCCCCCAGTTTTACTTACCTCAGCCTATAGGCAGGGTTCCCACTTGCTTAAAAGTGGGAATGATGGGAATGGAAAGAAATGCAAATGTGACATTACTAGCCCTTGTGCTAGATCCCTCTTCAAATTTCCTCTTCCTTTTAACTTCAACTAGCCTACTTACCCAAACAAGTCTATCTTAACTTCCCAAACAAAAATTCACACCATATGATCCGGGAACATGAAAGTGTTTGGTGGTTCTCCCTTCCTCAGCTGACCCAAGCACCTCTCTTTAACTTATTAATTCACTGTCTTGAGTTGTGTTTGCTCTGTTTCTTTTCCAGGTGCTCAAATCTAGGAATGTAACTCCTAGAAACATTTATTTTCTTCTTCTTCTTCTTCTTCTTCTTCTTCTCCTCCTCCTCCTCCTCCTCCTCCTCCTCCTCCCTCCCTCCCCCTCCCCCTCCCTCCCTGCCTCCCTCCCTCCTTTCCTCCTCCTCCTTCTTCTTCTTCTTCTTCTTCTTCTTCTTCTTTCTTCTTTCTTCTTTCTTCTTTCTTCTCCTCCTCCTCCTCCTCCTCCTCCTCCTCCTCCTCCTTCTAAAAAATGACACTGGCTCAAAAGGGGACATGTTACCATGAAAAAAGTTCCATTTAACCCCAAGTAGAATAGTACTTCACTTGTTTTTCTCTCACTTCCTGACCCATCAAATCCACATTTTTAAACTCGAAGTACCTGAATTTGCCATTTTATAGATTTTATTGTTTTATTTCTTATGATTCTTCTTCCCTACTCTCTTTAATTTTATTTTGTTTAAATTCAAGATATTAACAGGATACAAAGAACATTCCTTGTTCAGAATCATTTTTACATAAATTTCTTTGCCAACAGAGCACTGTTTCTGTGCATCAGTCTTAAAACATTGAAAGCAGTTTCAAAAAATGCATCAACTCTTTGTTTCAGTGTTCACTAATTATCTTGTTTCAGTGGTTCACTGATTATCCTGGATTTTGAAGGGGGAAAGCTTGAAATAACATTTTCAAAATGAATCATACAGTTTTTAGATGTTCCTAGCTACATGTGACTCAGTCTGACTTTGTAACCTTTATAAATACTATCTTTTCTATCCTTTTTCTTCTAAGCCACTAACAAATTATAATATTATATTTATTATTGTACTTACTTCATGCTGGCTCTCTTACGAGACTGTAAACTCCATGAAGGTGGGAACCAGGTCTGTTTGTTAACTGTGTGCTCAGTATCTAGAGCTCACCTGTCTAGTATGATAGCCATTAACCAGATGTGGCAATTTACATTTCAGTATGAACTAATTTAAATTTAATAAAATTAAAATCAGAGCTCTTGAGTAGTGCTAGCCACAGTTCAGGTGTTCAGCACTTGGACTCAGCGTCTGTTTTGGGCAGTGGTGATACTGCACATTTTCACCATCACAGGAAGTTTTATTTATCAGTGCTCATCTAGATCCCTGATGGGCACATAATGGTTACATAGTACATGCTTGTTGAATGAGTGAATGAATGAATAAATTAGTACTGATATTGGCTGGTGGCAATTACTGTTGAATGAATCTTATTTGAATAATTATTTACAAAGGTCCTTTTGGCTTTTATTTAATCAGTGTTGACATATCCCTGACCAGTTTCCAAATTCCAGATTTATCCATAGTTAAGGGGAAGTACCCAATAGTTAAAAGTCTCAGATTCCTCATTAACATGGGGATAATAAGGACAGGTTGACCAAAGTAAAGCCATTTTGGTTTTAGGCTGAAAGTCAGTAGGTCATAGAAAGAGTCACAAGATCCAACTCATAGAAAACCACAATACCTCACTCTCTGTGGCAGTAAAAGCCTCAAAGACTGGACATTATTAACAGTCTCCCCTGTGGGTAATTCCACAACCTAAGACAATGGAAAAACTAACCACCCAATGTAAGTGATAAACCCAAAGTTAGAGTATGCCCCTTCCTATATGGTCAGCTAATTAAAAAACAAAACAAAACACTGATAAAACCCTTGTTAGAAGCAAAGCAGGGGTCCTTTTTCTTATCTGGGAGGAGAGACCACTTCTTTGTGAAGTTGTTCCAGTCCTCTATGTATAATAAATTTGTGTCCCTTCCCTATAAAGGGCTTGCTCTTGAATTCTTTCTCACACAAAGCCAGGAACCGTCTTGGTGAGGGGCCTTGGCCTGTCTGGTATCTGTGACCTCTCAACAATCTCATAAGGTGCGTAAGAATTAAGTAAGATAATATAAGAAAGCGCTTGCACCGTGACTTACTAAAATGCTTATAAATGAACATTATTTTTTTGACGACAGCAAATAGAGATATGTCTAAATTTATCCCTGTTCATGGATGGTTTCACGTTTATGAGGAACTTTACTCCTATTTTTGAGAGCTTCCATTGTTATTATATGGTAGACATTTTTCAAGGGTAATATTATTTGTAACCAAAGCTTGTATTATACTGTCTTTAAATATGAAATTTAGTAGCCTCAATTAAAAATGTTTTTCCTTTGGACTTAATTTTTTTTTCTTTAATTCGTATGACTATGTAAATAGCTAACTTCCCAAGAAAAGAGTTTCACACTACTTTTATAGGCAATTTGAATTTTATTTACTTAAAAATTTTTTTAACGTTTATTTTTGAGAGAGAGAGACAGAGTGTGAGTAGGGGACGGCAGAGAGAGAGGGAGACACAGAATCTGAAGCAGGCTCCAGGCTCTAAGCTGCCAGTACAGAGTCCGACGTGGGGCTTGAACCCATGAACTGTGAGGTCCTGACCTGAGCCCAAGTCGGTTGCTTAACTGACTGAGCCACCCAGGCACCCCTTAGGCAACTTGAATTTTAAAACTAATGCACAGATATCTCTGACTTCTATTCTGGGGAGCTGACAAAGATTTTATTCCCACCTATATTCATTTAAATAGGGCTTCTCTTTGGAAACAGATTAAAAATCTGAATAATGAAAATGAATACATCACTGATTATTTATCTAAGGGTAATTTCAGGTTTCATTTAGTCACCTAACTCTGCTGTGCAGTTAAAGCTATGGTTTAATTTCTAGAAAAACAAGGCATTTTTAAAATTAACAATAATGCCTGATGTAGTTGGGGATATTGCCTCACTTTTACTCACTATAATTGTTGTTTCTTTCCTGGGATTTGAAAACCAGCATTTGTTGTTATATATAACATCAGGTAGTTAAACGTATCTACCAAAATATCAGCTGACTTATGTGAGGTAAATTTCCTTCATTTTTTATCTTGCTTTCACTGCAGCTGTTCTGGTCCTTTTGTTTTTAGTATAAACCTGTGCTCGTATTTTATAGTCCACCTTAACCTCTCAAGTTCATATTGGAGGTGACTTGAATTTTTCCCTTGAGTTTTCCATTAACAAATATTTGTCAGTGTTTTGACAATGAAAATATGTTACAGGAAAAGGCAGATCAAGCACATACATTTATTCCACTCCTTTCAAAAGAGTGACAGCAAAGGGATTCAAAAAAAATGCAGGAATTCAGTGAGATAAAATGACTCTGGAAAGCCTGTGGGTGATTGTTACTAACCTACAAGCTCTAAGAAGCAGGCACCTGAGCTGCTAGCGAGAGACTCTGAGAAGCAGCCTGATTTTCCCTTCAGAACCTCAGGAAGGCCCGACAATGAGAGTGAGGCTGAAAACAGGAGAATTAAGTGGTAAGTGTGTTTAAAGTGAACTTAGGCCCCAGATGCCTCCCCACACTCCAGCAAGACTGGAAGTTAATTCTGTGGAGAATGTGGGCTAGGGAACTCTTGAGTAGGGGACACCAAGGCATAGAAGGAGAGTGGAAAATGAAATACTAAATAGTGAGGTACTCTCAGCGCATGTCCTCTACTCATCTCCAAAAATTTGGCAGTTAGATATATATTCTCCAGGATTTCAATTGGAAGATGCTTTTTTGGAGAATCTGACCCTTCTGTGCAAAAGTCCTGTGGATACTGTTGGTTGAGGGTCTCCCGCTGGAATAGCCCAGCCAGATAATTCCACAGTGAAACCTATGTGTTGGCAAGTCCCACTCACCTACACAGATTTTCTTTTTTTTTAATGTTTATTTTTATTATTTTTGAGAGAAAGAACGAGTGATGGAGGGGCAGAGAGAGGGAGACAGAGTGTCTGAAGCAGGCTCTGTGCTGACAGCAGGCTCCTCACTTACAAGCAGAGAGCCCGATGTGTGGCTTGAACTCATGAACCCTGAGATTATGACCTGAGGAGCCAAAGTCAGACAAGACTGACAACTGAGCCACCCATGTGCCCCCACAGAACTTTCTAATTAGTCTTCAAGTGTTTTATCTTCACTGTGAATAGTGACCAGTGATCATCAGACATTTGAGGAAATTTAGAGACCAAAACAAGCCTGGAGAAAACAAAATTGACAGCAATAGGCACAATAAAGGGAGAAGAAGAAAACTGTTAAGTATTGTCATTAATATTTTCAGAAAGATCAAAGAATATACTGCAATCTGGAAATAAGAACAAGTATCATGATAAAAGGAACATGTAGGGCATAAAAATGTACTCCTGGAAATTGAAAATTGATAGAAGACTTGAAAAATTTTAAATGACTTTAGGAGATAAAGTTAAGGAAGCCACCAGAGAGTAGAACAAAATACCAAGAAATGAAAAAACAAAAGTGAAAAGGCAATAAAATTAGAAGCTCAGTCCTCAGAATAGAACAATAGAATTTTTTAGAAAAGTAAAATTTAAAAAAAATGTAGTGAAGAAACGATCAAAGAAATAACTCAGGAAAATTTACTAGAATTTAAGGACCATGATTTTCAAATTGGAAAAGATCCATTGAATTTCTAATATATTGAATTAAAAAAAAAAGTCTATACCAGTGTATTCATGAGATTTCAGAACATTAGGGGAAAAAGAATGAAGATTCCCAAACTCCAGAACTGCAGAAAGAAGAAAATAGGCCACTGAGAAACAGAATGCCACCTAATATCTCAGCAGGAGCCCTGGAGACAGAACAATGGCTTCAAAATTTGGGAGCAAAAGTAATTTGCAAGATAGCATTGGAAACCAAGACAAACTACTGGCCATCTATGAAGGTATAATAAACATGTTTTCAGCCTAGTAAAGCTGCAGAAATTACGTTTCTTATACCCTGAAGTATGTACTCTTCCAAGATAAAAAAAGTAAAAGTAAAGAAGAGGGAGTCCTGGGATCCAAGAAACAAGGATTGAAGATAGGAGGAAGGGGAAATAATGGGTAGGATAAGGCTGCTTTGGAAACCACAGTGAATGCTGTACAAGAGACCTAGGGATTAATCGATTGATTGTAACAGGAAGGTGTAGGAATCAGGGAGAGATGCCTGCAGAAAGATAAGAATAGTGGTAGAGTAGATTGTGTTTAAATGCATCAAAAGAAACTTCACTTTTGGTGGAGAGGGAAAGGATCAAATTAATGGAAATGAAGGAGAACTAAGGGTTGAAGGTAAGATGATTATTAATTCTAAAGACAAAAGATTGTACAATGAAAGAAATGTAATCTTAGTCTATACTGTGAATAGCATTACACAGATATGGTGACTAAACACTGAATTTTGGTCTAACAAAAGCATGGTACCATGCTGTCTCCTGTGTTTGCTCTTCTGTTTTCTGGCTTACTCAGCTCATGTATTACAGCCTGGAGGAAGGTTGTTTTTTTTTTTTTTTAATTTTTTTTTTTTTAACATTTATTTATTTTTGAGACAGAGAGAGACAGAACATAAACAGAGGAGGGGCAGAGAGAGAGGGAGACACAGAATCTGAAACAGGCTCCAGGCTCTGAGCTGTCAGCACGGAGCCCGACACGGGGCTCAAACTCACAGACCGTGAGATCATGACCTGAGCCGAAGTCGGATGCTTAACTGACCGAGCCACCCAGGTGCCCCTGGAGGAAGGTTTTTATGAACTGAATGCCTAGCCCCTTCCCAGCATAAGCTGCCCACTTTGCGTTCTGTCTTTTTATTTGCCACGTTGAACTACATAAATGATCCTGTTGATGTCTCCTCCCCTCACTGTGCCATTCATTATTTCTTCTCCTTCTCCTCCTCCTCCTCCTCCTCCTCCTCTTCCTCTTCCTCCTCCTCCTCCTTCTTCTTCTCCTTTTTAATGTTTATTTATTTTTGAGAGACAGAGGGAGAAGCAGAGAGAGGCTGTGAGACAGGATCTGAAGTAGGCTCTGCACTGACAGCAGAGAGCCCGATGTGGGGCTCAAACTTGTGAACCCTGAATTCATGACCAGAACTGAAGTTGGACACTTAACCAACTGAGCCATCCAGGTGCCCCTACGTGTGCTGTTCACTTCTAAAGATTTTTATCTTACCTTCTTTGATTCAACCCTTTTTTGAGTAAGATTTTGGTTTCTAGGCCCACTCCTCTGACTTCCCTTGAACTTTATTTATTTGTTTATTTATTTATTTTTTAATTTTTGAGAGGGAATGAGAGAGCATGAGCAGAGGGGGCGCAAAGGGAGAGAGGGAGAGAGAGAATCCCAGGCAGGCTCCCCACTGTCAGCACGGAACCCAACATGGGGCTCGATCTCACGGTTTGGGAGATCATGACCTGAGCTGAAATCAGGAATCAGACTCTTAACTGACTGACCCACATAGGAGCCCCTACTTTTTCTTCCCCCCTAAAATTTCTGTATAAGATGGGAGAGTTTTCAAGGAAGGTTTTGTTAGGATTTGTTTTCTTCGTGGGAGTACGGACTATCAGTTATTTTTATATTCAGCCAAATGTAGATAATGACTGGAATTGATTTTTCTGTTGTGTTTTGACTGTTTTTTGTTACATCACTCTTTAGTAGCATATGGGGACTGTCTCTGATTTTGAAGATAAGTGAAAAATAGTATTTTGAAAGGCATGCACTGTTATCTCTGTCAACAAAATGTTAAACAGTGTGGAATAATAGGAGTAAGGAGTCATTAAGCATGATTGGAGAGTTTTACCTTATTAGTCCAGTCATGGACTCTGTTGGCTTATAAAGTTATAGATGTTGAACTTGAGACACCTGCCCCCATATAACCATTATGCTGGCATTTGGATCTCTAAAACTGTATCTTGCCAATATAGAACAAATTGAAATCATGAATAATCCTTGATGAGATATGCTATCTCTGTGTCCTCTTACCGAAATGATCACTGTTGGAGTAGTATGGCAAACAGGCAGAAATGAGGTTGAGGTGAGAAGTAGCATCTTTTTATAAACTATCTGGGAAGCAGTTTGGGGGTGATGTACATTATAATCTGGTAGAAAGCTTTATTTAACCTCCATTTAAACAGAATTGCATTGCTTAAAAAAGTCCTGTGTAGTTTAACACTTAAGCATTTTTTACTTACACTAACCTTGGAGAGATGTATTTATGATTTAGAAAAGTAAGATGAATTGAGTATAATAGTTGCTTAAAGGTGACATTTGCCGCTTTGTGTGGCGTTTGCTACATTTGCTATAAAGCTGTGTGGTATGTTTGTACACCATCAGTCCTCGTAAGGAGGTGTACTGACAGATCAGAGTGAGTCACCAGTGGTGTCTTATTTACTGCTTCATGTCCTTTGCTCTGGGTAATGCAGAGGGAGGTAATCATGTGACAGCAGGGTAGTTAAATATTAAAATGTTATATCTCATCCGTAGGTTAAAACTCTTCTCACTGTACCTGTGAGGTTTTATGATTTACTATTTTTAGAAGCCATTTAATACATCATAATAAAATTTGAATTCAAGACTTTTGGGCTCATTAAAGATGATTTTAGAACGTATTTTTCTTTCTAAACCCATAACGACGATTTTAGAACATATTTAGAATGGAAAAGTGTGGGTTATATCAGGCCCAGATAGCTCTTTATCTGTTTGCCTCTGTAAAATGTGTTGAGCTGTACTAATTTGGCTGATGGCACACTATGGAAAAAGAATATCTCACAATAAAAAATAGTCATATGTGAGATCCTAAGTTCCTCAGTAGCTTTTGTTTTGCACTAGCAGTGGCACAAAATTTCATTTTGAAACCTTTCCAAAAGGTTCATAGAATGTCAGTGAATACTAACCCTTAAGGCTGATTTTCAAAAAGTAGAGATTTGAAAAAAAAATTCCTGGGGAATGGGATGAGATGAGTTAGGTGGGATGGTTTTCTTTACTTCTTGTTCCAAAATGTTGTTCCCTGATATGTGTTCAGTTGAGAACTGAACTGACAGAAAAAGTTGTACTTTTATTCTTATTCTGTGAGAAAATACCCACAGTAAATATTCTTCTACCTCTTCTGAGAATCTGCACTCAACAACTTTCTGCCTGGGAAGATTTGAACTTCCTAGATAATGTTTACTTTTTAAAATTCCAATCATCTTTTGGTGGTGTTAGCCAAGGTTTTTTTTTGTTAAAGGCTGTGATCTCTCCCATGCTTCAATTTCTTTCTCTTTCCCTTCCTATCTTCCTCTCTTTCTTTCTCTCATTTTCTTTTTCTTTCTTTCTTTCTTTCTTTCTTTCTTTCTTTCTTTTCTTTCTTTTCTTTCTTTCTTTTCTTTCTTTCTTCCTGCCTTTCTTTCTTTCTTTCTTTCTTTCCCTTCCTTCCCTTCCTTCCCTTTCTTCTTCCCTCTTTTCCCTCCCTCCCTCCTTCCTTCCTTCCTTCCTTCCTTCCTTCCTTCCTTTCCTTCCCTTTCTTCCTCCCTCTTTTTCTTTCTTTCTTTCTTTCTTTCTTTCTTTCTTTCTTTCTTTCTTTCTTTCTTCTCTCTGTCTCTCCCTGTCTCTCTCTCTCCCTCTCCCTCTCTCCCTCTCCCTCTCTCCCTCTCTCCTGCTCTCCCTCTCAGCACTATGCTATACCCAGAACAGAAGGGAAGGTTAACTCAGATCTTGTCTGAAGCACCTGAAATAGGAGTTTATAGGGTTTGAATAATCAGGAGTTTCTATTTGATGAATCCGATCCCCTCTTGTTTGTTTTTCCATCTTTTCTGTTGACTAAAACATAGAATAAATGAGTAAATAGTGGAGAATATACAAATCTCCCATACAGAAGAATGCCAAATAATTTATGCGGATATTCCCCCCTGTAGAAAGTGGAGCATAACTGTCCACCCCGTAAGTTGTGGGCTGCATGTAATCACTCCTTCCAAACAGGCCTGTAGAATGGTACGGAGGGAGGTCACTTTATCATGGAGAAACCTGACAAATACTGCCTCAGTCAGTGAGCAAGGTTAGCATAAACCATGTTCTCAGAGCCAGAAGCGTGGACTCTTGATATGATATGGTGAGAGTGGCACATATCTCTGTGGTCTCCCTCTCCAAAACCTATAATTCCAGCTTAATCATGAGAAAACATCAGACAAATCCCAACTGAGAGACAGCCTACAGAATATCAAAATACAGTATTCCTCAAAAAAGCTATCAAGGTCATTATTGCAGGTTGAATCGTGTTCCCCCAAAAGATAGGCTCAAGTCCTGCTACCTGGTACCTATGACTGTGACCTCATTTGCAGAGGGTCTTTGCTGATAAATCCAGATGAGGTCATACTGGATTAGGGTCAACCCCAATCCACTGACTGGTGTCCTTATGAGAAGAAAGAAATTTGAACACAGACACCCAGGGGAGGCCATATGAAGATAGAGCAGAGATTTGAGTGATGCATCTACAAGCCAAGGAAAACCAGAGATTACCAGCCAGATAACTGTCAGAAATTAGGGGAGACAAAGAAGGATTCCTCCTCTATACCCTTCAGAGAGCTTAGCTCTACTGACACCTTCATTTTGGACTTCTAGCCTTCAGAACTGTGAGAGAGTAAATTTCTGTTGTTTTTAGCTGCCCACTTTGTGATACTTTGTTATGGAAGCCCTGGAAAACTAATATAGTCCTCAAAAGCAAAGGGGGAGTGTGAGACATGGTTACAGTGTAGAGCAGCCTAATGAGACATGAGGACTAAATGCCATGTGGTATTATGGAGAGGATCCTGGAACAGAAAAAAAAAAAAAAAAAACAAAACCAACAGCTTTAGGTAAACACATGAAGGAACTTTGAATGAAGTATTGATTTTAGTTAATAAAATACTTATATTGGTTCATTAATTGTGACAGATACGTCATGCTAATGTGAGATGTTAACAGTAAGAAAATGGGGTGTGGGGTATGCAAGAACTCTCAGTACTGTTTTCACAGATTTTCTATAAATATAAATAAAGTGGTTCCAAAAAAAAGTTTATTGCCAAAAAAAAAAAAAAAGACCAGGATTTAGCTGCAGTTTTATTGAGACCTCTGCTGCATGTGATGGAGTAAATGGCAGTATTTTTAAGGATGGTAGCAGTGGTGATGAGGCACCGAGGCCTGATGAATTATGCTGATTAATTATGTTGCAGGGTAATTGAATCAGAAACTTCTGCTAATAAAGTGTATACTGCTTTAAAAGTCAGTTTCTTGCAGCTGTCATTATATAAGGCTAACTCTAAGTCCATTGTTAATTGTGGAAATAATATAGTCGGGGGATAAACATTTTGAGGAAAGGTTTTATTCAAGCCTATTTGCCCAGGTATATGAAAAAAAAAGAAAACTCCTGTCAGTTGATTGATTGTCCAGCTTCTGCTCAGGTCATGCTCTCAGCATTCTTGAGTTCGACCCCCCCCCCCCCCCCCCCCCGCCCCGCCCTGTCGGGCTTTGCTGACAGCAGGAGCCTGCTTTGGATACTCTGTCTCCCTCTCTCTTTGCTCCTCCCCTGCTCCTATGCTCTCCCAAACATAAATAAACATTAAAAAAAACTATCTAATGTTTATTTGTGTTTGAGAGAGACAGAGCATGAGTGGGGGAAGGACAGAGAGAGAATGAGACCCAGAATCTGAAGTAGGCTCCAGGCTCCAGGCTCTGGGCTGTCAGCATAGAGGCCGATGCAGGGCTGGAACTCACAAACTGTGAGATCATGACCTGAGCCCAAGTCGGATGCTTAGCCAACTGAGCCACCCAGACGCCCCTAAAATTTTTTTTAAAAAGGAAAACTCCCACATAAATACTTGGAGATTTCAGTTAAAATTCCTCATGTCACTTCTGAAATTTAATGGACACTTTTCTGAGAAACAGTTCAAGATCCAATCCAACCGCCATTTCTCCTAACCCAACCCCCAGCATATGGTTCAGTGGGCAATAAAGAAAGGTTAAGACAATTTCTTCTGTCTCTGAATTTCATTCCCCTTCCTACCAAATTTTTATTTTTGTTGGAGGATTCCAACTAAATTGGAGGCTTACCCTCACCCCCCCCCCCCAGTTTAATATGTATTTCATTATAATGGAAGAAATGCTAACGATCCAGGTAAATTTATGGGTATCACATGCTATTTACATGTGCATGAGCACTCAGAAGACCCACTTTTATAAACTTGACCTTGAACAACATGGGGGTTAGTGGCATGCCCCCCTCACAGTCGAAAATTATTATATAACTTTTGACTTCCTCCAAACTGATCTATTCATAGCTAACTGTTGACTGGAAGAGATGTGAATTTAATTACATTGAAATCAAAGTAGAGATACCTCAAGATACTCTGTCAAGCATAAATAAACAAAAAGTTAAAGAAAGTCTGTGGTATTTTCTGAGAGAACAAGTTATTTCAAGGACAGCTCAGTCTACAGAGAGCTACTAGCAGTTTGGTAGCCAGATTGGGTAGGTGGTATTCTGACATTGAGTAATGACTACATACTCATTCAGCAATTTGAAAACTGATATTGTGTGTTAGCAAGAATAAAGAAAAGGAAAGGGAATCTAAATACTTATTTATTTATATTTGTGATCTTAACACTTTCTAATACCAAATTTAACTTTCTGGTTTTGCCATATTATAGATAGCTTCATTTATTTCTGCTTATGATGATTTTCACGGACTCCAACTTCTCTGAAAACTTCAGTATTTAACATTTTTGGTGTGCTTAACTTAGATCTTAAATTTACCACTTTTATCTAATACTTGCTGAAGAATGTTATTTTCTGTAGAAAAGAAGAAGAAAATGATAATAACTATGACTTATAAAAGTGTTTTTATGAGGAAAGTGAAGCTCTAATTTCACATCTGTACAAGGTATTATGACAGTTTTAGTGTACCCTTTTAGTAGGATTAACTAGCTAACTTAATAGAGTTAACTGAATTTATGACATCTTTAAAGTGATAAAGAAAGTGTTTATCTCCTTAGTTTTGTTTTGCTTAATAGTTAATAAAAATGAAAACACCTATATTTTTTCTAGTAAGACTTGATGGTTCTTCTCAATTATATATATGATCTACATAGCTGTGATTTGGATATGTCTTCTAGAAGCCTAAAGGAAAACCCGGCATTTGTCATTGTTTCCTTTGTAAGGTGCGCACTCTAATTGCTATAGTTAAGGATTTGGAAACTCCATATTGCTGCATGAGCATCTGTGACAAGTGACAGTGTGATTGCCAAAGAGGAAAAGTTTCTATATTTAAAATCCAATTTAGCAAATTGACATTTTCTATTCCTGTTTCTAATATTCTCTTATTCTGACAGATCACTGTTTTAAACAAAACACAAACCACGCATTTATTTGACTGTCATGAAGAATTAAACATGAAAAGGATGAGATGCTGTGGCTATCACTTTTCATTAAACCAGCTGCTGTGGTTTTGAAATGCAAACCAGATCAAAATCAGTTCAAACCCTAGCGTTTAACTTATATACTGAATGAACCAGCTTGTTTTGAAAGCACACTTAAAAAAAAAAAACTTAGAAGAAACTTACACATCCATCATTTGATTTTTTTCACTAGCGCTGTGAGTTAGAAGGATCCAAGAATTTTCTCTATTTTGCTGGTGAGAAAATTGAGACAGAGGCTTAATTGACTTGTGTAGTCTAGTCAGTGCCAGAATAGAGTTCCAGGCTTCTAACTGTGAATGAATGTGTCTGGCTATGGGCTCTAGATCTAGAATGTTATTCCAGGCCTCTGTCCTGGCCCACATTCTAGAATGTAACAGTTATGTGCTCTGTTCAGATCCTATAGGTTTATGAGAACCAATTGTGAAATACTTAAGAATTTTGTAAGCTGCTATAAAAGTATGGATAGCTTGAGATGAACCATAGTGGAAATATTCATACCATGGAAATCGGTAAGCAGTACAGATCAGGATTTAATTTTTCCCCAGAGAACTGGTTGACCTGTACACTATGCATTGCATCCAAGTATAAATTGGAGGAGAACAAACAATAACAGCAACAATAAAAACAGAATACAACAATGTAACATAAATGTAATGTAATTTTGTAAATGCAGTATTTATCTAGGGGAGAGGTCAGTATTTCTTTGTTCCTTAATTTAGAAATTTGCTTCTAAGCTGTGAATAAATATGGGCAGGACTGTTGGGAAAGCTTGAATTAAACTTGAGTGTTTTGAGGACCTCTATAAATTCTTATTCTTCAGGAACTAGGTCAAGTCTCAGCCCTTCCCAAAATTATGGTAGTCGACCTGGCTTTTTCATTTAAAATAGGATTTTAAATAGATTTAAAATGGAGCCTTATACATTGGGACTTATTTGTGTTTCATATGAATTAATTTTATATCCTTAGGAATGCAATGCAGCCTTTCAAAAGTGGGACATGGACTTTCTTTTTTTTCTTTCCTTGAATAAATATTTAATTAACACTTATTCTATGCCTAGTATTGTTCCTGCTGCTTGAGAAACAGCAGTCATTAAACAAAAGTCTCTGCCCTTATGCAGCTTTTAGTCTAGTGAAGAATCAGTCATTTAGTTACACAAATGAAAAACTATAACTGTGATGCATACTTTGAAAAATTGATTATAGTATGAGAATGTCTGATAGTGGGCTTTTGTGTCTAGAAGGGAGGTGAGTTAAAGCTTCCCTGAGGGCATTGTGATTGAACTGAGATCTGAAGAATGAGAAAGAATTAATTTGAAGTTACTGATCATGAATACAATTTCTTTATGTGGGCTTTCGATGGCTTTCTAATCTGAATTACATTCTCTTTTAATATGCACCTCCATATCACCCTAAACTTTTCCTTTGTAATGGGAACATTCTGTAGTTTCGTATTTATTCACTAAGTGATTGTTTTTCCTACTAGAGTGTTGGCCTAGAGCTGGGACTGTTTTGTTCACCTTGGCAGTATCAGCTTTATTGCCTGACACATAATAGTCACTCAGTAGTTATTAATTCTTCTGCTCCCTTTGCCTTTGTCTTATAATAAAGCTGGGACGTGCCCTACCTACCTCTCAGTTATTGAGAAGACACGGTGATATAATGTCTACAAAAGTCAGAAAAATAAGATGAGACCCAAAATTGTTCAGTGTCACAGAACCTAGGAAGGACCAAGTATTCAGGAGAGAATAGAAATAAATCAGGTGTAGCAGTATTGTCTGGAAGCACAAAGAAAGAAAAGGCCGTTGGATTTAGCAGTAAGGAAGTTTTACTTATTCATCTTGTTGAGGGAATTTGTTCAATTTGTGAAACATATTAAAAATGTTTTCTGAAGTTAAATATCATTTGGTGTTGACTTTAAAAATTGCTTTCTCGTGAAAAGCGGAAGGAATATGTAAGTGGATACCTTCTTGGAAAAAAAATGTGTATCCAAGTGTGTATGTATAAGATGTCAAATGTGCTTTGAAGGAAGGGAGAACAGAAGGAAGGGAGAAAGAAGAAAAGTAGATTCAGGAAGAAGTCTGGAGGAAATTGACAGACTGTTAAATGGTTATCTTTAAATGGTAGGGCTCTGGGTGGTATTTTTCCCCTTTGTGCCTTTCTGTATTTTGTACTTCCCTGTATTTCTCAAGTTTTTTAATGTAATGAACCTGTATTACTTTCCTAATGAAACAATACACGAAGTAACATCTAAAACATCATAAAACTGACCTTTGATTATGAGTTTGAGAAAAATGTACAATTAAGCCTATATATGTAGAGCATTTGGAACTATATTTTAGATTTTTTCTTTTACTCACCTAAATTTGCTTATAATTCTAGTACATAATGTTAAATGCCAGTTGAATCTTTTTTTCTGTGTCCCTCTGTACCTCTGGTGCGCGAGCTCTTTGAGGGTGGAGATCTTTATCTTCATATTTCTGCCATCATCCTGGCAGTGACTGTATTTGTTGAATGAATAACTTGAAACTGAAATGTCTTGACCTTTTTATTACCTTTAATCTACGTACCTTTCTTTTTTCAGAACACAGGAGTGAAAACAACAATGAATGGTCATATTTCTAATCATCCCAGTGGCTTTGGAATGTATCCATCTCAAATGAAGTAGGTTGGAAGATTTATATTTAATTTGTTGGGGTTCTTTTTGGATTTGATTTGGTGGCTTTGTTTTATGTTTCTAATGAAAGGACTAGCTAGCTCCACTTATTTATGTAGTTTATTCCTCATTAATATTTAATCTCTTTCTAATACTAAGGTATGATAGTATTAAAAGTTTACTGTGTCTAGTAAGAAAAAGATGGTAAAGTAACATCAACCTCAATGGCAGTGATCAAAAAGAAGACATTTTGTTCTAGGTATTTTATGTATTATTGTTTTCCATAGTTAAACATGTTCTTTGCTTCAGAGCTTTCAGTTTCTCTGGAGCATTCTACTATTTTGACTTATAAAGTATTGGCATTTGAGGAGAATTAAAGGTCTCTTAGTCCAGTCTGTCAGAATACTTATCACTACGTAAACCAAATAAAAAGAACAGACAAGCAAACAGAACTATCCCTGTGGCTTCAGGTATAATTTGAAATCACAACCCTGGCTTAAGTTGCCATCCCCTTATATATCATGGTTAATATTGTTGTTATTTTCTACTGGCCATTGTGGTATATAGTCATTTTTCAGAATTCACAGGTTACTCCCTTTGTAAAGAGTTATACTTCATCTTTTCTCTCTGTAAAGATTATTCCAAATCTCTTTATAATTGGCCAGTAAGAGACACCAGGCGAGTATTGTCAGGTGCCATGTTTACCTTGTCCATCAGTTATGCAAGCCAGAAAGTTTGACCACATTCTCAATTTTCCTCCTTCTTCTTACAACAAATGTCCATTTAATCGTGAATTTATAACATTTTCTTCTCTTAGGGAACTCTTATTTCTGTCCCTTTCTTCTGTTCTTTCTATTCTAGCCCTACTTAAGGCCCTTTTTCCTACCGTAATTTTTGCAGCACCCTCTACGTGGTTACCTTGCCATTAGTTCTGGGATTATTTTCTTTAAAAATGTTTTTGATCATGTCACTTCCCTGTATTAATATACATACTCCATCTAGAGAATAAAAACTTAATTCTTATTTCTTAAGCCCTCTATCTGCCTTCTGTATGTCTGAAGCCATTCCTCTCTTCTATGCATACCCCACTAGATACGTTTTTTTTTTTTTTTTCCCTTGGACACCAGGCTCGTCTTTGAGCCAATTCCGCATGCCTTTTCCTCACTTAATTCTCCACCCATCTGTAGAGCTTCTTTCCAAACTTTTATATTCTGCTGAAATGCCAACTTGGCGGTAAAGTGTTTTTGGACATCCTGATGAAATCTATTAGTGTTATCCAGATGTTACATTCTGTTGTAACTGTTTTACTTGTTCTATTAGCTGAACCCTGTCCCCTGCCATTATCCTTATTCTTCTAGATTTTAGGGTTTAATAAATGTTTACTGAATGAATTTTAAAAATTCAAATAATATGTTTACTTCACCTAACATATTAGTAACAGGAGGCTAGAAATAGGGCAAAGCTGGTCAAATTTAATGATGAAGTGTTATTTTGCATTTTAAATTTTTATGAAAATAATGTCTGTTCCATTATAAATTGAGTCATTTAGTACTTTTTATAACTGGATCGCTGCTCACAACTCGATTTAGTATGGCACTCTTAAACTCTTCTAAGATAGTTTCAACCTTATTGAATCTTCTTGGCTAAGGTTCTGCCTTCAAGTTTAAGACATGGCTATAATTTACATCTACCTCAGTCTGCATCAGGGTAGTGTCATTCATGTTCTGTTTCTTGACCAGGGCAGGATCTGGCTCATTTTGACGCCTAGGTATCATTAACTCTATATGTTTTTAAAAAACTCACGGTGATTATGGTACCTTGGAATTTTTATTTGTCGTTTTGAATTTTTATTGCTTACTTTGGACTTTAACCCTGCACCATGACCATTTTTTATTACAGTGGCTACGGATCATCACCCACCTTTTCCCAAATGGACAGAGAACACGGTTCAAGAACAAGTGCAAAGGCCCTCTATGGTATGTTTGTTTATTTGGTGAGGTATAATTCTATTTCCAACCACATTTCACAAACGAGGTTTTCGAAGTTATAATTTGGATCCATGCCTCATTTATATTAATTGGAGTGAAGTAGTGAGAGATTAGGATTGTTTAAAAAAGAGTTTTTATAAAAGCTACTAAAGCTGTGACTTCTGCTTACTGTCATATAATTTAAAGCCACAGGCAAAATGTATTATAGTGTTTTCTAAGGAGTCTTTTATATGGCATCAGTGCCTTAGGTGGATTTCCTGGCCAATTATTTGTGATATGATTGTTGATCTTCATGACTGATCCATTTGATTGTAGGCTGACAGTTGACAGGACTTCTTCCTTATAGCTCTTGAACTTTTGGGTAGCACTATAGTATGAGGAACAGTCCTTACATTATTTCTCTCTGCACTACAAAACCAGCAGGCTTTCTCCCTGATTCTCTTTTAACTTCCCTTGTCCTCTCTAGATTGTCTCATATGTAAATAATATATTTTTTAACTTAGGTATAAAATAGAAGTCATTACTAAGAAGAAATTGAAGACTCCTGACATATACTACATGTGTTTAGGAATGCATTGTTTTCACAGGGTCTGTCTGGGCTTTTATTATTGTACAATAAAGAATAAGAACAGTATTATGTCCTAGTAGTTGTGAATAGTAGATCCAGAGAATATATTCAACAAATATGTATTTTATAATTAATATGTGCTCAGAACAGAGCTAGTAATATATGGTTCTTGGCTTTAAGGGACTTGCAGTCTAGACAATGACTTGAAAGAACTGAAAAAGAAGGGTTTTTTTGCCTTTTTGGTTTTTGCAAAAATAAAATAATGAATTCCTTCAGTCTTTTATTTCTAGGTAGGTAGTCTAGGTACTTCTGTGAGCCAGGCCAAGGTCTTCATAGTGTCTGTTTCCATGACCATTCAGTCATTCCAAAGATGAATAAGACACATATTCATTATGCATTATTTTGGTGAGGTTAGGTTAGTAAATGCATCATTATAATAAAGAGCTAAATAAGCTTGGATGGCAGCGTGTGAGGTGCAGTGAGGGTGGTCACTTCTTCTACATGGGTAGGGGCAGTAGTCAGAAGAGATTTCATAGAAGACTTGAGCCTTGAGCTAAAGTCTGAAATGTAAGTAGTATGCTCCAGGTGTTTGGGAGGCTGGAGGGTACCATAAACAGCAGTATGAGTCCTTTATAAACTCGACTGTAAGTTCTGTGAAATTGGGCCATATCTGCCTTGTTTACTTTGGGATTCCCTAAGCATAGCACAGGGGCTGATGTATAATTTGCGCTCAGTAAAATACTGGCAGAATGAATGTCATGAATGTATGAACTGCAAACAGTTTGGTCTTAACTGGAGGGTGCAAGGTGTTACATTGGGAAATAAGATTAGAAAAATAAACATGGGCCACAGTAGGAACAATCATACTAAGGAAGTTGAGCATTGTTTATGGGGAATGACTAGTCACTGAAGTTTTTTAGTCAGAGGAAAAATAGTTCTGTTGTCTTGGGTCACTCTCATAGCAGTATTGAGAATGGATATGATGAGTATGGATGGAAACAGGTTAAGTCAGACATCTAAACAATAGCCTTGAGACTTGTTAAGGAGAAAGAGTATTATTGATCATCTCACAAATACTGTAGATCCAAAAGTCTGTTCTCAGCTAAGAAAGGGATAAGGGATAAAAAAGTGGAATTCACCTCAAATTTTAATGTTTATTTTGTGTTAGGAGCACCTTCATAAAAGTGTAGATCTGGGGATTGAAAATCTTCAGGTTTAATCAGTGAATTTCTGTGAATCAAGAATTTCTGTGTTTTACATATAGAGAAAGCTGAGGCTCCTTTCTAAGGTGAGGTGATTGTCAAAGTCACATAACTTTAAAAATCTTGATTGTGAGAAAATGTGACAACTTTGTGTAGTGTGACAAAAATGAACAGTGTATAGGTAAAACAGAGGACATAAAGAGAGGGAAAGAATGGAGGAAATCCAAGAGTCAAAGAAGAAAGAAGACTTAGCAAATGTGTTTGGCTTAGAAGTAAGCAGGTTTTAAGTTTCTTGAAGTTACAGATGATGTTTCATTCCTCCTGGTATCTAATCCTCACCCCTCCCTCCCAAAAGGGGCTCTAAGTCCAATGCCCATGGAATGAATGGAATGAATGACAGGGAAGAAATATGTTCAGATTTTGAACAATCTTTTTCAGTAAATAAGTTGGAGTTCCAGCTGTAGTTAGTTAATATAGAATGGTTAGCCTCCCAGTTTCAACTTTTTTTTTTTTTAATGGGAGGTGGTAAAGGAGAGGTTTGTAATGTAGTTTGTCACAATGTATGCATTTTCTTAACAATTTTTCTTTTCACAATGATTAAACCAGTTGAGTAAATCAAGAGTTCATTTCTTTTGTGGATGGTACACGAACTTCTTTGGGATGTGACGATACTATTTAGTGCACTGGAACATGAGTCTTACAGTAATGACTGTTGTTTTTCATACACCGGCCACAGGTTAGATACTGCATCTAGAGTTTCATGCAGCTTGTCTTTCTCATGAGAACACTTTTCAGATCTGACACCATAATGTGCCTCCTAGACTGGTTCAGTAACTCAGGAACTTCTGTCTCAAGAGAGGCATCATGGGTTTTGGAGGCCAAGCAGTTTGGGGCTGAATCATGGCATTTCTGCCAAAGCACTGCCAGTTTGAGCAGGTGATTTTACCTGTTGGCCC
Source organism: Prionailurus viverrinus (assembly GCF_022837055.1). Taxonomy (NCBI): domain Eukaryota; kingdom Metazoa; phylum Chordata; class Mammalia; order Carnivora; family Felidae; genus Prionailurus; species Prionailurus viverrinus. The sequence continues at coordinate 46,189,622 of NC_062567.1, read as the reverse complement.
CCGTTTCTTCATCTATAAAATAGAAATGATAATAATATTGTGGTAATAAGTTTATATGAGAAAACAGAAGTAACGAGTCTGTCATGGCATTGAGGGGGAATGTAGGAGAGTTATTTTTTGTCCTGGGTGCTCAGATTAATCAAGGCCCTCAAATTTGATGTTTTGATGTCATACATACGGTATGTAATTACAGTGAAACTTGGACAGGATCAAGTGGTAATCTTCATCATATTTTTTAAGCTTATATTCTAGATATTACCAGAAATATTTTTTATAAATCCTGTAAGTGTATTGTCAATTATAGAATTATGATGATAAATTTTGATTCTTTTGGATATGTGTAATTTTATTCAAGGAAAGTAGTTAAAATATACTGCAGTGTAATATCCCTGTTTTGCCATTTCTTCATTATAAGAAATTTCAGAGCCAGTATGTGAGAAGCTCTGCATCACTAAAGTCCCTGACAACATAAATAAACAGAAAATAAATATTAATTTCATTCTCCTCCACATACTGCATGACGGTAACATTTCATTTGGCTAGTGTTGTCAGGGAATTGAAAATTTTGTAGATATGTACAGTTTGTAGTTAGCCTGCTTGTCAAAGTCTTTAAGCACTAAAATTTAATATCATTTTTAAGGGATGTACTTGTAAAATATATTAAACATTCCCTTCTATCAGGGTGTGGTGCCTGTAATCTCTTATCGATGATTCGGAGGGTCATCAATGCACACTAGCTTGTGTACTGTCGTGTGTTCAGAAGCTCTATTCTTTACCTTTACGCCAAATCATTCAAAATCGTTTCTGTTTTGAATATCTGTGGCTGCCTTTTCTGTGCGTCTGTGTCCCATACCCGTCACTTTTCCCTGTTGTTAACGTGCCTTCTTCTAACATTGCTTCTGATATGTATGGGCTGATCAGCTAGATAGAATATCTTTAGTAGAGTAAGTAGATTCTGAGTGGGGAGTTGAGAGTCTTGTTAAAGTCTACATATTAAAATGTGCAAGTTTCGATGTGTCGACGTCGTGACATTTCTCCGCCCTTCAGAGGACTTCTTTAAGTGTGGGCTCTGCTGTGTTCTGAATAGCTGAACTTCCTAGAAAAGTAACTTCTCTTTAAGTTAGATATTGCTGAATTTGTAATATAGCCATTTATAATAATCAGGTATTTAAAGTCATCCTCTATCCAGAAAAACTCAAGTTTCACAGAATCATCAGTTAGCAATATTTTGTTGTCATTACCAACATTTATAGTAATTTTAAGATTTGTATTGTTGGAGTCCAAGTAGTACTGGATAAGTATGATAGACGGGCACCCTCTTAAGTCTCATTCTAGCCTTCAGTGTGAACTTTTTTGCAAAGATAGCAAGCAGGAAAATATATTTGTGTTTTTCCTATTTTTCTTTTTTCTTTTCCAGGAGGTACTAGTAAGAATTGAATGTAAGTAGTCTGTAAAGCGTATGGCTTCTGTATAATTGACTTTACTGCAAACTTTTCTGTATCTTTGCATAGCACTTGCCTTCTCTTTCTCATAGCAAGATTTCTGAATATAGCACTTGTCTTAATAGATATATACCCCACATGTTTTACTTTTTGTACCTATCTTTCTTCTCTTCCTGTCCCTTTCTAGGAGTTAGTCTCTTTGTGTAACTGTCACAATTGAAGCCCAAGCAATCTCTTACACATTCAGGTGGCATTCACGAATTAAAGCCGATTTCTCTTTTCTCCACATGCATCACTTACAGTGTGTATTTTACTTGGAGAAAACGTTTAAATATTCTTTTTTAAGAACGATTTTCTTTTAATTCTTATGAAGCACATGGCTCATGATTATATATTATCAGGAAGTTGGGCACTTAAGAGTCAAAATTCAGTTCCGTAGAGTGTTCTGGTGCTTCACCTTATCTGAAAATTTTAAACTTCTTTTCTCCTCATGGGACAAACCAGGAAAATTCATTCTTAAATAATGCAGTTTTATGAAAATGACCTTTTTGTTTTGTTTTTAGTTACTTTTTTTAAATGTTTATTTTTGAAAGAGATGGACAGAACGCGAGTAGGGGAAGGGACAGAGAGAGAGGGAGACGCAGAATCTGAAGCAGGCTCCAGGCTGTCAGCACAGAGCGCACCGTGGGGCTCGAACCCACAAACCGTGAGATCATGACCTGACCCAAAGTCGGATGCTTAACCGACTGAGCCACCCAGGCGCCCCACTCAGCAGCTGCTTTTATGTTACATTTTTTTTCTTTTTAATTGCAAAATCCTTACTTTCTAAGATATGCTTTATTTTTGGAAAAAGAAAATAAAATTTTCTGGATATTAGCTCTTATAAATTTTGCTGTGTATATAAACAGCAATACAGACAAAAGGGAATTGCATTTAAATATTCAGACTTGCATGTTGTTATAGTTGCCATTGTACTAATTGAAGAGTTAAATGAAATCTACCTGTTTTTTTTTTTTTTAATTGAGACTTGTAGTTTTAGGCTCATAGCAAAATTGAGTGGAAGATACAGAGATTTCCTATCTATCATCCCGCATATGCATAGCCCTCCACTGTCAACAGCCCCCACCAGAGTGGTGCGTTTGTTACTATTGATGAACCTATATTAATATATCCTAATCACTCAATGTCTTATGAAACCTGAATTTAATGTTCCTGATCTGCAAGTTGATTATCACATAATAGCTTGATAATGCTAAAAAAATCTGTAAAAACATATCAACTCAATAATGCTAAAAAAAAAAGCCTGTAAAGAATTTTTATCGTTGGTCACTGAATTCACCTAATTCTGTTTCTGTGGGTTTGTATGTTCTGTTCTGCAGTGTAAAAGCAAGTGAGAAAAGCAGTAAAACCACAACCATTGGTACTACAATCAAGTAGTTTATTCCTAGCTTTAATTGACTCAGATTGAGAAAGTTAAGGAGACAGAAACTGAGGCTTTTATATTGGGAGTTGAGCAGCCTATATATGAGAAACCTAAAACTCTGCTGCCAGATTTATTCAGTTATTATTTAATGTACTATTTGGCCGTGCTTTACACTCTTAATTAGGAAAGAAAAGTTTTCAACCTAAAGAGGTAACATGTAGTGGATGAGTTGGCCTTTGTACAGATTTTGGAACAATCTTGGCTGTCCATTAGAATTGCCATTTATAAATCCCAGTGCCCAAATTGCACCCTAGACCAGCTACGTTAGAATCTCTAGCAAGGCATTATTTTTCAAAGTTCATTCTAGTGTGCAGCCAGGGATGAAAACCACTATTAAAGTGGGGAACATCATTAGAGGCTTTGTCTGGAGTATCATTGAGACTTTATTTAGACTTCTCATACTTTTTTAAGGCTTTTGGTGAGATTTTCAGCTTAGGAGCATGATTACTATTTACGACTGTTTTTGAGAGTACATATGATTCTCATAAAAAAAGAAATGTACCATAATTGCCTCTTAGGAACCTTCTTTCAGAATTTCCTATTAAAATGTTAATATTAACCTTTATTTATTCATTGGCTTAAATCATTGGAACTACTAGTTTGTTTATAAATCCGTTTCGTGGCATTTATATATGTTTAGGGTCTTTAAAAGGTAATTTCTTATAACACATACATCTTATTTATTGTGTAGCATTGGAGAGAAAGCAGTTTAAGAATTTCTAAAATGGATTTTTCATGTGGAATATTCGAAATAACATCTATCTTCCAGGCAATCAGAGTGATCAGTTAATGTCATGTTTTTGTTTTTGTTTTTGTTTTTGTTTTTACAAATATCATCGAATAGTCAGTGTTTTTCTATTGTACTTATAAAATAAGCTTCTATGGGATTAAAAAACTATATTAGAAAATTAGGGAGAACAAATTCTTACTACTTCATAATGAGAAACTTGAATTACAAAACACGCCATTGGGCTTCACTCATCTGAAAGACTCAGTGAAGCATTTGAATGTCCTGGGGTTGCCATATCACAACTGGATACCATGGCAACCATTGCCATTTCTTTTGCTCTAGGTCAGACCACAGGAAACAGAACCACCTTCATGTTCTGAGTCTGCCATAGAGAGTTGTGCTAGAAAATGATAAACTAGTGATTCTGAAATAGTGATTCTTTCTTTCTTTCTTTCTTTCTTTAATATAATTTATTGTCAAGTTGGCTAACATACAGTGTATACAATGTGCTCTTGGTTTGGGGGGTAGATTCCCATGATTCATCACTTAACATACAACACTATTTAGAAATAGTAATTATTTCTGGGGCACCTGGGTGGCGCAGTTGGTTAAGCGTCCAACTTTGGCTCAGGTCATGATCTCACGGTTTGTGGGTTCGAACCCCACATCGAGCTCTGTGCTGGAGCCTGGAACTGAGCCTCCAGCTCAGAGCCTGGAGCCTGCTTCGGATTCTGTCTCCCTTTCTCTCTGCCCCTCCCTGCTCATACTGTCTCTGTGTCTCTCAAAAATAAATAAACATTAAAAAACATTTTTTAGTTAAAAAAAAGAAATAGTAATTATTTCTAAAAGTGCTTTTGTCAGAAATGTCCCTCAGTTACATATTGTATTTCAGTGGTTCTCCTGAGAACAGTTATCTATTTGTTAATATCTCACCTTGATTAATTCTTAGCTAAGAATCAGAAGAATCATGGTTGTTTCTTTTCTTGATAAGTAGACTATAGTCATGTAAGTGAAGGTTATGTTTTGTATATTGGAGTAGAAAATTTACGGTGAAACCAGATCTTTCTTTTTGATCACATTGTTTTGGTAGGAACGGATGGATCATACTTCTTCAGGTCATCATCCAAACAAAAAAAGAAAGGTAGCAGATACTGAATTTTGTAGTGTGTCTGTTTCTATTAAGTAACTTTAATGCTGCAAAAACAAAAATAGAGTATATCAGAATAATATCAGACTGATGTAATATAAAGGACATAGGTATTTTTCATCTCAGTTTCAGATAAATATAAATGAAAAGATAATTACTTTCATATATATTGTGAAATAAGAATTTATCAAAGTTTTAAAAAATTCTGTTAACATTCTTGATCTGTATATGTGCTTTATATTTTGTACTTGGTTTGAGTTCATGTTCAGCAGAACTTTTCAACCTCTGAAGTTGTAGGAAGATCTAGAGGTTTCATATCAACTGAAGGAAACATATTTATATTTGAAAAACAATTGGGGGGCGCCTGGGTGGCGCAGTCGGTTGAGCGTCCGACTTCAGCCAGGTCACGATCTCGCGGTCCGTGAGTTCGAGCCCCGCGTCAGGCTCTGGGCTGATGGCTCAGAGCCTGGAGCCTGTTTCCAATTCTGTGTCTCCCTCTCTCTCTGCCCCTCCCCCGTTCATGCTCTGTCTCTCTCTGTCCCAAAAATAAATAAACGTTGAAAAAAAAATTTTTTTTTAAAAAAAAGAAAAACAATTGGATATCAGGAAAGTTAAGGGGTGTGTGCGTGTGTGTGTGTGCATGTGCGTGCGTGCGTGAGTGTGTGCGTGTGTGTAGATATTAGTACTGCAGGAGTTTTGAGGTTTGATCTTATTTAACCCTTTTATTTTACAATAAGAGTGCTGAGGTCCAGAGCTAAGCACCTTGCTCAAATTTAGTGTCCTGCTTAGTGACGGAGCCAAAGCTAGAGTCAATAATCTCCTGGTTCCTACTTAGGGTTCTTTTTCATTATAGCATTCTGCTTTAGGAAAAATAGGGCAACTCTGAATTTACAAATAAGCAAGTTCCTTGATTAGAAAGTAACATGTATAAAATATTTTATATTTTATTTTGGTTTTGCAGCATTATACAAAAGAAAATAAAGGTTTATTTTTGCTTTTTAAATAGTGTGGTGTGGTGACTTTCCACCTGACTTTCTTGTATTTTCTAACAGCTGATATCTACAGTTTTGAGCATCATGTTTGTTTGTTCTGTAGCTGTGTGGAGACTGTTAAAGTTTAATGGCACTCGGTATGATTGAGTCATGTTTTGAATCTCCTCTGACACTCTCCATAGTTTGGATGTTGTGAAAGGAGATGTTCTTTGTCGTGGCCATTATTTTGATAATACAGTCTAACTCACAGAATACAGTATCTGTGACAGTATTTGCAATTCTGTTGTGTTCTCAACACATTAAAAAATGAGAGTTATAAGCCAGTTTTCATCTTTTTTTTGCCAAAGAGTAGGTATCTGATTAATAAAGCCCTTAATTAAATAACTCTTTTTAAATAAGCTTTCTGGTGGCTTATTCATTTAATGTGAATAATGAGTGTTTTCAGATACACCACACAACAGTGACTTGTCAGCTGCTATACTTATACGTGAGCTAGACTGGTTTTAGAGATGGCCACAAGGCCCTGGTACACAAACTTTAGCCTCTTAGTGGGTACATAATGGCTTTTTCAACTTTGCTTTCAGAGCAAAGGAAGAGTTATGCCCGGGACAGTGTCAGCAGCGTGTCCGACACATCCCAATACCGTGTTGAGGTAAGATGTTTTGATGTTTGCTAAAATGTAGAATGAACCTTGAGGGACATACAAATTTGGTAGTAAAATCAGAATTATGTTTTATTGTATTCCTATGATGTACTATGAATTGTGTTCACCTTTTTTCTTTTAGAGTTTTGCAAAATTTAGATGTAAAATATCAAAGTATCTTGTTAGTCTGGGGTCTATTTTCATAGAGAGTAAATTAAAATAACTACTCATTTGTTATTGCCAGCCTTGTTTTGGTTAAAAACAGGACAAAGGCTTCTATTTTATATTATAGAATCTTGAACTTATGCCTTTGATGGTTTCACGGAGTGGTTTGGTTTTATTTTTAATTTTACCTAAAGTCATTAGTAGTCCTATTTAAACAGTGGTTTCTTATTAGTTTCCTGTGTTGTTATCTGTTAAGCTATATTTGCTCTTGAGTGGAATCTATTTAGTGACTTTTGTTTGTAATAGAAAATATTTAAGTAGGGAGTAAATTTTAAATTGCTCTTATTTTCAGTTTTCTACCCATAGCAAGCATGCTTAATTAGATTTAAAATTTTATTTAAGGGCATGTGTGAGTGGCTCAGTTGGTTAAGTCTTCTACTCTCAATCTCGGCTCAGGTCATGATTTCACAGTTCGTGGGATCTAGCCTTGCATCAAGCTCTGTGCTGACAGCCTGGAGCCTGCTTGGGATTCTCTCTCCCTCTGTCTCTGCCCCTCCCTCCCTCCCTCCCTCTCTCTCTCTCTCTCCCTCCCTCCCTCCCTCCCTCCCTTCCTTTCTCCTCCTCCTCCACCTCCGCCTCCACCTCCTTCTTCTTCTTCTTCTTCTCTCTCTCTCTCTCTCTCTCAAAAATAAATAAACTTTAAAATTTTGTTTCAGTTCAATGAAGACTTTGACAGTTGTTATAGTAGTAGTCAACTACTTCTCTCATTTATCAACGTCTGTAGTTTTCCACCTGCAGTGTAGCTTCCCTGCTGGTATTCAGCACTTAAGTAACCAAAATGAAATAAAATGGGAGGGATTGGGTTTTAAGAGAATGTTATTTAAGCTGTTTGGAATTTATGTTATGTTTATGTAGCTTGACATGGCTCAGTATTAAGCAGATTTAGGTATTTTATGACTCAAGGCACTGTTGCCTCTATTCAACAAAACCTGGCTTCACTTTATTACCTCAGTAAGATAGCCATGAAGTTGTAGGTGCTTTGTGTTGGTTCCTCACCACTCTACTCACCGACTTCAATGAGGTTACCATTGCTTTCTTTTGGAAAACGTGTACTAAGAGACTGTGAGCATTATATATATTTTTCCTTTTTGTCAATCATAAGCACTTGACTACCTTTGTTCTGGATCGGAAAGATGCAATGATAACTGTGGATGATGGAATAAGGAAGCTGAAATTGCTTGATGCCAAGGGCAAAGTGTGGACTCAAGATATGATTCTTCAAGTGGATGACAGAGCTGTGAGCCTGATTGACTTAGAATCAAAGGTAAGTTTGTAAAATTTGGACTATTTTACTTGTAAGAAAGTTCCACAGGTATTTACATTTACAAGCAGGTCATACTGTATAAAAGTGGATGAAAGTTGGATAAAATAAAATATTTTGTCAGTGATTTGAAAGAAGAAATATAATACTGCATACACATCATGCACAAAAAAATCAGTTCCTGAAACTAAAGATCGGGGATGCCTGTTCTATTGTTTTATTTAAACCACAAACGATGAGATGAAGGAAGTGACAAAAACAGTTCAGAGCACTGAAGCAAGGCCCCCACTGGGCCTTTATGACATCTATCAATTACTTGCTAGGCCAAACCATATGCCAGGAAATGAGTGACCTGGGATGACGAGGTGTGTCTGTGTGTACGTATTCACTTCTCCCCAGCCATGTAGCAGGCACCTTTATTTCGCACTAGGCTGGCGGGTAAGATGCTGGAGCTCCTGAAACAGCACTCTTCTGAGCCCCATCATTTCAGAAGCACTTGAGTTGCGAAGGTAAAGAATACAACTGTTGTAATCATTTTAGCGTATTCTGTCTGATGGGACTTGGAGTACAATTTGCCCTTTCTTTCACCAGTCACATCCATCGTACCCTGTGAGAAAATAGCAACTGAGTGCCTCTCCGATCCTCGTGGTTTCAAGTAATTCTAGGGAAGGGATATTATTTAATTAACCTTTGCAAAGAAAGAAAATTTGTTATTTCCCTGGTACTCTGAGAAATTGCATTTTATTCTGATGAGCCAGTATTTCTTGTTTTGCCTTCACTGGATGTCAGGGAATCAGAATTTAGAATGAATCTATGGTGTGATATATGTATATATGTGCCGCCTGTAATAAAAGTTGATGCTTTTTATTTTTACTTTTATTAATTTATATTTATCGGGGATATTGTATTTTCTTTGCTTAAAAAAATCACTGTTTCTCCCATCATGACCCACTTACTATTTGTATAAAGGCATTAGTCTAACAATAGACACTTTAAATTCATCTCATGAAATTCAGAATTCTGATTGTGAACAGAAAGTTCATTTGTTTAAGAAATAATTATTTAATCTATCAGTATTTTATTTAGTGGGCTATTTATAGGTTAAAGAGTATTCACTTTTATACTACCGAACATCTTAATCACTTTGAAGAATATATGTTTTTAATGAGATCCTTTTGTCCCAGCTGTTTGATATTTTGGGCTGGAATAAATAAATATAGATATTTTTAATCTTTTCATCTGAGAGATTCATTGAAATAAAAATGTACAAATGATGTATTATTTGTAGCCCCACATTTATGATCACAGAAAATAGACTTCTGTGTATGACTGAGTATTACTGTTCAATGTTCAAATAAAAAAAAAAATTCTGACACTATATAGCCAGAGGGGAAAAAATACCATGTAAGATGGGGAATAATCTTGGAAAGAGGCCTCAGTTTACTTCTTTTTCTCTTAAAGGCATCATCTCCACTCCATAACCTAAGGAAGTCAATATTACTAAGTTCAGCATTTCTTCTGTTTATTAAGAAGATAACTGCATTCCTCTGCTAAATATTTCCTTTTTGTTGCTTTTTCTCCCACTCACCTGGCCCCACCTTGTTTTCTGCTGTCACCTTGTATCTACTCATCCTCTCCATCCTAGGTGTTTACTTGTATTCACTGTCAGTATGATTTACACACTTTAAAACTGATGTGTACAGTGCCAAGAGGTCTTTGTGGAATCGATTATATTTATACGATAAAAATTAAGACAAGTTTTTACTTTGTTTATAGAATGAACTAGAGAATTTTCCTTTAAACACAATCCAGCACTGCCAAGCTGTGATGCATTCCTGTAACTATGATTCAGTTCTTGCCCTGGTGTGCAAAGAGCCAACTCAGAACAAGCCAGATCTTCATCTTTTCCAATGTGATGAGATTAAGGTAAATGAATGGTGTATTTTTTTTCCCCTCTGAGTAGATGTTCTGACAGCTTTTGGATTATCTACTGCAGTCATATGACTGGTGGATTTTTAGTTTCTTAGGATTTTGTAAGGAAAACAAATACCTGAGTATGTTCCTGAGGGCTTCCAGGAAATAAAGAGGAGATAGAGTGGTATAAAAAGAAAGAAAGAAAGAAAGAAAGAAAGAAAGAAAGAAAGAAAGAAAGAAAGAAAGAAAGAAAAGAGAGAGAGAGAGAGAGGTAGAGAGAGAGAGAGAGAAAGAAAGAAAGAAAGAGAAAGAAAGAAGATGCATTCTACTTATTAAAAAAAAGCAGGCATAGATAATATATTAAATTCTTCATTGAGTTACTTGGACTTATAATTAAAAATTGATTCTTCAAGAATCATACTTCATGGACAGTAAGTAATCATATCATCTTATTTTATTCTGCACTAAACATGGATTATTGCGATGAAACACTTAGACACTTCCCATGATATAAAGTTAATTTTAATTATGTGTCTTGACTAATTGCTCAAGATATGTAATCCCCAAGTGGTAATGTGAAAGTGGTTAAGCACAGTTACCTGTAAAAACATGCTATATCCTTAAGATTTGTATTTCAAAGTACACTGTAATTTTCAAATGATTATAGCTTGCAGTGCTTTGTTGGACATTAGAAATTATCATGAACCTTGGTATCTTTATTTCATGAGTTTATTTCTCCAAAAGGGAAATCATTTTGGGTTGAGTTGATTGGTGCTTTGTCAAGGCAGTGATTTATCACTTTGATTTTATATTATAAAACATACAGGTAATTTTTATCTTATAAACAAGTGCTGGGAGATTAGCATAAAGTGTCACTTGATCTTTTCTGTATTTTTTGACATGATAGATAAATTAGACTGTCATCAGGATATTTTATAATTTTCTTTTTTTTTAATTTATGTTTAGATGACTTTCTAAAAACCTTACTTGAACTGTGGCATTAGGTAGATTACATATGTGATGTTCATCAAACTTTTATATAGTACCTTTTGAAAGTCATAAAGGGCATTAAGAATTTTGCAAGGTTAGGGGCACCTCGGTGGTTCCGTTGGTTAAGTTTCCTATTCTTCATTTCAGCTCAGGTCACGATTTCACTGTTTGTGAGTTCAAGCCCTGCATCAGGCTCTGCACTGACAGCACAGAGCCTGCTTGGGATTCTCTCTCTCCCTCTGTCTCTGCCCTTCCCTCTCTCCCTCTCTCTCAAAATAAATAAACAAAAAAAATGTGCAAGGTTAGATTTGTTAAGTATGAAATTAGTATGAAAGTGTATATTTTCTCTGGAAAAATGAAATTATAATGAAATAAAATTAAAATATTTTGAAAACAGAGGACTAAGCTAAAAGACATGTTAAATCTGGTGTTTGCCTCAGTGTTTTATTTTTTATTTTTTATTTTTTTATTTTTTATTTTTTTGCCTCAGTGTTTTAAAACTTACCCTGAAACTAATAGTTACTGTGCTGAGTAGAGTTTCTGAATTTCAATTCTGAGGATAAAGGACTTATTTTATCTGATAGGGGATGGTAGTATTGAGGAGTCTGAAACATTTACTGAATTATTGTTTTATGTAACTAAAAGCTCAAGTACCATATATGCAGCTATATGTTTTTACTCATTAGTGCCATATTCTCCATGAGGCCATTTTTTCCTTGAGACATTGAAAATATAAACACAATGAAGTATGATGTGGTTTCTTTTATATGGGTCATGTTGCAACATCACTTTTGAGTTATAAAGTTTCTTTTTATTTTTTTCAAGTTTCTTTATTAGAGGATTTTAAACAATGCTTCTGCCCACTTCTGTAGTAAAATTTTTCTTAGAAATATGATATCCCCTCCCCAAAAAGAAATATGATAGTCCCCCCCTCGTAGGAAATTCAGGGTTCCTGGGCATCTTCAGTTTTTTAAATTAATTAATTATTAATTAATTAACAATTATTCACCTTTTTGAGACAGAGAGAGACAGAGCACGAGTGGGGGAGGAGCAGAGAGAGAGGGAGACACAGAATCTGAAGCAGGCTCCAGGCTCTGAGCTGTCAGCACAGAGCCCGATGCGGGACTTGAACTCACTGACTGTGAGATCATGACCTGAGCTGAAGTCAGACGCTTAACCAACTAAACCACCTGGGTGCTCCAATAATTTATTAATTTTTTAAATTTACATCCAAGTTAGTTAGCATATAGTGCAACAATGATATCAGGAGTAGATTCCTTAATGCCCCTTACACATTTAGCCCATTCCCCCTCCCACAACCCCTCCAGCAACCCTCTGTTTATTCTCTGTATTTAAGAGTCTCTTATATTTTGTCCTCCTCCCTGTTTTTATATTATTTTTGCTTCCCTTCCCTTATGTTAATCTGTTTTGTATCTTAAAGTCCTCATATGAGTGAAGTCATATGATATGTCTTTCTCTGACAAATTTCGCTTAGCATAATACCCTCTAGTTCCATCCATGTAGTTGCAAATGGCAAGATTTCATTCTTTTTGATGGCTGAGTAATAACTCCATTGTATATATATACCACATCTTCTGTATCCATTCATCTATCGATGGACATTTGGGCTCTTTCCATATTTTGGCTATTGTCAATAGTGCTGCTTTAAATATTGGGGTGCCTGTGCCCTTTCAAAACAGCATACCTGTATCCCTTCGATAAATACCTAGTAGTGCCAATGCTGAGTCATAGGGTAGTTCTATTTTTAATTTTTTGAGGAACCTCCATACTGTTTTCCGGAGTGGCTGCACCTGTTTGCATTCCCACCAGCAGTGCAAAAGAGATCCTCTTTCTCCACATCCTCGCCAACATCTGTTGTTGCCTGAGTTGTTAATGTTGGCCATTCTGACGGGTGTGAGGTGGTATCTCATTGTAGTTTTGATTTGTATTTCCCTGATGATGAGTGATGTTGAGCATTTTTTCATGTATCAGTTGGCCATCTGGATGTCTTCTTTGGAGAAGGGTCTATTCATGTATTTTGTTCATTTCTTCACTGAATTCTTTGTTTTTTGGGGTGTTGAGTTTGATAAGTTCTTTATAGATTTTGGATACTAACCCTTTTTCTGATCTGTTGTTTGCAAACATCTCCCATTCTGTCAGTTGCCTTTTAGTTTTGCTGATTGTTTCCTTAGCTGTGCAGAAGCCTTTTATTTTGATGATGTCCCAATAGTTCATTTTTGCTTTTGTTTCCCTTGCCTCCAGAGACGTGTTGAGTAAGAAGTTGTTGCAGCCGAGGTCAAAGAGGTTTTTGCCTGCTTTCTTTTTGAGGATTTTGATGGCTTCCTGTCTTACGTTGAGGTCTTTCATCCATTTTGAGTTTATTTTTGTGTATGGTGTAAGACAGTGGTCCAGGTTCATTTTTCTGCATGTCGTTGTTCAGTTTTCCCAGCACCATTTGCTGAAGACACCAGCTTTATTCCTTTGGATATTCTTTCCTGCTTTGTCAAAGATTAGTTGGCCGTACGTTTGTGGGTCCATTTGTGTGTTCTCTATTCTGTTCCATTGATCTGAGTGTCTGCTTTTGTGCCAGTACCATACTGTCTTGATGATTACAGCTTTGTAATACAGCTTGAAGTCCAGGATTGTGATGCTTCATGCTTTGGTGCTATTCTGGGTCTTTTCTAGTTCCATACACATTTTAGGATTGTTTGTTCTAGCTCTGTGAAGAATGCTTGCGTTATTTTGATGGGTATTGCATTGAATATGTAGATTGCTTTGGGTAGTATTGGCATTTTAACAATATTTGTTCTAACTGTCCAGGAGCATGGAATATTTTTCCATTTTTTGGTGTCTTGTTCACTTTCTTTCATAAGCTTTCTATAGTTTTCAGTGTTTAAATTTTTCATCTCTTTGGTTAGATTTATTCCTAGGTATTTTAGGTTTTTGCTGCAATTGTAAATGGGATCAATTCCTTGATTTCTCTTTCTGTTGCTTCACTATTGGTGTGTAGGAATGCAACCGGTTTCTGTGCATTGATTTTTATATCCTGCAACTTTGGTGAATTCATAGGTCAGTTCTAGCAGTTTTTTGGTGGAATCTTTTGAGTTTTCCATATAGAGTATCATGTCATCTGTGAAGAGTGAAAGTTTGACCTCCTCCTGGCCGATTTTGATGCCTTTTATTTCTTTGTGTTGTCTGATTGCTGAGGCTAAGGCTTCCAATAGTATGTTGAATAACAGTGGCAAGAGTGGACATCCCTGTCTTGTTCCTGACTTTAGGGGGAAAGCTCTCAGTTTTTTTTCCATTGAGGATGATACTAGTGGTGGGTCTTTCATATATGGCTTTTATTGTCTTGAGGTATGATCCTTCTGTCCCTACTTTCTTGAGGGTTTTTATCAATAAAGGATGCTGTACTTTGTCAGATGCTTTCTCTGCATCTATTGACAGGATCATGTGGTTCTTGTCCTTTCTTTTATTGATGTGACGTATCACATTGGTTGTTTTGCAGATATTAAACCAGCTCTGCATTCCAGGTATAAATCTTACTTGGTTGTGATGAATAATTTTTTAATGTATTGCTGGATCCAGTTGGTGGTATCTTGTTGAGGATTTTTGCATCCATGTTCATCAGGGAAATTGGTCTATAGTTTTCCTTTTTAGTGGGCTCTTTGTCTGGTTTTGGAATTAAGGTAATGCTGGCTTTATAGAAAGTGTTTGGAAGTTTTCCTTCCATTTCTATTTTTTTGGAATAGCTTCAAGAAAACAGGTGTTAACTCTTCTTTAAATGTTTGGTAGAATTCCCCTGGAAGGCCATCTGGCCCTGGACTCTTGTTTTGGGGGGAGATTTTTGATTACTATTTTGATTTCTTTACTGGTTATGGGTCTGTTCAAATTTTCTATTTCTTCGTGTTTCAATTTTGGTAGTGTATATGTTTCTAGGAATTTGCCCATTTCTTCCAGATTGCCCATTTTGTTGGTGTTTAATTGCTCATAAGGCATCTTCAGTTTTATTTAACATCCTGCGTAATAGAGAGCCTTTGACAGGATGTTTATTATATCTTCCTGAAAGTAAGATATTCTTATGGCAGTAACACTGAACTAGGGTGCATTAGCCCTCACAATTATTTAGGAATGTGACCTTGGCCAAGCTATCATGAGTATTCTTCAGTTTCACTAATTATAAAACAAGGAGAACATATTAGATAATCTTTAAATTTCCTTTCAGCTCTAAAATTTTGTGATTATCTGTGCTTATGGTAAAAGAATATACAACATACATATTTGAGAAAAACATACATAGTTACAGAGAACCAGCAGGAATAAAAAATAGAAGATGAGTACATCCTAGCAAGAATCTAATATGCAGTAATAATCACTGGCCATAAATAAAATTCTTTGCTACTAATCTTACCTTGTTTCTCAAGAAAACCCAATCAGATATTCTTGTTGGGAGAGTATTAGAGAAGTTAATTATTTGGAGAAAGTTAACTTTTATCTGAAATGACAAAATAGGATACAAAAGGATACAACCTAGTATGTTTATACTATGTTTATACATGTTTATACATGATGATAGTGTATTTGTTCTAAACTGAGAGTATCTGCTGGGTCTGAGTGATATGTTGCAGTAGGTTAATAGGCACCCACTGGAGCCTGAGGATGAGAATGGGAAAGGAGCTCTGTTCCTCACGCATTCACTTCTATTTCCTTCATTTCTCCTTAGGCAGAGATTTTCCCCCAGTTATACTTTCTGCATATACCTATACTTCCAGCACATGCAAATCCCTCTCCTCTTTGCCTTTATGCGAGGATAACTTGTGTCTAAACTAATGGAATCTGGACTAGATAATCTTTAAAAATTTCTTCCCGTTTTAAATTTTGTCTTTGGGGCGCCGGGGTGGCTCAGTTGGTTAAGCGTCCGACCCTTGATTTTGGCTCAGGTCATAATCTCACAGTTCGTGGGGTTGAGCCCTGTGTCGAGCTCTGCGCTGACAGAGTGGAGCCTACTTGGGATTCTCTCTCTCCCTTTCTCTCTGCCCCTCCCCCACTTGCATTCTCTCTCAAAATAAATAAACAAAATAAATAAATAAATTTGGCCATTATAAAGTTCACCATCAAAAAACCACAAGAGTCATGTTTGGAAAGCACGGTTAAAAAAAAGAAAACACTTCTTTTGTGTCAAGACACTTACTGATTCAGACAGGAAACATAATCCCTTTTTTTGTTGTTGTTTGAACCTACATATCAAGACAAGAAAAATCTATGACCTCCTGTCTTTCATTGCAGGCAAACCTCATTAGTGAAGACATTGAAAGTGCAATCAGTGACAGTAAAGGAGGGAAACAGAAGAGGCGGCCCGAAGCCCTGAGGTAAAATCATTAAAAGGGATTGAGGGGTAGAATTGTTTTGTTTGTTAGAAAAGTTTTTTCATTTGTGGTTTTTTGTTTTGTTTTTTGCTCTAAAGATTTAGAAAGATTGCCTTCAGTGAAGGTATATTTTAGAGATTACAACCTGTGATTTCAACTCATTTGCTCTTCTGAGTTTGTCAGTTTATGGGTTTATGTGTGCACATTTTCCCTCCACGTTTCTGGTCTTTCTCTGAGAAGGCTTCTCTCTCACGTGTGTTGTCCAAGAGAGTCAGGACTGATGAGTGACAATTTAAGGGAAGGTCAGCCTAAGGGAGTACAAATAGATGTGAGGAATATAGTTAGTTCACAGCCTTTCCAAATCACAGGAGACACAGGAAAAAAAAATTAAACCTAGTGATCAGTGAATTAAAATGTTCCTATGTTTTTGTATTTGATGTACATTTGTAAATATATATAATATGAAATGGTTAGGAAACCCTTATTGTTCTACCTCTTGAACAAGGTAGAGGTAGAAGGTTGAAGAACTAATAAGGTTGAAGAACTAATACCATAAACTGAGAGAATTGATAGAAAGTAAGATGGTAAAAAATTCTTTTTTTTTTTTTTTGTCTTTTTTAGGATGATTTCAAAAGCAGACCCTGGTATACCGCCTCCACCAAGAGCTCCTGCCCCAGTGCCCCCTGGGACTGTTACCCAGGTGGATGTTAGAAGTCGGGTGGCAGCCTGGTCTGCGTGGGCAGCTGACCAGGGGGACTGTGAGTGTTTCTAGGAACTGCTACTTCTTGAACATTTATTATGGGTTGTGACATAGTTCTTGCTTTCAAATTCTGATGCTGATTTCTGAGCTAAAGCCTGAGGTTAGCTTTTTTAATTGAAACAAAACTTAGAAAAGAAATTTAAGCCTTGGACACTTTAAGACTATTGTATACGAGAGTTCAGGCCAGTCATTTAAATAAATATGGTGTTAGGATTACGGTCCCTTTTTTTTTTTTTTTTAAATGCAGTCAAAGATGGGAAGTTTGACTCAGCTAACAAAAAGATGGTAACATGATATATACCAAACAAGAGTCTACCAGTTTGTTTGTTTTTAAAGACTATACTTCAGAATTCTTTCCATTATTATTATCTTTCCTATTTGGAAAAAGTGTTGTGCTTTCATGAAAAGGATATCAGGGTAGTATTAGGACAAGAGTAAAAGGCATTCTCCATCTGGCTAGGTTTGTCAAAGGGACCCTTGTGGGCACCATCATTTTACCTTGGTATTCTTTTTAAAAGACAAATCACAGCATAGAACATAGTGTAACATTTTACATGTCAGAATGTTTCTTGCCAAATATGAGATTGTTATGACCGATAATGCCTTATGATATGTTGTTGGGTCCAGTGTCTTCATTATAAGGGTTAATAATTGTGATCCAGCAAGTTTGAATTTGATGAAGCTTCACTCTTTTGCCTCACAGTTCAATAGACTTCTTAAATCACTTATCCTTTATCTAATAAAGCATTATTCATACAGGATATCTAGCAGGGTAGGTAAACAATAGAACTTGGTGGCCAAAATGAGTGACACTGGGCTTTATTTTGAATCTGATGAGTTGCAAGTTAGACTCTGGAATAAGACCAGGATCTACTGTGTGACCTTGGACAGTATCTCTCTGTGCTTCAATCTCACTTGTAAAATGGGGATAATAATTCATGGGTTGCTGTGAATCTGAAAGCAAGTAACGCCTCTAACAGTATCTCTTGCAGTGTAGTACACATAATGTGTGGTTGGTCTCACTTTTGCCAAATGGAGTTCATTTTATTTCTGAAATGCTTTCCATTTTATTTAGTGTTTTGTTTTGCTTTGTTTTGTTTTTTGGTATCCTTGAAGTTATTTTTAGAGATTTACACATAAGCCCAGCTACCAAACAGATGAAAGAAAGAAATCTTTGAAACATCCATTTATCAAACGTGAAGTAGCAGAATTACTTACTTTAACTTTTATAACAATTTCTGATTTTAGAAATTTATAAGGTAAATTTCTGTTGATGCTTTTTTTTTTTGGTAAAATTTTGTGTTTAAAAAAACTGGTAGGAGTTTATAGTGTTTTTTACTTTTTGTTCTTATGGTACTTTTGTTGTTGCTGCTGTTTGGCAGAAGAAATGTAGGTTTTGAGAGAGATCAAAATGGTCTTCCTTGAAGTTGAGGAAGGATAAGACATCTTAAGTTTACAAATATTCTGAATAAAATTGTAAAAACATCTGTAAAACTAATATAATTTACAGAAATGAGAAAATTTGTTCCTGGGGTGTTTGTGGGCTCTCATTAGGTTTTGTCTAAAATATGCTGCGCATTCTCATCTATTTAAATTAGAGTAAGAAACGGTTTTCAGAACTTCTAGTTTTCTGCTAGACCAAATAGAACATAACACTTACCCATGTGAGGTTCTGTCTGGATCCAGGCCAGTTTTTAGTTGGAAATCCACTGCACGCCCCCCTGCTTCCGTGACCCCCCCGCAAGAAGTATCTTTTGGTCCCTCTGCAAGTTCTGGCTGACTCAGGCTAAAATCTCCTTTGAATCCTTGACATAGCCTTACCCATGGCTTCTCAAAGTGGTCTCTGTAGAATAGTGGCAGAAGGGGTCCTAGGTGATGAAAAAGTCTGCAAGATATTGCACCTCTCCCTTATCTCACCTGCCAAGTGACATTTTGGGACCTATCTGGAGTTCCTACTAGCTATATTTCAAGGTCAACTTGCTGCTTTCTGTAGTATACAATACCCAAGGAAGTAGCTAACCCATGCAAAACAGCATTTAACTGGCAAGATTTCATGAATGTAAATTTTAATTATCTTAAAGTACTTTACAGCCACTAATTAAGTTTCATAAGACTCTGTAATTTCTTCTTTTGTGTGTTTTTGGGGGGGTACCTATTCCTTTTTTGGGGAAAAGTTAGGCATAAAAAGGCATAGCGATACAGAATTTTGAGTATTTTTTTATAGTTTTCTGTATTGAATATCATGAGTCATGATGTATTATGAGTTGCATTTCCATTATTGATGGTACATTTTTCCTGTTTCATCTGTACAGTTTTTGGGTTTTTTTATTCCATATACTGTGAAATGTTTGTAGAAGTATCTGTGTTTAGTAGTAGTGTTAACCAGGAAGGAGATCATGATAATGACCTTACAATTAACATCATGCTTTAGCTCAATGAGCTAACTTAATATCTTGAGTTCTCTTAAGATATCTATTATTTAATTTACAAATCCTGTAGGGCATTTGTACTTTTAAAGTGTAAGTCAGTGAGCCCAACATTGCATGTTTTAAGCTTAATGACATTTTAAAAAGCACTTTACTGGGGCGCCTAGGTGGCTTGGTCGGTTAAGCGTCCGACTTCGGCTCAGGTCACGATCTCACGGTCCGTGAGTTCAAGCCCCGCATCAGTCTCTGTGCTGACAGCTCAGAGCCTGGAGCCTGTTTAAGATTCTGTGTCTCCCTCTGTCTCTGCCCCTCCCCTGTTCATGCTCTGTTTCTCTCTGTCTCAAAAATAAATAAACGTTGAAAACAATTTTTTTTAAATAAATAAAAAGCACTTTACTGTCAGAATTTTTTTATTTAAAAAATTTTTTTAGGGGCGCCTGGGTGGCGCAGTCGGTTAAGCGTCCGACTTCAGCCAGGTCACGATCTCGCGGTCCGTGAGTTCGAGCCCCGCGTCAGGCTCTGGGCTGATGGCTCAGAGCCTGGAGCCTGCTTCCGATTCTGTGTCTCCCTCTCTCTCTGCCCCTCCCCCGTTCATGCTCTGTCTCTCTCTGTCCCAAAAATAAATAAACGTTGAAAAAAAAAATTAAAAAAAAAATTTTTTTTAAATGTTTGTTTTTGAGAGACAGAGAGAGAGAGAGAGAGAGCGAGCACAAGTGGAGGAGGGGTAGAGACAGAGAGGGAGACACAGAATCTGAAACAGGCTGCAGGCTCTGAGCTGTCGGCACAGATCCTGATGTGGGGCTTGAACTCAGGAACGGTGAGATCATGACCTGAGCTGCAGTCAGAAGCTTGGCTGACTGAGCCACCCAGGTGCCCCTACTGTCAGAATTTTAAAAAGGACTTTACTGTCAGAACCCCCAAAGCTTTATTATAATCAAAGTGTTGGAATGTGTAAGAATTGGGAGGTTTGTTGCGTTAGAAATAGTTGGCCAGTTTTTGAGGGGTAGGTGCTTAAATGTGAGTTGGTACTTGTTTTCTTCTGTAGGAATTATAGGATGAGAAGTTAGGATTGGTTCCACAGGCAGCTGTCAGGAAGAAGGGAGAACAGCGGGGAAGTTACAGGGTGAATCAGCATTGTGAAAGTTGAAAGCTCTGCCCAAGTCCTTCTTTTTTAGTGGTAGCAAGAGTGCATGTCATTCATAGATGACGAGCAATTTTGATTCTGTATCTAAAGAAGGTGTTCTCTTTTGTAAATGGTACTCTTTTCATGTTCCATTACCTATATTGATACTGCTCAGGCAACAGGTGGAAAGACTTAATGGTTTCCTTTCTTTAGTTGAGAAGCCAAGGCAGTATCATGAGCAGGAAGAAACGCCTGAGATGATGGCGGCCCGAATAGACAGAGATGTGGTAGGTGTACCATTCATCTTTAGATCATTGGCTTTTTGTTTTGTTTTGTTTTGTTTTGTTTTGTTTTGTTTTGTTTTGTTTTTTAAAGGGGAGAAAATATCAACAGGGAAAATGAAGTTGATTTAAATAAAGGTGTTCTGTGGAAAGTATATTTTCTCTTTCCATTGGTGGTTATGCCCTTTGAATTATTTATCTTAACTGTTTTTTGCCTTTATGCCAATATTTAGTAGAATAGGGCTCTGATAGAAGAACTAGCATATTAACTAGTTTACAAAGGAATTTAAACTGAATTATCAGATTTGAGGGATTTTAACTTTTTCATAGTTTGTAATTCATAATTGAAATATCTTTTAAATATATCTTCATGACATTTATTAAAAAATGTTATAATTCCTAAAAAATAAAATGTAAATTTTAACTCTTTATAAAGGATAGGGCTGTATTTATTTTTATTAGTCCATAGTAATTTACTTATACAGTGAGAATGTCCTGTGATGTAATAACAACATATGATCGTAATATAATTATTTTTATACTATACACACATTCCTAGCTTATTTGTAAACAAATACTTAGAGGAATTTGAAGTTTGGAACTTCATTTTTATATCACACCATTATTTATTACACTTAGAAGTTTATTTAATCCCGATTTCTAGTCTTTTAAATTAGAAGAATGTCAGGTTTCACACAAAGTAGAGAAAGTCAGCTAAGACTGTAGTATAATCAAAATTCATCCAATAATCCCTGAAAGCATAATTCATCATTGATTCTATTTAACCATGTAGAAACTCTTATTAATGACTATTCTAGGTTATCTATGTGTTTATTAGGTTATACAACATTCTGTATACCTTTTTCCATGAAATAATACTGTCGGTACTTTATTGGGACATTTGTTAAAAAAAACAAAAATGCTTTGCTCTTCTAACAAGATATTTCTTAGAAATTTTTACCCTAACTTTATGTGGAAGAAACACTATGAGAAAATTAGAGTAGTTGAAAATAATTAATAATCTGAATAGATACTGTGAATGCTTTCTTGATGGTATTGAAAATAGAACAAAATTAAACTAAAGAAAAATGTGAATGTCAGACTTCAGCCACAGGTATAGATATATTCAGTTTAATTCATTTCTTGGAATTAGTGCTAAACTTAAAATTTGCACGTGGGAGGTATTTTTTTTTCTAATTTTCCTTTACTGACAGTATAAAGTCAAGGCAAAAAATTGTCTTATTTTGTTTTACATTTCATTCTGTAATTTCTAATTCCAGCAAATATTAAACCACATTTTGGATGATATTGAATTTTTTATCACAAAACTCCAAAAAGCAGCTGAAGCATTTTCTGAGCTTTCTAAAAGGAAGAAGACTAAGAAAGGTAAAAAGAAGGGGCCAGGAGGTAAGTTGGATTTTCTTAATCTTCTAAAGACCTTTGAGAACTCCAGTGCTAGGCAGAGTTTCTGCCCTTGTGAACTGCTCAGCAAAACTCCATTGACAGTGGGCCAAGGTCCCTTTTTTTATTTTGGGATAGCACCTGGAAGTTAGGCAGAGACTAAGATGAGCCCAGGGAAAAGTCCATTTTGGTTCAAAGTTGGCTATGGTAAGGAAAGAGTCTAGGATACTTCACCTAAATCACAGAGACTCTGAGATGCAGCTGGTGACCATCTGTTTATAGTTTTAATTAGTGACTGCAAAATTAATGTCTGCTAAAGTCATAGCTCTTTTCTTCCCATAATTGGATGTATTTTATTGTAAATATAGAACCTCATTATTTTGTTAGAAGGATTGATTTTTCTCATTAACATAGTTGCAAATGTCAGTGGATTTGATTTTTTTTTTAATCACAGAACTCCCAAACAATATGTTCAGGTCACATACAAGCAGTTTTTTTTTTTTTTTTTAATTTTTTTTTTTCAACGTTTTATTTATTTTTGGGACAGAGAGAGACAGAGCATGAACGGGGGAGGGGCAGAGAGAGAGAGGGAGACACAGAATCAGAAACAGGCTCCAGGCTCTGAGCCATCAGCCCAGAGCCCGATGCGGGGCTCGAACTCACGGACCGCGAGATCGTGACCTGGCTGAAGTCGGACGCTTAACCGACTGCGCCACCCAGGCGCCCCTACAAGCAGTTTTTGAGTATGCTGTAGTTAGCTATTTAAAATGGCTTCAAAATATATAAGCTTGCAATTGTAGAACATAATGAAATACATAAAAGAATAGTAAATAAATATCCCTTTCATGACACATGACTTTCCAGTGTTTCTGTAGCTCATGTCTATATCATAAGCATGTGACCTGTAGACTTGTCTTCCAGATGTGTATATCTGGATATATACGTCACTTCCTTATATTCTGAGATTAAGTATTATTGCTTCCTTATGTCTCACACCTCTTATTCCTGCTGTATTCTTTATGAAGGGTGTTCTATCCTTTTGGTCACCCAGATTCTAGACCACAGATTCTTGTATGATTTCATTCTCTAGCTTACAGCCAACATCAATATTATTTTTTCAATGTGTTGGGGTTTTTTTTGTTCCTTTGTTTTTGTTTTTTTTCTTTTTGGGAGAGAGAGTGTGTGAACAGGGGAGAGGGGCAGAGGGACAGAGAGAGAATCCTAAGCAGGCTCCATGCTCAACGGCGAGCCTGACATGCGCCTCGATCTCACAAACATGAGATCATGACCTGAGCCAAAATCAAGAGTCGATGCCTAACCGGTTGAGCAATCCACATGCTCCTTCACTGTGTTTTATATCCAGTTGTTTTCATTTTCATTTGCATAACTAGTGTCTGCTTCAAACTGTGATCATTTTTACCCAGCTCTCTAAGTAGTCTTCAAGCCTCCAGTTTTTTATTCTGGGAGGACAGTTGTCTTAAAGCTCTAAGGCGGTCACTTTGTTCTTCTGAAAAGCATGTTAATTCCATGTTCTGTTGAGTTAAGTCTACTCCTCCCCTTGGCAGACAAGGTCACCCACAATCTAACCTTGATCTACTTTTCTATCCTCGTGTTTCTTTGTTTTAGTTTGTTGTTTCATGTACATACGATTTCCTTTTTTCATGTTTTTTACTTATGCTGTGTTTATCCAACCATGACATTTTCTTACCAAATTGCCATGTAACAGACTTTCCAAATCTCATCTTAAAGGCTACTTTCCCTGTGAAACATCTTTTAGGTGTACATCCTCCCAACTCCCAACCAGGTGTAGTCTCTTTCTATAGTACTTCATTGGTGTATCTTTGTTACTTATCTGATTCATGTCTTCCATTAGATTTTAAGGCCCTACAGAGTGGGGCCTATAACTTACACATTTAAAAAAAAAATGTTTATTTATTTATTTTGAGAGAGAGCAGTGGGGAGAGGGGCTGAGGGAGAGAGAATCCTAACCAGGCTCCATGCTCAGTACAGAGCCTGATGAGGGAGGGGCTCAGTCTCATGACCGTGAAATCGACCGGAACCAAAATCAAGAGTCAGATGCTTAACCACTGAGCCCCCTGGAGGCCCCATAACTTATACATTTTTATAGTCTTTGCAATGATAAGCACAGTAACTGGGACATAAAAAGGCTACAGTATACGTTTATGGAATTGATGAGTAATTGGTAGTGCCTAAGGATAGAAGAATCTGTTTCAAATGTCGGACCATCTTAGTTTGTTGCAGTTAGTCTATGACATGTGGTAGAGTAGCTACACAGCGTGGTATCTGGTATGATCATCAAATTTTATAGACGCAAATGTGTTCTACTTTTTCATTTAATGTATTTTCTTAGAACTTTGCTTTGATCTGTCCCTCTTCCCATTTATTTCTTTTAGAAGGCGTTTTAACTCTGCGGGCAAAACCTCCTCCTCCTGATGAATTTATTGACTGTTTACAAAAGTTTAAACATGGATTTAACCTTCTGGTAGGTGAAATTTATTTATATATAACTAAAAGAAACAAATGAAAGAAATCAAAGCCTAGCCAGGATGTTATTGATTAAATTAAGAGATAAGCTTTTTCCTGTGGGTTTTTTGGTATGTGTGTCTTGATTTTTCTTTAATTAGGACAATAGCTAGTAAAACCTATGTATCTAAGCGAATTATCAAAAAGGAATGATTCCTAACTTTTTAAAAACTAAATTCCCCTAATCTGACTTACCTAGGCTGATTAATACACTAAAAGTGAAAGTAGTAGTAAAGAACTCTTCCTCTGAGTCTGTGTTGGACCTTCATGAGTGTCTGTTTTTTTGCTTGATTACATCATAGTAATCTGTTTGTCTGGTTTCTTAATGCTACAGGCCAAACTGAAGTCTCATATCCAGAATCCGAGTGCTGCAGATTTGGTTCATTTTTTATTTACTCCATTAAATATGGTAAGGCTTTGTTAATATAAGAAAGGAATTACTCTTAGTACGTTTTTCAACCCCATGTGCCTGGCTGGAGTTACCTAGACAGTTTTTCTTCATCACCTTGCATGGATACTATTTCCCTTGGCATCTATGCACATATCAAGAATGTGCAATTTGAGAGTTTGAAAGAACCTTAGAAATCATCTAGTTCAAACACCTTATTTTACCGTTGAGGAAACTGATGTCTGTGACAGCGCTAGGGAAATGAAAAGAAAGATTTATCGGATGCTGGTGTTGCAATGTATACTAGTATATAATAGAAATAGAAATGGCTATAATAATATAAAAGCTTTTCTCTTTCTCCCAAAATAGGCTAGACATGAGGAGGCGCTGGTACTGGATGGAAGGTTTTGCTCATGTATTTAAGTATTCACAAATATTGAGAGCCTGCTGTGTGCTTTGTATTATTCGTAGCTTATCAGGAACAAAACAGACATAAATTTTTACCCTCTTGGAACGTATATTGTAGTATGGAGGGGCAATTGTTAATCTAAATACATGCATAAATAATGCATTTTGCTAAAAATAAGTGTTACTTGAAAAAAATGCAGTAGGGACAGAGAACAGGGAGCATTTCAGGTGCGTGCTCATGCAAGTGCGCACGTGAGTGTGTGAGCTGGAGTAATACCCTTTCTGAATAGGGTTGGTTAAGGTGAGAAGGTGTCATTTGAGCAAATGAAGTGAGGAATGAGTCATGTGGATTTCTGAAAGAAGAGAATTCCAGGTAGAGAGCAGCTATTGTAAATGCTCTGGGGTGGTAATTGCAAATTATGCTCTTGGAATAAATAAGTATTGTGACTGACATAGAATGAGGGAGATCTTAATTGGAAATGAGGTTAGCAAAGAAACAGAAGGTCATATTTTGTTGGTCCTTGTAGGTGATTGTGAAATCTTGTACACTTTGGAAGGTTTTCGCCAAAAGGATTCTTCTGGCTGTAATACTTGGAGATCTGGCGGAAGAAGAGACTGGAATGGTTATTAGAATAATCCAGATTGGAGATGACGGTGTTTGGATCAAGTAGCATTAGAGATCGTAAGAAGCCCGATTCTGGGTGTAAACCATAGAAGCAACACTTTCTGGTAGATAGGACATGCTGTGCAACAGCCAAGCGTATCTCCAAAGTTTGGCCTATGAGTGAAGAGATGGCCTAATTATTAACCAAGATGTAGAAAACAATAGGTAAGACAGAGACTACTACCAAGGTAGTAGTTACAAATAAAGAAGAGGAGTAAGGACTGGTGGATCCCTGTGCAGTTTCAGTGTGAGGAGAATGGAAAGAGCCAACAAAGATTTGAGAAAAAGCAGTTAAGTCGGGAAAAGAAAAATAAGAATATGACGGTGTTCTGGAAGCCAAATGAAGAAAATGTTTCCAAGAGGAAGAATTGAACAACCGTGTCAGATATCTGTGTGGTGGAAGCTGATTTTACCTCCACGTTCTTGTTACAGCTGTACAAAGGCAAAGAAAGATGATTTGTCTTTAAGGAAGTGACTCTGAAATTAAACAGATAATTTCTGCCTTTGTCCAGTTGGCCTGAATGTTCTCATATAGCCACACCGAACACCAGAGTAATATAGTCTCCATCTGTGTTGGTTCATCTAAAATGTAGGGGCTTCTCTTTCTAGATGGGAGAAGAGAGTGGACACTAGGGAACAATTAGTAGTCCTTGCATTGCCCACTATATGTCAGGTAGAGTGACAGGCAGGTAGTACAATTTTTTTCTCCCCAGAAAACTCCCTTCTCATACAGGTATATTTTTATATAAGGCATAATTAAAAAAAAATTTTGTTAATGTTTATTTATTTTTGAGAGAGAGAGAGACAGAGTGAGAGTGGAGGAGGGGTAGAGAAAGAGGGAGACACAGAATCCGAAGCAGGCTCCAGGCTCTGAGCTGTTAGCACAGAGCCTGACACGGGGCCTGAACTCACAGACCATGAGATCATGACCTGAGCTGAAGTCAGAAGCTTAACCGACTGAGCCACCCAGGCCACCCCCCTCACATAAGGTATAATTTTTGAAGCTAAAAAGAAGGGTGTGTTGGAAACAATTCCCTTTGTAGAGGAGTTGGACTTTCCTATGAGCTTATCCAGCAAAAGGTTATATACCCTTGTGTCATAGGCCAGGATCCAAGATACACATCTTCATTTTCTGAATTTTCAGTATCCAGGTATGTTCTTTCCTTATATGGTATGATAGTATACTTCCCTTCCTATTTTATATTTCTTATACTTGCAAATATTGTAATAGCAATTGTTCCAAGCTGACTTTATGTAGAACCGTCTTGTCCTACAGGACAGCTAGGAGAATTCACTGGAATATTTAAGAGTACACAAAAAAAGTGCTGGGGCTTAGGAAAAGCATGGCGACAGAAAGCAGGCAGAACAGTTGTTGGCCCCACATACAGACAGATATGAAAAGAGACTGGGCTACAAATCACTCTTTTCTACAATTCCACCAATTAGCTAGGTCATTCCCATTTTGTGGGAGGACAAGTGAGCAAGGAGTAAGAAGAAGGCAGAATCTGTTTTAAATACTTCCAGGAGGACAAAGTTTCCTGTTTTCTGGGCTAAGGCAAGCACAGGTGGAGTGGTTGTGAATGGCTTTCCCTGTCAGAAGGGCAGACAATAGAGAACAGAATGACAATAGCAGTAATGATAATTGTTAGTAGTGTGTGATTATTTGGTGTTATTATTTCTATGGCTGTTTTTTAAAGAGTAAGAACTATATGAAGCCAATAAGCTTAATTTTGGTTTAGGGCATATGGACATTATGGTTTGAGTTCTTTAATATTTATCAAAAATGGAGCAAATTCAAATGCATTTTTCATAGCTTTTACTTGATTATCAGAAAAAAAAATGAGAAAAACAAAATCCAAGTTACAAAAAGGAATAATAAATCTTCTCCTTTCCTCAAGGGCAACTAGACAAGACCTGAAGTAGCATATGAAATGAATATTGCTTTACAAACATAGGAAAGTAACATTATCAGCATAAATGTCAGAACTGGGCAATAAAAGATTAGAAGATGAGAGTCCAAGGCTACATTAATAATTTATGAATGCTCCCATATGTTGTTGCTATATATAGAACATCAAATTTCTACTTGTCTAGTTATTATTGAATAATTCTTGCTATATAAGCTCTTTTAAAAATTAGATCAAGGCCATTCACATGCAAAGAAGCCCAGACTAGCTCATTAACAAAATTTATATTCCTCACTCCTTTTTAAAAATATTTATTTATTTTTGAGAGACAGAGAGTGTGTGTGTGTGTGGGGGGGGTGCATGCACACTTGTATGAGTTGGGGAGGGGCAGAGAGAGAGGGACACAGAGAATCCCAGGCACTATTAGTGCAGATCCTGACACCAGGCTCAAACTCACAAACTGCGAGGTCATGATCTGAGCCAAAATCAAGAATCGAACGCTTAACCTACTGAACCACCCAGGTGCCCCTATATTCCTTATTCTTTAACACATTTGATACTGTCTTAGTTTGCGTATTAGGAAGTGTTGGTTATAGAGCAGTTTTTTGCCACCTTCTCATTCTTTCAAACTCTTTCACACATTGTAAGTAACTGCGTAGTCATTACATAGAGAACTATAAGATAATAGGACTGGTTTCCCTAACGTGTAGAAATTAGCCTTTGCGATCAGGCTATGTATCTGAAAATATGATGTATTTTATCTTCGTTTTTCATCAAAAATGGCTCGTTATTAATGGTGTCTCTGATCAAAATATGTCTGTTGCTCTTTTAATGTTCTGCCTACAGAGATCCAGGTGTATTACTTGGATAAGAAACTTGGGAAGGAACGTTCATAAAGAGCCTACTTCCAGCCACACAAAATTGAATGGCTTTAAACCTTGAAAAACCTGCTGCCTGCCCCCAGCATCTGCACACAAGCTTACCTACAGCACACATACATGCAAACCTGCCTGACATCCTTTCTCCAGAGGGAACTATGTCTTGCAGCTTTTTATTTACATTTCTTTTGTTTCATTCCCTCCTCCCTCTGTGAAACCAAAGATTTAAAAATTCCTTTACTCTTAGATTTTACTCCTTAACTTTTCCTTCTTAATCATCCCTACACATTTATTTACTAGAAGTGCTTATAGGGCTTGGAAGTAAGAAAATTACATGCCAAACAGTCAGGGTGGGTTTTGTTCTCAAGTAAGAGCCAATGTCCCTCCTTATCTTTGGTCTTTCACTGATTCTCATTCATCCCTCCAACACTGTGTTTTCTGCAGTTCACTTGGTCCTAGTCCTCACGGGAGGGAAAACTGAAGAATAAGCCATAAGTTAAAATGTAATATGTTGCTAATACATATAAATTGTTTTGGGGACAGTGAGGTGCCTCAGAGCTATGCTGTGGGTTAAGAAGGGCTTCCTGGAAGAGGTGGTACTGGAGTAGAGTTCTGAGTGATGAACGAAGGGCCTCATGGGGAACTGGGAAGAAACATGTGCAGATACACAGAGGTATACGATAGATTGGCATGCTCAGGGCACTTGGATGACTGGGGAGAAACTGACTCTTGGTCTGAAGCCATTCAAAAAAAATCCCTTTTTACTTGTGCCATATCTCTGGGAAAGTGAAATTTTTATAAAAGGGCTCTGGTTTCTGCTCTAGGAGATAACTACCATTCTTTAGCCAGGAAATAGCCTCTGAGAAGTCAATTTGGAGCAGTTTCCAGACATACACTTATCATCATTTTGTTTATCAGAGAGTTGCACCTGTTTATTTGTTTCTGCTAGTCATTAAATTATCCATTTTAAATCAGGACAGTTTCCTAGAATTAGATTCTGGGAAAAGCTGTCATAGATTCAGAGTACCAGTTCTCATTCTTCTCTCACTTTTCTCTCCGGATCCTTTTATTTTTGTATGTCTTTATAGGCACAACCATAGGCTGTTAACGTGAGACTTATTTCTCTCTAGAGTATTCCTTTATAGAACCGTATTTTTCAAGTTGGGCGTAATAGATTTGCCAGGAAAGATACATGTACTTTTTTTTTTTTAAAGCAAAAAGCAGATAGTTAAACCTTAGAATTCTCTGGATAGCCATTAGTGTTTTCCAGGGAAAACACAGTCCTGTGCAGCCAATAGACAGATCCTGTGAAAGCCGTTAAACTATTAACTTTTCATTCTAGATTATTAGGCACTATTAGCCTGGGCAGTTGACTTAACAAACTGTTTTTCATTCAGTAGTACACTGCACAACGTCAAAATTTGAGTATATGAAAACAGTGCTTGTTTGGGGCATAGATTTTACATATTTTGAAAATATACAAGTGATCATCATGTTCTTGCTAAAAAATGATTTATTGTCATTTTAGGTGGTGCAGGCAACAGGAGGTCCTGAACTAGCCAGTTCAGTACTCAGCCCCCTGTTGACTAAGGACACAATTGATTTCTTAAATTATACTGTCAACGCTGATGAAAGGCAGCTTTGGGTGTCACTGGGAGAAACTTGGATGAAAGCCAGGTAAGTGTATGAGTTTAATACCTATAATACTTTAAGTATTGTTCTTTGTTATTACATGAATCTAATGAGACATACTTTTAGCCTTCTACTTATGAAGGACCAGGCATTACAGAGAAAAAGCCTAAACCCTTCAAAAGCTAGTCTAGTGGAAAAGATATAAAGTATGCGCAATATAAGGCATGTTAAGTACCAGGAGTGACACATAAACTGCTGTTGTTTGGCAAGGTGGAACCATCAGGAGGAGGATTTAAAGAGGAGGGTAGTTAGCTTTCAGAGAAGGGCTGGCATTTAAATCAATATATAATAATAGTCACATATTGTGTAATATATATGTACACACCATACATATAGGGTTTGCTAAGCAGTCTTCCATGAACTTTACGTAAGTACTATTGTTGTCACTATTTTACAGATAAGGAAACTGAGGCATAGAGTGGTTAAGTAATTTGCTCAAAGCCATATAACTCTTAAATGGCAGATCTGCCATTTGTATTCAGGCAGTCTGGCTTTGGAGTTGATGTCCATAATTATTTTGCTATGCTGCCTCTCAGTAGGATGAGTAGGATTTCCATGAATACATAATTGGGAAGGGGTTTTTCTAATAGAGAAACACAAATGAGGGCATGAAGCAGGAAGTCAAGAGAAAGGAGAATGAATATGGGTTTAGCTGACATATAAGCTTTGGGTAGCAGGTGCTTGTGGAAAAGGGGGAGAGGAGAAAATGGTGTTAAATGAGGCACATGGAAATGAACAGGTGGGCTATGAGGGCTCCCCCTGCCATGCTATGGAGTTGGAGAAGATTGTATAGGCTGCAGAGAACCACTAGCTTTGTGAATAGGAGTGTGACATAATCACATCTGTGTTTTAGAAAGATCAGTCTGGTAGTTGAGCTCAGGGAAGACAAGATCCTTCTCTGGGTGGAAAGAAGGAGGGGATCATTTTAAAAATTGTATCTTGTCAATAAAGTGATTGTGGAAGACAGATCATTAACATTGCATCATTTATCATTGCAGTGTTAAAGTTTTTCTGAGCAAAGCAAGGTATAAAACTTTCTCATTTTATGACATTGAATAAATAATTTTTGCCTTTCTTATCCAAATCATTTTATTGCTCTCACTACTTAGAATAAGCCATTCAGGTGGTCATTTAGAAGCTTTTCTTCCTAATGCTTTTGGATGGACTAGCCTAAAAGTAATGGATCAATTCATACTTTCTTTCTTCTGTTTCTTTTGTGGAAACACATATAAACTGTTCCCACTTGTATTTTACACTTTGGCAACAGCTTGTGTTGGAATATGGCTTACATATTGAATGGTTTACCAAGCAAAAAATTCTTTAAAAGCACTGTAGTTGTTACTTTTATATTGAAAGCATTATTTAAATTTATTTTTATTATTTGTATATTAATGTATCATGCTATTTGTATATCATACTATGTAAAAACTTGGTTAAACAGATTTCTTAAATCCATTAGATATTTGTAGGTTATGATCTTTTGATAAGTCTAAGTGGGATCTTTTAATATTTTCACATGAAACTTACTAAATTAATCAGATCTCATAGTACAAAAGTAACCTATATTTTTAAATTTCTTGGTTTTGGGTCCTACCTCACAATGAGAAAATGAATGACCATTGGAAAAACTACATCAAAAGAAAATACACTGTTAGCTCTTGACATGAGAGATGGTCATTTCAAATCCTAATTGTTAAGAGTATTAGGAAAAGAATATACTGATTTAAAAACTCATAAAGATAAAAATTATGAAGGTACTTAATCTGAATAAAGTGGCTCATTTTATCATAGTAGAAATATAACCTGAAGAATTAATCTTTCACTTGTGAGAGATAAAACAACACAGTGGAGCAGAAATGAACCTATAATTTCTGTCCCAGGTGTTTTTGTGGTTCATGAGTGATTAGGAGCTCGTAGAAATAAGTCTCACTCAGAGTCATTAAATAATGAATGGGTAATGATTACGGTTCCAGATTAGTCCTAACTTGATTTCACTGATTAGCTGATAAATTTAATTTATAAAATTGGTAATGTTTCATTTAGAGGACTTATTCCTTTATAAAGCATAAACATTCAGAACATTCTCTGTTATTTCTTTTTAGAAAGATATGTCTGACACCAGGAGGGTTGGTTATGATGATGAGAGGGAAGGGAAGGGAAAGATGAGAATCTGAAACTACTTTAGATGCAAGAGAAGTTCATGTTCTAAATACTTTCAGCACTTCTAGCCTCACACTCCCTTTCCAGTTTTTCAAAACCTATATCCATGTTACGAAGATGAATGAATGGAGAATGGAGGCAATGTAAAAAAACAGATCGTGAAGCAAAATTCAATCTTCATTTTGTTGGCATTACAATCTGGCATAAGCATGTTCCTTTTCCCTTTATGTGTGGAGAGAGGGCAGATTACGTATGCTTTGTTTTTGTTGGTTTTTGAGAGAAAAAATGTTTACTTTTGAGAGAGAGAGACAGACAGACAGAGCAGAGGCTGGGGAGGGGCAGAGAGAGAGGGAGACACAGAATCCGAAGCAGGCTCCAGACTCTGGGCTTTCCGCACAGAGCCCGATGCGGGGCTCGAACTCACAGACCGAGAGACATGACCCGAGCTGAAGTCCAGCTCGACTGAGCCATCCAGGAGCCCCTGTTTTTGTTTTTTTTGTGGCTAACCTTGTTGAAAGTAATTTTGAACATGGATACATTTCTTAATTTTATGCCTTAATGTCCCTCTACAGAGCAGAGTGGCCAAAAGAACAATTTATTCCACCATATGTACCACGGTTCCGCAACGGTTGGGAGCCCCCAATGCTGAACTTCATGGGAGCACCGATGGAACAAGATCTTTATCAGCTGGCCGAGTCTGTGGCAAATGTAGCAGAACATCAGCGCAAACAAGAGACAAAAAGATTATCCACAGAGGTAAAGTTTTTAACATCACTTTTTGTAGAAAGTGCAGTAATCTGTGCATTCTCTTCTAATTCTGATAGTGAGTTCTAGTTTTATTGATCTGAAGATTGTTCTAGAACTAATGACTTAAATGTCCTGCTGCCCTTAGTTACCTCTCAGCTTTTTATCGTTGTTGTGACAGTTGCTCTGTTTCCCTGTGAAGCCCAAGCCCCCCCCCCCCCCCGCCCCCCATATCATTCTTCCACAGCCTGCCAGCCATCACCCTGCCAGTGCCCTGGTGAGCCAGTCTCAATTTTTCAGTGCCTAGTTTCTCTCCTTGTCAGGGAATCACCCTGTTGCCTGTTGGCTTGTTCTATTTTTCTCATCCATTATCATACCCTTAAGACAGCTCCCTGGGGCGCCTGGGTGTCTCAGTTTGTTAAGCGATTAAGCGTCTGACTTCAGCTCAGGTCATGATCTGTCAGTGAGTTCGAGCCCCGCGTTGGGCTTTGTGCCGACAGCTCAGAGCCTGGAGCCTGCTTCAGATTCCGTGTCTCCCTCTCTTTATGCCCCTCCCCTGCTCATACTCTGTCTCTGTCTCAAAAATGAGTAAACATTAAATAAAAATTTAAAAAAGACAGCTCCCTGGACCTAGGTCTCCTAACCTGTCCCAAGCAGCTTTTTCCCAAATGTCCCATTTGTTTCCTCCTCTGTCCCTCCCTCCCCTCTTTCCTCCCTCCTGTCCCTCTTCCCCCTCCCTCCCTGTCTTCCTTCCTTCCCTCCCTTCCTTCCTTTCATTTAGTTCTAAACCCTGGAGCCCTCTCAGCCTGGCTAGAAGGCCAGAGCTTCTCCTGGATTCATTCCCCAGGCTCAAATGAGCATTTCTAACAGTATCATACCTTGAGAAGAATCACAAAATTTACTGTACCTTTCAAGTATTTAGTAAGCTTTGGAGTAATAACCTATTTTGGGAGCCAGTGGGGGGATTGAAATTGGCTATGTTATCCCTTCACGTCTCTTAAAAATGACTTTTCTGTGATTCTTCTTGTTCCGTCAGAAAATTAAACATTGCTTAAAGCTGAAGCAAACCAAACAGGATGATCAGAACCTGAGGAATTAGGTGAATGAGGTCTATTTGGAGAAGAAACAGTAAATGATGACTAGATCCCCCTTGAGGTCCTGTTTGTTTCCTTTATTTAATTCCGTAGATAAATTTTCTCAGACTGCTGTGGGTATTCATAGCAAACATGATAGGAAGGAATGATTAGCAAACTAGAGTAAATCTTCACGTTTAAGGAAAAACACTTATATAAATTAAATTTTTAAAAAATCATTCCCTTGAACAATAACCATAATATTATAGAAGATTAATTAAATTCCAAAACTTTAAAAAAGCACATGTACTGCTTTGAAGATATGTTTTTTCCTAATGTAATTGTTTTCTCCTCTGGCACAATAAGGGTAGAGTCTATAACTGCCTGTCCTTCTAAATGAGGGATTAAGAAGATGACTTCACAGCCCTTTGCCTTGGTTGGCAGGCACACATCCCTCTCCAGACCTCATCCTGATGGATGGTGATGAGGATTTTATAGTTCAGACCTCATTACTGTGGATTTTCTTTCCTCATAGAGGGTGACTTTTCTAGAGGGAAAAAAAGATGTAATCAAATAGGAAATTATGATATACATGTTGCTGCTACAGTTACAGCTGACTCTTTTCAAATCACAGGAATTTCTAGCTTACAGTCTTTATATCTTAAATAAGAAAATACATCCACTTAATAATACATGCCTCATAAATTCACTTCTGTGAGTTCTTTTTCAATTTGTGTATTTAAAGGGAGAGTAATGTGTTCTGGGCTCCCAGTGTAAAAGTTGTCTACTCTCACTGAATAAGTAATTTTAAAGGAAGAATTATTGAGAATCTTTCCTTATGATGAGTTATCATTTTCCTGTTGTAAACTATTTACCATTTTATGGCTTAAGTACTTATTCCGAGGTTTTAAAAAAATGAAGTGAAAAGCGCCTGCTAGCTGTTCTAGGGGAATTGATGCCTTAAGAATTTGTTGGAAAAGAGGCCGAGTAATGGTGATTTAAAATACATAAAAAATGCAATCATCCCTAGAAGAGAAACTTTATTATACTTTATTGCTACTAAAATAAATGCACTCAGGACAAGACTTGGATGATTCAAGATCTGGTGGTTTTGTTTAGAATCGAAAGGCATAGGTGACGTGGGGTGTCAAATGTGGGTAGCAATACTCAACTTCTTTACTTCCTCTGAACCAGCAACAGCCCTAGACAAGGCTGTGTATGTAGTCATCACAGTTAGTCATTTGTCATCATTCTCTCCTCCCTCCCAATATTCCCAGTCACTCTTAGGACCCAGTGATCTCATGCTGGCTGACTTCACTCTGTTCTGTTCAAAGTTAGCCAAAGGTGAGGGTGATTCTACCAGGTTCTTGCACTCCGCCTTTTATAACAACCTTTAATAAAAAGCTGCCTAACCATCTGATGCCTCTGCTCTCAACCAGGGAAATGAGAAACCAACTTAATTAAGCTATTTATTTTATTTTTAATTTCAGCTTTATTGAGGTATATAATTGGAAATCCTAAGATATTTAAGGTGTTCATCTGGTGATTTGATACACATTGTGAAAGGACCCCCCTGTCTAGTTAATTAACACATTGACACATCTATCACCTCACATATTGATCTTTTTTTTTTCTTTTGGGGGAACATTTAAGTTCTACTCTCTTAGAAAATTTCAATTATACACTATAGTGTTCTCAGCTATATTCACCATTACATTATATCTTCAGACTTCACTCATTTATAGCTGTAAGTTTCTGCCCTTTTACCAAATTCTTCCTATTTCCCCCAGCCCTTGGTACCCACTTTTCTACTCTGTTTCCATGAATTTGACTTTGGTTTTTCTTTGTGTAAATTTCACATATAAGTGCTATCGTGTCGTATTTGTCTTTTTCTGTTTGGCTTATTTCACTTAGCAGAATGCTTTCAAAGTCCATCCATGTTGTTACACACAGCATTATTCTCATGGCTGAATAATACTCCATTGTATATTTATACCACATTATCCATTCATCTGTTAATGGGCATTTAGGTTGCTTCCCTGTTGTGAACAATGCTGCAGTGAACATGGTGATGCAGATATCTCTTCAAGTTCCTAATTTCATTTCCTTTAGTATTATACCCAGTAGTGAAACTACTGAACATTTCTCATTTTTTGAGGAACCTCCATACTGTTTTTCATAGCAGCTGCCCCAATTTACATTCCCACCAATAGTGTACAGGGATTTCCTTTTTTTTCCACATCCTCACCAGTACTTGTTATCTCGTCTTTTTGATGATACTCACCGTAACAGGTGTGAGGTGACATGTCATTATGATTTTGATTTACATTTCCTGGATGATTAGAGATGTTGAGCACCTTTTCATGTACCTTTTGGCCATTTGTATGCCAAAGGATGTCTGGAAGGATGTCTGTTCAGTTGCTCTACCCATTTTTTATTTGGACTGGGTTTTTGTTTGTTTGTGTTTGGTTGGTTGGTTGGGTTTTTTTGTTTTTGTTTTTGCTCTTGAGCTATGAGTTCTTTATATATTTTGGATTTTAAGTCTTTATCAGATACATGATTTGCAAATGTTTTCTCTGAGTTTGTAAGTTGCCTTTTCGTCTTGATGATGATTTAAGCTAAGGTATTTAAATGGTGAGAATTTTTTCTTTGTGTGTTAAGTGCAGTGTATTCCAGTGAAATATATTCCAGAGGAGTAATATAGTGTGAGTTTTTTTTGACATCTACACTTGTCCACTGAAGAAACCCTACCCACACTGTGTTTATCCATACTCCAACTAACTCTGTCATTAGAATGAACTGTAGTAAACATGTATCTAACACTTTTCTAAGACATTTCCAGTTTCAAATATTCTGCCCCAGTGAGTTCACAAACACTTTCAATAGCCAAGGACTTCCATTGCTTCAGGGTCTATTGTATGTGTCCCATACTCATTTCACATAAAGAAACAGTTAAAAATCTTTACGTACTTTTTTTTTTTTTTGGTCTTTGTTTTCTTTGTTTTTTCCTCATAGCTTTAAAACTATGGTGCTCCTTGGGACCCACAGACCTCAGCTCCCCCTCCTGGTAGCACCTAGTAGGCTCATGTCAGAATTGTGTTAAACATAAAAAGAAATTACTCCCATCATTATCTTACCCTGGACTACTGACTCTCAAGATCTGTATGTTTCTGCCTTTCTGTATTTTCCTCAGTAGTAAATCTGGTAATAGTGCTGCCATTTAAAAAAAATAGGGACTGTGTACATTTAAAAAAATGAGAGGGTGGTATAATTTTAATACACAGAGTTTAGATGATTTCCATGTGACATTTACTTTGTTTGACTAGTAAAGGTCTGTTCCTTAAACTTAGAGAGCAAGGGGGAAGAGTTTTATTCTTGTTTTTAAACCAATTTCATTTTATATAAATTGTTAACATCTATCTAATACCAAAATCACCTTCAATGGAATTCCTAAGGAAAGAATGTATTACTTGCATACCCGGCTATTTTCAGAGTTAACATATAGCTTTTGTACTAATGACTTTTCCTGTTATAAATAGGTCTTTGATAAAAAAAAATGTACCAACCCCACTTCATAATTTGTTAGTAATGGTCAATCACTTGAAAATGAAACTGATCATATTATAGTGGAGGGTTTTGTTCACTGACGTCAGTGGTCATTCAAATAGTCTTAGCAATTCTTTAATCTCTGTTTCTCTGTCTTTCAGCAGTCCAGTGTATCAGAGTATCCTCCACCTGATGGGTATGCATTCAATAACATGTACACAAGAGTGCCCCATCTGGACCAAGGGGAAGCTGCTGTGGCTTTTAAGCCAACTCCTAATCTCCACGTAGATAGGTAAGATTTCATGGGCGCCACTTGGAGAGCTGCGGATGACTGTCTCTGATTTAGTGCAAGTAGAGGTCCCAGTGTCTGCTTTGTTCACTACTTCTTTAAACTTTCCATCTGTTAATTGTTTGATAAAATTTCAGTTGTTCCTTTATAGAGCTGGCTTTGATAAAGAAAGCCTCTAGTCTATAATTCTAACTGGAAAACCTCCAGCCTATAACTCTAATTTAGAGAAAATGCCTTTGGATGACTTTCCCTTTTTAAAAAGGTGCCCTGACAAAATCTGTGAATTAAGAAGAAAGAAGAATTGTTTTTGAAACTCTCCACTAGTTTATACCAGATGGTCTCTAAGGATCTTTCTTTAAAAGGAAACAATTTCCATCTTTCTCTCCTTCCAACAAAAACAAACCTTCCCTTAGATAGAACTATTTCTAAATATAAACTAAATATTTAGAAGAAGTCAGTGTCTTATTTGCCATTCTTACCATTTCATCTTACTGTATTTTATTTTTACTTTTCAGTTTTAGCTTTCATTTATTTCCCCTTAGTTTCACTCTTGAAAAAAAATTCAGCGTGGGTAAATGTGGAGAACTGAGATGGGGGAGAAGTAATGGCACTGGAGAAGGTTCACTTCTTCAGTCTTGTTTTCTAGCCTCTGCAAATGAGGGTGACAAATGAGGATTGTGGCCAACCCATATGCAAAACAGAAAGAAAAGGAGGTGAAAAAGGAAATGGAAGGATGGCCATTCAGATGAATGGGACTGAAAGCTTGCGCTGGTACCTTCCTATCACAAAGCTTCTCTTACCACGAGGGTTGCATTCCCTTTACTTCTTTTCTTTAAAAAAAAATTGTTTAATGTTTATTTTATTCATTTTGAGAGAGAGATAGAACATGAGCAGAGATAGAGGGAGAAAGAGCATCCCAAGTAGGCTCTTGATCCCAATGCAGGGATCAAACTCACAAGACATGAGATCATGACCTGAGCTGAAACCAAGAGTCAGACGTTTAACCTACTGAGCCACCCAGGAGCCCCTTAGTATACTCTTTTCTTAATAGAATATAAAGAAGGTAGAATTTAAATTTTTTTGTTTTTGCTAGGAACGACAACAGAGGTAATACTTAAGTAACTGGTGTAGAAATTTTCCAAGTATTACTCTAAGGACACCAATAACATATAGAATATAAAGTCAGCAATGAATAATACATTTTAAAGATGCCAACATATGAAATATTTTTTTTAATTTTTTGACGTTTATTTTATTTTTGAGAGAGAGACAGAGTGCAAGCGGAGGAGGGGCAGAAAGAGAGGGAAACACAGGATCTAAAACAGGCTCCAGGTTTTGAGCTGTCAGCACAGAGCCCGATGTGGGGCTCAAACTCACGAACTATGAGATCATGACCTGAGTGGAAGTCAGCGACTAACCAACTGAGCCACCGAGGCACCCGAAATAAGTTTTAATTATAGATTCAATTTTTAGGAGATAATGCATGAAACTTATTTTTGAAGCTTAAAAGTTATTTCATTGAAATTCTTGAGTAACTTATTACTCATCCCAGTATTTTTTTCCTTTTTTTAAAACATATCCACGTACCAGAAATTATTTTAAATTGGTAATTCTTCCCTTTTTGTTCTATCTCTCCAGTAAACCAGTGATTTTTCATAGCAAAGTAACAAAGCTACAAAACCACTTGAGTACATTTCTCATGTGTGTTCAGATTTATAATATATATTGATAACTAACTTTGATCATTGTCAACCTTGGGACCACATCTAGCACATTGTGGCCACTCAGTAAGTGTAGATTTATTTGATGTATTGAATGATTGAATAGACACATGATAGTGTATCCAACATTTCAGAGTCACTACCTATGTCTTTGCTCTTCACCTCTAAGCCTATTAGGTATAGTGTTACTGATGGAAAAAACTCTGCCATTTGTTTTGGACAGCTTACCACAAAGTGTTTTAAAAGTTTATCTTGATCATTTTAGAGGGTCAGGAGAGTGTACTTTGACTTAGTGACTTAGTTATATCTCTGTACCTCATCTGCTTCCAAAATGGATTCAGTCAACTCACTTAAATTACATGCAGTTTAAGTAATGCTAATATTAAAATAATGAAGCAAAAACTACAAAATTAAGTAATCAAGAGTGGGGGTAAGAATTAAAATTTTGGAAGTATAGATTGATACTGTGATTGAATTTCAGATTTGTCTTTGAGGTTCCTAGCTGTCAGCAGAAAGAGAAACAATCATTTGCTGTCATTAGGAAAAGGAAGAAGTATATATCGGTTTATTAGGATAAATAATGTTTTTTTTTTATCCCATCCTCAAAAATATTTGTCTCATGAAATTTTGTATAGAATGTGAGGGATGATGTAAGGGACATTACTTTTAAAGATTTTTTTCCTCATTTAGAGAATGTTGTGGTAAATATCACAAAGTTTCTTTTAGTAACCTTTGAGAAATAAAAAATTTAAATGGAATTTATTGAAGGCAATTCCATGAAGGGATACTCAATTATATATAGAGTTTAGGGTTGTCAAAATTTACCCGGGGAAAGAATTTTTAAAAAAATACATTGAGTGGTGGGGGCACCTGGGTGGCCCAGTTGGGTTAAGCATCTGACTTCAGCTCAGGTCATGATTTCACAGTTAGTGAGTTCAAGCCCCAAGTCAGGCTCTGTGCTGACAGCTCAGAACCTCCTTCATATTCTGTGTTTCCCTCTCTCTCTGCCTCTCCCCCAGTCTCACTTTCTCTCTCTTAAAAATAAATAAACATTTTTAAAAATTCAATAAAAAAATACATTGAGTGGTGGGTAGATTGTATATCTGAGTTGTCTTGTGGATCCCATCTCTCACTCAGGCTATTGTAATAGGTGCTGGATCGTTGACATAGGCACCTGGATCGTTGATGTTTCAGGTTGCTAAGAAAATGTATCATCATTATTGCAAAAGATAATCTGAAAGTTCTGGTCTGATATAAAATACACAGAGGTTTGGAATTTGCTTTTATAATTATTTTTTATTACCCTTAAACTCTATTACATGCCTATGCCTGGAATGCAGTAAATACCATGTGAAGTATATTCACTCTTCAGTGAAACTTACTGTGCCATTAGGTAAACCACCTGTTGAATTTAGAGCCCTGTCCTTTGAGGGATTACAGTTTACTTCTATCCCAAAGCAGTTCATGCTTCAGAGATGTCTCCGATCATTGCCGACTCCACATCTGCTCTATATCAAGTGCATATCGATTATTCCAAACCACGAACAGAGAACATACGTTTTTATATATTATAGATCTCTTAAGAAACTTCAGTATATCTGAAAAATTATACAGTATGATTTTCAGATTGATTATATGGTCAATATCGTAGCTAAGTTTTATCTATAGAGGGCAAGAAACTGTAAACCGTAAAGATTTGTACTCTCTAAAGCACTTTTTGAGTGCATGCTGGGTAGTCATCTCTGAGACACTCAAAATAGCAAAGACTTCAAGGAGAGCTGTGGCAAACTTTTCTTTTTAACTCGCTGGTTCCGAAACACAGTGGCGGAGAGTTATTCTGCCCTGTTATAGTATACTCAACTCTCTATTATTAATGGTGATTATTTTCCAGAACATGGGAGGGGAACACAAGGGAAGAGAGAAAGATAGAGAACTGAAATTATTGTTTTTCTGACTTTTGGAGTGGCTGAATTTTTTTATCCCCCCAAATGAAATCTAAATAGAATGTAAACATATAAAGTAGGGAAAAGGGGTAGGAAGCCCACAGCTGTTAAATTATTATTAATATATAATAATTATTTGGCTCTAATGTCACTTTTCTCACTTTTCTTAGTTTTTAAAACTATATCAAAAATAGCCAGTAGGTAGCATAGCTTTTGGGTCATCTTTTCTCATTGTCCCTTTCCTCTTCTGGAGTTACTAAGAGGTTGCCAATTACCTCTGATGGCAGAATACGTTGTGTCACAATTGTCGTGCTGGCCCTGCTGCGACTCATTATTCCAGAGGACCCTGGTGGGCCACTTGACAGGGGAAAGATGAACAAACGTCTTTAGTTCCTTTCTGCTTTTTCCCTTGTAGAAATGAGTAAGGAGGGGCCCCTGGGTGGCGCAGTCGGTTAAGCATCCGACTTCAGCCAGGTCACGATCTCACGGTCCGGGAGTTCGAGCCCCGCGTCAGGCTCTGGGCTGATGGCTCAGAGCCTGGAGCCTGTTTCCGATTCTGTGTCTCCCTCTCTCTCTGACCCTCCCCCGTTCATGCTCTGTCTCTCTCTGTCCCCCAAAAAATAAATAAACGTTGAAAAAAAAAAAATTAAAAAAAAAAAAAGAAATGAGTAAGGAAATGTGGAAACATAAATGGAGGAGAAAATGAGGGAGTTAAATTAAGAAACAACAGTTAAAGTGTTTTATTATTGAAATGAAGAAAATAGTAGTGCATTATTGATATATCAATTTTTGTATTACATATAGAGGTATATTTTAGTTATGTTAAATTTATTAGTGGTCATTTAATGATTAAAGGAAGTATTTGGTTTTTTAAGAAAGTTTTTTGGGTTTTTTTGTTTGTTTGTTATTTTGAGAGAGAGACCGTGAGGGAGGGACAGAGAGAGAAGGAGAGAGAATTCTAAGCAGGCTCTGCCCTCCCAGCTCAGAGCCTGATGCAGGGCTCCAATTCACTCACCGAACTGTGAGATCATGACCTAAGCTGAAATCGAGTTTGGTGCTTAACTGACTGAGCCACCCAGGTGCCCCAAGAAAGTTTTCTTTTTAAAAAAGCATAGGAGGGGCGCCTGGGTGGCGCAGTCGGTTAAGCGTCTGACTTCAGCCAGGTCACGATCTCGCGGTCCGTGAGTTCGAGTCCCGCGTCGGGCTCTGTGCTGACAGCTCAGAGCCTGGAGCCTGTTTCAGATTCTGTGTCTCCCTCTCTCTGACCCTCCCCCGTTCATCTCTGTCTCTCTCTGTCTCAAAAATAAACGTTAAAAAAAAAAATTATAAAAAAGCATAGGACTCTTGGACCTGTTCTTACTATTAAAATAAGTTTATAATGAATGAATGGATTAACTAATTAGGAGGTGTTATTAGTCTTACTCTTAATTCATACCTACCCTTGCAATTTAGGAACTGGACAAAGCTTTTCTAAAACTTGACAGTCCTAATTTTTAAATATGAATTAAAGACTTTGCTTGAGTTAGTGAAATCAACATATAATTTAAATTTCTACTATGGAAATTATCTTCAGCCTCTTTTAATTTTATAAAAAATGCTACCATTGATCT
The DNA here is from genome assembly GCF_022837055.1 of Prionailurus viverrinus. Lineage (NCBI taxonomy): Eukaryota > Metazoa > Chordata > Mammalia > Carnivora > Felidae > Prionailurus > Prionailurus viverrinus. Next base: position 46,145,871 of record NC_062567.1, on the reverse strand, counting down.
TTATCCCAGTTCTTTCATGGTAGAGTCGATAATTAACAAAGTAATGTCCCGGTATATTTAATGGACAAAGAATTCATAGATTTGTATTCTGTATTTGGCTTAGTATCCACTAACCTTATGATTTTTGCATTATTTAGTTTTGTACTAGCCATAGTTGCTTATTTTAATAGTAATAACTCCAAAGTTTTGTTCAGTTCTCATATTTTATGAAATATAATAAACTAAACTATTATTGTAATAATTTGTCAGAATGTTTTCTGGTAGGAATTGGCATTGATTTGCTTTAATGTCTTACTTCTGTTTTCAGCCTTTAGGAAGAGCTCACTAAATGATCATTTCTCTTTCTTTTTATAGAAATTATGATCTACTGAAAGCACAACCCAAGAAGTATGCCAAATCCAAGTATGACTTTGTGGCAAGGAACAACAGTGAGCTCTCAGTTCTAAAAGATGATATTTTAGAGGTAATAGAATTTTACCTTTTTTATACTCTTAATAAAGTGGATTTATTTTGTATATTGTATACAATATACTGCATGTTGTATTTGGTATATATCTAAACCTTCTTAAAAAATGCCAAGGTCAATGTCATTTTATTTTATCCAGGATAAAAGCATGTTATAGATACCTATATCTATTTAGGAGGGGGAGCTTGCTTTATCTTATTTTTTGTTGGGTTTTTCTGGGGGAGGGGGTGAAAAACGGAGGTTGGTGGGGAGGACAGAGGTTGAATTTCTTGGCTTACTTGGTCCTCTTTTCTTCTGGGATTTATCCATTTTGGAATCAAGGCTAGTTAGTAGATACATCATAATATTTTAACGAGAGAAAACGTTTCCTTCTTCCTGTCATAGTCCCCTTGCACAAATGTACCCATCAGTGAGTAAGCTGTTGATTCTGGGAATAATCTACCGTGACTCTCGAATCCATTTCTTAGATCATAACTCAGAGTTCATCTTCTTTAATATGTAGTGTGGGACAGTCATGATAGTTTTTATAAAAACAATGGTTTCCATTCTTTTCCTTCCTGTTTGAAGGGTGTAGACAAAAGACCTCTCCAAACATGTCATCTTAGTCATCTTTCCGTGCTTCAGATAGCATAAACAGTTAAACCTTCTTGGCAGGTGATGAGGACCTTGGGTACATTCACAGTAGTGGTTCCATACATGTTTTATACTAGTAATTATGATTATCAGTGTAACTCCTGAGAATCATTCAACCCACAGTGTGTTGATAGTAAGTCAGCTTATTAGAAGTGAAAAGAGTTTCCTGATCTAAGGAATAAAAATCGAACTTCTTTCATAGATTGGTTTTGGTATGGAATGATGCCTTTATTTTTTTTCATGATGACAGATCCTTGATGATAGAAAACAATGGTGGAAGGTTCGAAATGCAAGTGGAGACTCTGGATTTGTGCCAAATAACATTTTGGATATCGTGAGACCTCCAGAATCTGGATTAGGGCGTGCTGATCCACCATACACGCATACCATACAGGTATTTATTATGACTTTTTAGCAAAATTTAACTTTTATAAACTTTCAAATTGATTACTCTAAAATGGGACTTAAATACCTTTTGTGTATTAATCATTTTGAGACTTAATTTGTTGTACAATTTGTATAGTTTTTTTCCTAGGGTTAGTGGGGGAGGGGGGCAATGGCGAGAGATATAGGAAACAATTATATATACGTTTTTTCTGATTTATTTCTTCAGAAAATTGCTTAAAATGTTTACCAGTAAGTGACCTTCTCTTTTTTCATACACATCCTATAGTCCTTCTGATGTTCGGAGAAGCAGTATTTCTGCCTCTTCACTCTTGCCCAAAGCCTTCCTATCCAGTGGTTTCTTCATAGAGGGTGGCACTGGGACAGTGGCTGGAGGGTGGCTCATCTTCACCATCTTTCGCCTTTATTCTCTTAAACGTTCTGTCACTGACCTTGAACTTGCACTCTTCCCCCCGCCCCCCTTACACCAACACATGGGTATTCATTTGGACTATAATATTGGTCCTCTCTTGATTTTAAGATTAAAATATACTTATGACATAGGGTAGATAGATCAGGCTCTCTCTTGTTGATCATTAAATAATCTTTGAGTCACATGACACATTTTCAGGACTTTATTAACTCTGGTAGCTCATTCACCCGAACATCTGAATCCACTTACTATTTAACTTGGGATTTTTGACCTGTGACAGAACCTCTAGAGTCCAGTCTGCTAGCAGAGGCGGAATGGATGGACCGTCTCATATGTAGCATATGAACCTGTGGTGGTTTCTATATCATGCCCCCAGGAAGAATTATTTTAATTTTCAGAATCTTCAGCAAAAAATCACATCTGACCCCAAAATAATGTCATAAACTTGAGAAGCTACATATGCTGTCCAGTGACAGAGTTGATGTTCATGCCAGGTCTAGGCTTAGTAAGATACAGCTTGTCCACATGTAGGATGGTGATCATACCTCTACTGCATGACCATTCATTACTTGTGGCCCCTCATAGTGTTCACACTGAGTATAGGTCCTGTGGTCATCCAGAGTGACTTTTGGCCTTACTAGAATCCAAGAGTCAAGCAAACTTTTTTTTGTTTTTAATTTTAGAGAGGGCAGAGGGCAGAGGGGGAGAAAGAATCTTAAGCAGGCTCCATGTTCAGTGTGGAGCCCACCATGGGGCTCGATCCCACAACCCTAGGATCATGACCTGAGCTGAAATCGGGAGTCGGACGCTCAACTGACTGAGCCACCCAGGCGCCCCATGCAAACTTATAAAGTAAAGAATTATTGTACAATGTATGTATCTTGATAACTTAAGGTGATGTGGTGGAAATTCTGTTTGCCGTGCTTGTTTTGGCTAGCCTGATGTGCATACGTACTATGTACTTATTTTATGTTCATCATTTGTCATTAGCTTTTGATGCCAAAGAAGGAGTTTGAGTTATTCAAGGTATGGTCTACTACTCCATTTCCTGTGGATTTTTGAAGTGACTTTTCTAACTTAGTTTGAATACCTTTTTCTTTCCTGAGTTCCTTTCTGATTTGAGATATGGTTACCTGGCATAACATAGGCTTCCGCCTGGTTTATAAGTGCCA